>NC_080790.1:121145583-121445583 GCF_028018385.1 Neofelis nebulosa
TTAAATGCTTATGGCCTAAATTCTGCAATTAAAAAGGAAAGATTTTTTTTTCATAAAAGCATATACCGCTTATGCAATATTTGCTTTAAATATAAGGACACATAAAATTTGAAAGCAAGGGGCGCCTGGGTGGCTCAGTCGGTTAAGCATCTGACTTCAGCTCAGGTCGTGATCTCATGGTTTGTGAGTTCGAGCTCCGTGTCGGGTTCTGTGCTGACAGCTCGGAGCCTGGAGCCTGCTTCGGATTCTGTGTCTCCCTCTCCCCCTGCCCCTCCTCCCCCACTCGTGCTCTCTCTCTCTCTCTCTCTCTGTCTTTCTCTCTCAAAAATAAATAAACATTAAAAAATTAAAAAAAAAACATCTTGAAAGCAGAAGTATTCAATAACTAACCAAAAGGTAGCTGGGATAATTATCCTTGTATGAGACAAGGTCAACTTTAAGAAAACAAGTACTACCAAAGATAATAATGATGTTCTCTAATGATGAAAGGGTCAAATCTTCAAGAAAATGTGACAACTCTAAAATCATACTTAACTAATTAACACAGTCTCACAACATTTCAAATAAGTAAATACACGATCATAGTGGATGACTTTAACATAATTTTCTCACAGCCAAGAGAACAAACAGATTTAAAAAAAAAAAGCAAAGACAAAAAAGATCTGGTTAATACATTTGACCTAATTTACATAAATTAGCCTAATTTACTTAATTGACTAAACCTCGCTGACTTAATTGAATGTAGTTGAATATTAATAAAATTCATTCTAACATCACACATGGATTATTAAGTAAAATTGATTATGTTTTGGGATAGAAATCAAATCTCACCAAACTTATAGCATTAAAACTGTTTAGCACGTGTTCTCTGGCCAGAGTGGAATTGAGCTAGAAGTAAGTAACAAGAAAATTGGAAAGGCTCAAATATTTGGAAGTTACTAAATAACCTAAGAATGAATGAACGAATGAATGAATGAATAAGTACATAAATAAATACAGTAAAAATTCAGTATTATCTTGGAATGAATGATAATAAAAATTAGGATGTATAAAACATCTCGAATGTAGCTAAAGTTGTGTTAGAAGGAAATGATAATGTACAACTTTATGCTGAAACATTTTAAAATGTAAATGAACTGTGAAAATTCCAGGAAAAGACATAATTTATCAAAACTGACCTAAGAAGAGTCTATCTGAATAGCCACACGTTAATAAATATGTTTATACTGTAAATTGAAATCTTCGAACACACAAAATATTCCTCAAGTGCTAATTCACTTAACAGTGAAATTTTAAAAAGATTGATGGAGGAAATAATACCAATATTGGACAAATGCTTCCAAAAACTGGAAATAGGAAAATAGGGATTCGATGAGGTCAGTAAAACCTGACAGGAACATTACACAAGAGGGAAGCTATAGGCCACTTTTCTAAACAGGTTTAAAAACTCCTAAGCAGAATATTAGCAAATTGACTGAAGGCGTATATAAAGCGGGTAATCCACCTAGGCAAATTTGGACTCATTCCAGGAATGTAAGGTAGGCTGAACATTTAAAAACAGTCATATTATTTAGTAAATTAATAACATAAAAGAAAAAAAAATGTGATCATCTCAGCAGCTGCAATAAAAGCATTTGAAAAATTCAACATCTACTGGGTATTTACCCAAAGGAAACAAAGCAAACCGCAGTAATTTGAAAAGATACATGCACCCTTATGTTTATTGCAGTGTTATTTACAATAGCCAAGGTACAGAAGCAGCCTAAGCGTCTTTCCAGAGATGAATGGATAGAGAAGGTGTAGTATGTATATTATGGATGGACCTAGAGGGTATTATGTTAAGTGAAATAAGTCACACAGAGAAAGACAGGTACGATACCATTTCACTTATATGTGGAATCTAAAAAACAAAACAAATAGAAGTACACCTATAAATACAGAGAATAAACTGGTGATGGGCGTAGGGCATAGGGGGCGATGGGTGAAGTAGGTGAAGAGGGTGAAAAGGTACAAAATCCTTCTTATCAAATAAATAGGTCACAGAGATTAAAAGTGCCGCACAGGGAATATAGTCAATAAAACTGTAATCACGTTGTACGGTGACAGGTGGTGACTACACTTACCACGGTGAGCACTGAGTATAGACTTGTCAAATCACCGTGCTGCGCGCCTGAAACTAATAAAACATCGGATGCCAACTATACCTCAACAATGAAAACATTCACCATCTAATCGTTATATAAACCCCCAGCAATCTAGGAATAGAAGGGAACTTGTAAAAATCGCATAAATAATATCTACAGAAAACCCAGGGCACAAAACGCAGCTAATGGTGATACGTTGAAAAATTTCTCTCTGAAAATACTAATGAGCCGAGGATGGGCACTAGTGCCATTTCTCGTCAAAAGTGTACCGGAGGTCCTATCTAATGCAGTAAGTCAAGTAAAAGAAATAAAAGGTATAAAGGTTGGGTAGAAAGAAATAAAACTATCCCTATTTGTTTTTTTTATTTTTATTTTTTTTTAACGTTTTATTTATTTTCGAGGCAGGGAGAGACAGAGCATGAACAGGGGAGGGTCAGAGAGAGGGAGACACAGAATCCGAAGCAGGCTCCAGGCTCTGAGCTGTCAGCACAGAGCCGGACGTGGGGCTCGAACTCACGGACCGCGAGATCATGACCTGAGCCGAAGTCGGCGGCTTAACCGGCTGAGCCACCCAGGCGCCCCAAACTATCCCTATTTGTAGATGACACGAATGTATCTGTAGAAAATTCAAGATAATTTACGTACGGAGTATAAAATGAATAAGTGAATATTGCAGGACCCCTTAATAAAAAGTCAATATAAAAAATCAATTCTATTTCTATTACTGTAAAACAAATAGAAAAGTTACGGAACAAAGTGCTATAGTTTACAGTGCCATCAAAACCCTCAAATACCTAGCTTTATAAGACCTATGCCCAGGGAACCATAAAATACTGTTCAGAAAAATTAAAGCCTGTAAATGAGGAATATAGCACGTTCATATTTTGGAAGGTTCAGTATTGTAAAGATGTCAATTATTTTCGAATAATCGATGGGTTAAATGCAATCCCACTAAAAATCTTAGCTGGTTTTGAGCATATGTCTGTGTGTGTGTATGTATGCAGAAATGAAAAACTAATTCTAATGGAAATAGAGACAATGGAAATATAGACAAACTAATTCTATATTTGGAAATATAAAGGGTCCAGAATTGCTGAGACAATTCAGAACAAGAGTGAAGTTGGAAGACTTACTTGAATCCTGATACGAAGATTTATTTTAAAGCTACAGTAACTGAGTCTACGGCCATACCACCCTGAATGCGCCCGATCTCGTCATAAAGCTGCAGTAACTGAGACAGTGGGGTATTAACACAAGGTAAAATAGAGAACAAATTGAGATCCAGAAACATCCAAACATATATGTCCCCTGGATTCATGATAATGGTGATGCCACACTGCAGTGCAGAAAGTCTCCCCCACTCCGCCCACCCCAATGAAATCATTTAGGGTCAACTGGACATTCATATGGAAAAAAATAAATCAGGAACTATCACAAATCATGAAAATCAATTCCAGATGCATTATCGCTCTAACCCGTAAAAGGTGAAAACAAGAAAACTTTATAAAGGTAAATTCAAGAATGTTTTCATGACCTTCGGGTAAACCAATATCTCCTAAGGAAGATACAACACTACCCATAAAAGGCAAGATTGTTAAATTAGTCTTCGTTAAAATCAAGAACTTGTGTTTATTGAAATACCCCATTAAGAGAACAAACATACAAGCCACAGGGCAAAAGATATTTAAAATACATATATTCAATAGGAGACTCAGGCAGAATATAGAAAGCACTTTTACAAATCAATTAGAAAAAAAAAAAAAATAGCACCAACCCCAGAGAATCCAAGAGGAAACAGGAATAAATCTTGAAGAGGCCTTTCGCAAGAGAAGCTTGCGAGGTAGCCAGGAAGCGGATGAAAAGATGTTTGACCCAATTCGTCATTAACAAAATGGAAATTGAAATCACCATAAGCTGTCTGCACACTCCCACCAGGATGGCTAAAATGAGGAAGACAGATAGTACCAAGTGTTGGCAAGGATGCGGAGCACTTGAAACTCCCCTGCTCTTGCTGCGTTCAGTGTGTCTCTCAATTACCGTGCTGGGTAAAAGAAGGCAGATACAAAGGGGGTACATACTGAGTGGTTTGTTTCAGAGAAAGTATTAAAACAGGTAAAACGAATTGATGGTGGAAGCTGTAAATGGTTGATCTGCCTAGTGGCTACGTGGATTTCTGTAAACTCACTGCACGATCCGTGCACCTTTCTATATGCTTTTATTGACATCACATGTTTATTTAGAATAAAACCACCATGAAGTAAAGAACGTCAGACAGTGGAGCGGCTTTAAAAGGCTGAGAGTTTTGCCCGGTAAGTGCGGTCCAGTGGGCCCCCAACAGTGTGTCTGGGGAGGGACAGCTCTTTTCCCCAGATGTTGCCAACACATCTTGCGCTACGACAAAACCCGTATGACTCGCTTGTAACGTTTCGAATAGGGAGTCCTTGCCATTTGGACAAGACCTGACTGTCCGGTTCTCCCAAGGCAACAGCATGTTCTGGAGAGAGGGATTGGAAGCGTGGAAAGTTCTGTCCATCAATCTACAGCAGTGTTTCTCCAACTTGAACACACAACACAATCATCCGGAGTGCTTGGCACAAAACAGGTGGCTGGGCCCCACTCCCCAAATTTCTGATTCAGTAGGTGTTATGGACTGAATGTTTGTGTCCCCCCACCCACCAAATTCATACGTTGAGACCCTCTCCCCCAATCGGATGGCGTTAGGAGAGGGGAGCTCTGGGAGCTAATGCTGTCATAAGAGTGGGGCCCTCGGGAATGACATTCGTGCCCTAATAAGCACTAAGCTCTCTCTCATCACTGTGCTCTCCACGGTGTGGGGACACGATGAGAGGATGGCCAGCTGCGACCTAGGAAGAGAGTCTCCCCAGACACTGGATCTGCTGGTGCCTTGATCCTGACTTCTAAGCCTCCAGAAGTGTAAGAAGCTAATTTCTGATACTGAAGCCCCCTGCCCCCCGCCCCCCCCCCCCCGCCTCTGGTATGTTCTTTTAGCAGCATGAGCTAAGATAGTGGGTATGGGGTGCCCCCACCTGAGTTCTGTGAACTGTGAAAGTTTTCAGGCGAGGCCGATGCTAATGCTGCTGGTCCAGACGCGGTACTCTGAGTACTTATTGAGGAGTACTTTCCAGACATGGCAAGGTGTTGCTGCTGGCCGTGGGCTGGTGGATACTGGATCACGGTTCACAGACATGCAGCCCCAGATCTAAATTTCATTGTTCACAGCAGCTTCTCAGAAGGACTCTCCTTCCCTCGGAGGTGGATTTCATGAGTTAATTATGTGAGTTTTTATAAGGGAGTGCCATTACAGTACGTCACCGCCTCGTTCTTACATGTGGCAAGTCAACAACGGCCAGAGGAGCCTCTCTGAAGCGACCACCCCTCCCCGCACATGATCTCATTAGGAGTCTGGCATTTTGAACAGTTGAGTTTCTATACCCGGGGCCATCTGTGCAGGTGACATAGTTGTTGTCTCTGGTGATGACTGGCATCCATAGTAAAATAATTGTGACCTGATTTCTATTTCTGTTGGAAGAGCTGACTCTGTACTCGGCGTTGGCCCAGGCGTTGGGGGTGAGGGTACACCAGAAACGGCCAGCGAGCAAAGAGGCAGCAGACACAGCTACCTGCTTCCGTGTCATGAGGCTGGCTGTGCAATGCATCCCGTGTCTCAAGAAGAGAGGCTGAACTTGCTACATTTTCCATCCCCACACGACTCTTGCTTTGCACATGTATTTCCAAGGCTTCGTGTTGTTTGCAGAACGCTGTCCCAACCACAGGATTCCCCATCCTGCAGCTGGGGAGTTTTATATTCCAAAGGGTGCCGGGTTTTCCAAGTGTGGGATGTCATATCTTTAGCAGAACGCATCTCGCCTCTCTTGGGGTTGGCTTGTCATGAGCTGTCCCTAGCTAAAAAGCAGCCACAGTGGCTGCATCTACTGGACCTGGCCACTGCCATTCTGTTCGGCACCCTAGCTGTCCCAGGCTTGGTTACTTTGGGCAATATTGCCAGTTAAAAAATTCATCTCCCCCGTTCTTATTTCCGTTCTCAGTCACCCTTTCCCATAGATCCGATCTCGGCTCATTCTCATCAGTTGAGGTAATCTACCATGGAGGCTGGGAGCAGAAATGATGGGTGCCCTGCCCCTTCCTCACCTTTCAGTGTCCTCTTCCTGACCTGGAGTTGCCAGGATCTGTATCCCTGTGCCTAAAGGCTTTTCCCCCCAAACCGTGAAAAGTTGCGCTCCCAAGAGCCCTCGATCAACGACTGTCAGGGATTGGTATAAAAACGCTCCAGGTCACTTGTTCCCAGGATGGGATAATTTGTGCCGTCTCCCAGAATCTCCCTACGGTAGTCATTGCTTATTGGCTTCCTTCTGAACAATTGTGTGTTCGGCGGCTCTTTATGGAGCACCCACTGTTTCACAGACACTGTGCTAGACTCAGCATAGAAACCAGACATGGTTCTTGCAGCCTCGGGGGGGCGAAACTGACAAGGAACAATCACGCAAAAGTGTACAATTTCAAAATTGCTCTCAGTACTATTAGGACTTAGACAAGGTATGTGATGGGGAAGCTAAGAGGCCTTATCCACATGATGCTGTGGGTGGGGGAGGCCCCCCCTGAGGAGGTGATATTGAACCCGAGTCTTGAGGAACGAGAAGGGATGAACCACGTAAAGAGCTGGGGGACTAGGATGTGGGAAGGCGCTGGAACAGGAGGGCACTTAGAATGTTCTTAGAACTGAAGGAGAGCTGACAGAGAGGGGAGCGTGGTATTCGATTAAGCTGGAGAGGCAGGTGGGGACCTGGGATCTTCCTTGGCCCTGTGGGGAGCCTAGACGTGTGTGTGTGTGTGTGTGTGTGTGTGTGTGTGTGTTTTGCCTTTTTGTTTTATTTTATTTTATTTTATTTATTTTATTTTATTTTATTTTAAATAGAATTTATTGTCAGGTTAGCGAACCTACAGTGTGTACAGTGTGCTCTTGGCTTTGGGAGTAGATTCCCATGATTCATCGCTTCCATACAACACCCAGTTGGGTTTGTACGTTCATAAGGGCCTTTGCATGGATGTTTTCGAATACAGGGTTTTGAACTTACCTCTAAGTACGTGTTTACGTATTTTACCACGGAGATGTCTGAGTCAGAGGGTCTGATTACTTATGAGTGTGCTCGTGGAAATACACGGATGAGGGTGTCATTGTGCATGAAAGCGTGAGCACCATGTTAGATCTGCGCGTGAATGTATTTGTATTGTGTTGTTGTATATGTGAGTTTGTAGCTGCCTATGTGTGTGTGTTTTATGAGCGCGTGACTGTGTGGGTGTCTGCATCTCTGTGTGAAGCTCTGGAAATAGTCTTGCCCTCGACCAGACCACAAAATCCTGGAATTTTTATGGCCCACATTTGCTAGCAAGATGCAAACGTTATTTGCAGTTACAGTTATGGCTGGTTTTCTTTTATATTTTCAATAGTCCTGCACTTTTAAAATCTGAATTCTAAATACTTTATGTGAATATGTGTGTGTGTGTTTATTTCTCTTAGGTTTAGGAAGTCAGCTCTAGGAAGACCAAAATCTCAACTCTTGTCTTTATGAGTTAATATCTTAAAAAAAATTTTTTTTTAGGGGCGCCTGGGTGGCGCAGTCGGTTAAGCATCCAACTTCAGCCAGGTCACGATCTCGCGGTCTGTGAGTTCGAGCCCCGCATCAGGCTCTGGGCTGATGGCTCGGAGCCTGGAGCCTGTTTCCGATTCTGTGTCTCCCTCTCTCTCTGCCCCTCCCCCGTTCACGCTCTGTCTCTCTCGGTCCCAAAAATAAATAAGAACGTTGGAAAAAAAAAAAAATTTTTTTTAATGTTTATTTATTTTGGGGAGACAGAGAGACACTCTGGGAAGGAAGATTTTATTTCTTTTTTTTAATTTTTAAAATATTTTTTATTTATTTTTGAGACAGAGAGAGACAGAGCGTGAGTGGGGGAGGGGCAGAGAGAGAGAGGGAGACACAGAATCCGAAGCAGGCTCCAGGCTCTGAGCCATCAGCACAGACCCCGACGCGGGGTTCGAACCCACGAAGCGTGGGATCATGACCTGGGCTGAAGTCGGACGCTCAACCGACCGAGCCACCCAGGCCTCCCTATAAGTTAATATCTTGATTGAGAAATGAGTTTCAGACCTGGAACGGAGTGGTTTCCTTAGGCAGTTTACTCCTCGGTGAATATCCTAGCTGTAAGGTGATCCGGCAGCTTGAGAGTCGGTCAATCAAGCACAGTGAGGCCATCTTGAAGCCCCTCGGATGTTGTCACAGATGGATGTTGTCAGGGAAATGGAGACAGGGGCTCCCAGGGAATGGAAGTGAGAAGCCAGAGACTGGACTGTTATGTCTTTATGGAGCAAGGGGAGGGGGCAGCCCTTTGGTACATTTTTCTTTAGCTCCCCATCCTGGGGACACAGTGAACATGGTTCCTGCACAGGCAGGGAACGTGGGTCTGGTCTGAATCTTCACGAAGCTTCTCACACCCCCCTGTTTGGTACCCTATCTGTTCTCCCAACTACAACTGTTAAACACAATTGTCTATTTCATGTACTGTTTTGCGTGTTTCATTTTCGGTTGTATGAAACATATATAAGGCCTTCAATGGGTTTGATAATGTTCTTCCTTTCCTTAACCTTATTTTTCTCACGAGGTATGACGTTCTCCTGTCATGAATTCTCTGACCACAGAGAATTTTCAGGAAGTCAGTGCTAGCAAATTGGAGAAAGCTACCTGTGAAATCCATCACATTTACTGAGCGCTTTGCGGTTCTCCCGGAAAAGTCTCTCGCTGCTTTATCTCATTTGAGCAAGACAATATTCCTGTGAAGTAGGTACGGAAGACCTTAGCATTTTCATTTTATGGCTTAAATGCAATAAGATTGGCACCACATCCTTTCGGAAGCGAAGAGAGATCACCTTGGGCCAAGCACGTGGAGAACTGAGGAGAAAACTGGGGTACATTAACACTGTGCCTCACTTCCCTGCGTCTTTCCAGTTAAATCACCTTGTTTCCTTTTGCTGCTACAAACTTGGCTTTGCTAGTACAGACCTGACCTGGATCTGTCCACGTTTCCGCATAGAAGGATGACCTTAATGTATCTGTAGAATCCACACGCCGCCCACAAAAGGCCACCCGGCAAATGCAAATGCAGCAAATGGAAAATGCATTTCAGGTGCAGATCAAAACCGTCCCAGCAAGATCAACAACTGCCCTGACAGGGACTTTGGTCATCCAGATACAAGCTGAAGGTCTCTTTGAATGAAAAGCTGGGTGTTTGACGATTTCGTGTCTTTCCTATCTGAAAATTTAATCTTCCGTGGGGTGGAGGAAGCGATCTGGGTCACTGACTTGCTCGGCCAGATTCTCACCAACACAAAGGCATCATTTAGCTGAGTAGAAGTGACGGGAACCTGGGGAGAGGTGGGGGTGTGAGGCGTTAGAAACTGGGCACCATTAGCAGACAGGAAGGTGGATTTCAAACAATTGAGGAAATGAAGTCAGCTCAGATCTGTGGGGTGAGGCTTTGAAAAGCAGGGTGACAGTGGCTGGAAAATGTCTTCGCGGTGCAATTCCGCCTATGTGAATTTTTCCAGCGACGGAAGGAAAGCATGGGGAGGCAACCAGAAAACCCAGTGTGGTTAGCCAGGGAGCTCTGATGAACACCAGGGCAAAGAGGCACCAGAAAGATGGAAAGAAGAACTCAGGATCAGGAACAGAATGGAAGAGGTGGCAGGGAAACCAGAAGACTGTGTCGTGGAGGGAAAGGTCACCAGGGGTCGAGGGGTCAACTGCGCCAAGAGGAGAATAACAGTTATCTTATTAGAGATGATCATGTGAAAAAATGATCATCGCCTCCAGCTGAGGCAGTAGGTCAAGGAGAGAGAAAATGGTTGTATGGTCCTGAAGAGGGATTGGAGAGAGAGAGAGAGAGAGAGACAGGGTGTTGATGAGGGGATGGGGGCACTGCCTCGAAGGAGGGGAAGGAACTAGAAGAGAGGGTCTCACTTCTCACAGCTCCACTCGCTTGGTCTCCTCAGGGTGGGAGGGGACATAGGAGGGAGATTCTGGAACATTTCTAATGAATGCTGAGAGAATCCCTAAAAAAAAAAGTAAGAGAGGTGGATGTCTGTGGGAAGACGAATGCCACCCCACCTTTCCGTAGGAAGAGAGTGTGGCTTCCACGAACCTTGAGGGGGTGAGGTTGTGGTTGATCCTCAAAGATCCCTGAGTGGATTCTTGAAGGAGTTAGTTATGAACACATGGAAGAAGAAAGAAGGACGGTGGGGGGGTGGGGCGCTCGGCTCGTGTTCGCTCAGAAGCTCTCTCAGGTCAGTTCCAACCTTTCCTCTTACACACTCTCGACTAAGGAAGTGAGTTCGTTGTTCGAATCTGGGACAAGAGCTGGACATGGAAAAAATGTCACGTAAAACCTCCTTGGACAAGATGGATAAATATAGATTAGAAGGCATCATAACAGCAGTAATAACAAACATAGTGAGCATTTATTGAATGTTTACTAGATGTCAGACATGGTCAGGTCTTACAAATGGTTTGGTAATGTTTTGTGTTTATCAGGGTTTTCCAGAGAAACAGAAGCAGTAAGATAGAGATGAGTATAGATATAGATATGAAGACAAAAGATTTATGGTAGGAATTGGCTCAGTGGACTGGGTGAGGCCCATCTTCTTTACTCAATCTGCTTATTCAAATGCCCGTCTTCTAGAAACACCCTCACACACACATACACACACCCAGAAATAGTGTTTTGTCTGTTACCTGGGCACCCCCAGCCTAGTTAAATTGACACATAAAATTAATCACATCTTTGAATGTGTCAAACACAAAACAGGCTACGGTCGACTAGGAGAGAGGTCTCCAGTGGTGGGTCCCAGCAGTGTGTCCTTGACCTTATAACCCAATCGGTACCTTTGTTTCTACACTGGAGGAGGATACAGAGGGCATATGAATGATACAAAGCTGGGAGGGAGGGAGAACAAACACACTGGATGACGGTCAGAAAGAACAAAGAACTTGACAGGCAGGAATAGTGGACTGAATCTAATACGACAGAAAGTACCAGGAGTAACTATTTAGCTCCAAAAAAAAAAAAAAAATCCTCCTGCTCCAGTGTAGAATAGAGATGAGGTTAAACAGTTACTCAAATAGAAAGAGTTGTGATTTCAGTAGATGGCATAGTTTGAGTAAAAAATGGGAGATTCCCTCAGCAAAAATTTTTAAGAAGATTTCAGGCCATATTAATAGGAGTACAGTGTCTGTAATGTAGGAGGGTATAGTCTTATGCTTAGCACTAATTACCTCTTACCTAGAGTATCTTGTTTGGTTTTTAGTGACGTTACAAATGGGGGTGGGGCTAACATCCGTTAACATCACTTCTCTGGCTCCCTTTAATGGTTTCCCATCACACTTAAAAATCATATCCAAATTGCTTGCCATGGCACTTTGTAGTCTCTCCCCTCCCCCATCTACTACCTCATTCCCTCCAGTGTCTCCCTCGCTCATTAACTTCAATGAGTTCTGTTTGCTAATCTTCAAACAGGCTAAGAACATTCTCATCTCACGGCATTTAAATTTACTATCTCCCCTACCTAAACACACTGTCCCCAGAAATTTCTTTGGTTTAATCCTTTAGTGAATTCAGGTCTCTGCTTAATGAGACCTGAGACAAACAAACAAACAAACAAACAACCTTCTTCACCACTTTATTTAAGGAAGGACTCTATCCATTGTTCCCTTTCCACAATGTTTCATTTTTTCACCAAAACGTGTAGTGCTATCCGCCATTATTTTACGTATTTGTATGGTTATTATCGTCTGGCTCCCTTGTTAGAACATGTGCCAAGGAAGGATAGGGACATATGGTTTTGGTCTCTCCTAGCGCAGTGTAATGAAGGGTCATCGTAGATGCTCAATAAAAACCTTGCTGAGTGATAAATGGAGGAGCGAATGAATGAATGAACGAACATTCTAGAGATCTCACGTTTCATGCAGTGCGTTTTGGCAAACGTGTGAGGTTTTTACTGCTGTCAACTCTGGAAACAAGGTAGAGATTAATGTAGGAAAATAGCCAAGATCTGGGGATTTCTCTAGTTTATACCCACTGTTCCCGGCTTTAGTCCCTGATCCCCTTTCTTAGATATTCCTAAAATTCTTTTCTTAGGAATTCTCTTTTACTTGGACCCTAAGGGCAAATCATGACCTAGCCTTTGGATAGTTCTGGGGCAGAGGCACTGTTACCAGGTATCTCTCCTTTTCTTGCAGCTCTTCTGAGCCTTGACCCTGAAAAGCCCATTGTCCCCAGCCCTGCTTTTCCTTCTTCTGAAGGATTCTTCAGGAGCGTGTTCGCTTGCTGCTCGTTCCTTGGGGGGAACTGACAGATAATTGTTTTTCTCTCCTTGTGTAAGTAATAGTCGTAAGTGTTCCAGTTTTATAATGTCAATAAGTTGCGTAAATGTGCATTTAAAAAATATAACTCCTTGTTTGCAGAAATATGGCCTGTGTGTGTGTGTGTTTTCTTCCCATAACGTTTAACACAAAGCCTGGACTATAGCAAGAGTTGAGGACATTTTTGCTGCTTTTCAGGATGGTTGGGAAATGCCGTCTTGGTTAAACAGGTGACTCAAATAAACATAAGTTTGCCAGAGAGACCCATTCACACATGGGTCCTCATTCCAGGGGTCTTTCTTCATTCGTGTAACAGATATTTACTGGATGTCCCGTGTGCTTTCGTGCCCTGGCCTCAGCATGTCCTTACTTGTGGCCTGCCCTCACTGTTTTCTTCATGTCAGCTTGGCAGGAGAGGGGCCATTCTTTTTTTTTTTAATGTTTATTTATTTTTGAGAGAGAGAGAGACAGACTGAGCATGAGTGGGGGAGGGGCAGAAGGAGAGGGAGACACAGAATCCGAAGCAGGCTCCAGGCTCTGAGCTGTCAGCACACAGCCCAACACGGGGCTCGAACCCACGAACCGCGAGATCACGACCTGAGCCGAAGTTGGACGCTTAACTGACTGAGCCACCCAGGCACCCTGTAAGGGGCCATTCTTAAAGAATCACCTTATGTTTTACACACTCTT
The DNA here is from genome assembly GCF_028018385.1 of Neofelis nebulosa. NCBI lineage: Eukaryota > Metazoa > Chordata > Mammalia > Carnivora > Felidae > Neofelis > Neofelis nebulosa. The sequence goes on from NC_080790.1 coordinate 121,158,866, forward strand.
CCTTTGAACATTGTGCAGAGGTGTGATTTAGAATTGTAGAAAAGAGGTAATTGGACTGAGTAATTCCCAAGTATCTTTTTTTGGATCCTTTGGCCTTGACCACGGTTTCCGGGTGGTTGGTGAACGTTTGTTGTCAGTCACCAGCAATGAACTTCCACGGGGCTCTGGTCGCCCTGGTGAGAACAAGGTGCCAGAGTCAGACTGAAGGGCTCAGATCCCGGTCTGATTGTTTACTAACTACGTGGCCTTACTCAAGTCACTCACCTTCTTTGCTTTCTCCATTCCTCTGTCTGTGAGAAGTGGGGAAAGTGATAAAGCCTCCCTCAAAAGGGTGCTAGGGAAACGGAAGGGGATGATGTGGGAAGGGCTTGACGAGGGTGAGTGTAGCAGTTGAAATGGCTCTTGCCTTTTCCGAGCGACATAGCGTATAACCTGGGGGCCGATCAGAGGCAGGGAGGAGGCTTCTGATAGAAAAAAAGACCTTCATGGTGCAGCCCCTTTGAAAGACAGTTCGACAGTGTCTTGCAAAACTAAGACATTCTTCCCACACCATCCAGCAGTTAGGCTCCTTGGTATTTGCCCAAAGCGGTTGAAAACTTGCGTCCACACAAAAACCAGCACATGGGCGTTGATAGCAGCTTCGTTCATAATTGCCCCAACTTGGAAGCAACCAAGATGTCCTTCAAGGGGTCAGTGGATAAATAAACTGTGGTTCATCCAGACAATGGAGTGTTATTCAGAACTAAAGAGAAACGACCGCTCAAGTCATGGAGAGACAGGGAGGAAGTCTTAAATGCGTCTTGCTAAGCGAAAGAAGCCGATCTGAAAAGGCTGCATGCTGTATGCTTCCAACTATATGCCAATCTGGAAAACCTAAAACAGTGGAGCCAGTAAAAAGATCAGTGGTTGCCAGGGGTCGGGGAGGGGCGTCAGTGGGTAGAGCTCAATAGGTAGAATTTTTAGGACAGTGAAAATACTCTGCAGGACACTTAAATGATGGATGCGTGATATTATGCATTTGTCCAACACCAAGAATGAATTATGGTCTTCGGGTGACTCTGATGGGTCAATGCAGGTACATCAGTTGCATCAAAAGTACCCCTCCATCAAGATGACGGTCACGGGGAAGGCCATGCCCGTGAGGAATGGGGAGCACATGTAACCTCTTCACAGTCCCCTCAGTTTTGCTGCAAAAACTGCTCAAAAAAGGTCTTTAAAAATCTCCGGCATATGGCCGATTTAGCTTTGCATGGTCCTAAATAGAAAGGCACCCAAGGAAAGAGAATTCCTCCCCCATCAAACCCCACATGATTTGCTATTATTTTACTCTGTGTGCGTGCGTATGCGTAATGGGACGGGGCAGGGGCGGGGGGGGAGGGCACTCTCCTCACCTCCTTCCTCAAAGCCTTTTCCCAACTAATCCAGAAGGTCTATTGGTTCTGTACAACAGAGACATCGAGGAAACCAAGCCCAGGGGGTTGGAAGAAATTCCTACGTACGCAGTAATTTGTTCAACCCTATCTTCCTTCCTTCCCTCATTGTCTGATTCATGATTAATGGATAACAACTTGGTGGCAGGTGTGGACCCCGGGCCTGGGCTTCCCAAGTGTGTCCATGTAGCTCACTGACCATCTAACACACACACACAGGACTGCTGGCTTGTCCCCTGTCATCACCCCCTGCTCAGTACCCTAGCCCTTCCAGACTCGACTTTGAACGTTATCTTGTGGGCGAGAGGAATCATTATAGACTTTAGGCAGAGGGGTGATTTTGAAAGATTACGCTGGAAAGGAAACAGCACTGAACCAGGGGGCAGGAAGACAGCTTGATCTCAGTTTCAAATTCTGGTTCTTTCTCTCCCCAGATGTGGAGACTTGGTGAAGTCACTCGGCCTTACTGACTCCCAGTTGCCTTATCTTTAAAATGGGGGGGGGGGTAATTGACCTTATCTCCGATGATTATCACCTGACTTCAATTCAATGAGAAAACACACAAGATGGTGAATACAGTGCCCAGCCTGGATGGGGTGTTCAATAACGATTTCACAACTTCTTTCTTTTGCAACACTTTATGCTTTATTTAGGGTGAGTGACGAGAATTGAGACTCACCGTGGTCCAGATAAGAGCAAAATGACTGTATTGCAGGTAATCTTGCAATAAGACAGAATCAATCAATCATTTTCTCAGAGTTCACGATCCTTGATTTTTGTTGTTGTTGTCATTGGCGGTGGGGGGCGGGGGGGGATGGCATGTGTGAGGGGATTTAGTCAGGACAGGGGATCTTGTTCATTTAGCATTTGGAAATTCCTCAAGACGGGTGCCGCTGGCCTTGGAAGCAGCCGGAGCCCTGGAAGGAGCTGGGGACTCTGAGCCCAGCATTTCCAAGGCACAGATGCCAGCGGAAGCCCTGTTCTTGGCCTGGCCCACCTGCCCACCTATAATTAAAGTCGTGTCTATGCTGAGACAGATTATAAGGAAAGAGAAGAAGCACGTCAACAAGTCATAATTTCCAGAATCAAAGCTTCTTTCCCTCCCCTCTTTTTTCCCCTCCCTAGTCTGGATTTGGCATCAGGTTTCCTCAAAAGTAGGCCATGGTGTCCTTTCCTACAGTTCATTACAAGTGGGCAAGGAGGGCCCCGCAGCCTGCCAGGGCCTTCATTCTGGGTTTCACGGGCGGCGGGCAGGGAGTGTTTCCCGAATGCACACCTCCAGCCAAGGAGGCAAACACTGGTCATGGAAGACTTTTTCTTCTTCCCCAAACGAGGAGTTGTCATAAATGAGGAATCATTTGCAAACGTCTGAACAGCCAGCCCAATTTTATTTTTAATTGTACAGTGCGGGTAGGCTGCTGCGTGTTGGATGTAGGAAACTGTTACGAGATGTCAAGTTGGAAGGATCTTTTCTCTTGGGGTCTTGGGATTGGACGGTTGCGTTGGAACTGTCCGTCACAGCCCTTTGGTTACAGAGTTCATGAACGGAGAACTTTCCAGAGACAGAGTGCGTGAGAGGGATTGGATCTAGGCTGTGACTCCACTGTTACCTCACGGTCCTAAAAATAACCACGGAGCTGACCTGTTGCCGCGGGGACCCAGGATTATTTCCTTGACAGAGGAAGACAGAGGACGTCTTGGACAAAGACTGAGATGTAAAAGTTATAAAACAGGTTTTGAGAGGAATTCGGGTGGGAAGGAGATGATCTAGGGATTGTGGAGGTCTCCTTTGTTAAATGACGAGCCTCTTCCAAGAACTGGAGGTTGAGTTTTCTCCCGTGTCCACTCTGACTGGCCAGTAATGGCCGCCTGGGGGATCACCTCGCATGTCTGCTGTGGGGATGGCTGGGGGCTGAAATGGCCCATGTGCTGGGTGCCTGCCTGACAGGGTCCCACAGTGTGGGCCGGCGTGCTTCCTGACGCTCGTGGGGTCCTCCCTCCCACCAGGGGCGGCCTTCTGGCGGCTGCAAGCCCTCCATCTTCCCCTTCTCCTCTGCCTGCCCCTCCCCCCCCCATTCCCCTTCCTCTCCCTTGTTTGCCCTAGAAAAGAAAATGCTTTAGTCCTTTCACGTATATGATCTTATTTAATCCTCAAGCAACCCTTATAATTAGAATCCCATTTTTAGAGGTCGGGGAACAGGAGCGCAGAGAGACCTGTCAGGGTGACGCAGTGCCAGAGCCGGGAACGGGGCCCCTGGACCGTCGGAAGCTGAAGATTTTGCTCACCTCTGTGGTGTCCGTGCCCCCCACGCCCCAGCTGCCCTCTCCATACACCCGAGGCTGTTCCTCCCCCCACCACTCCACAGCTGGCCTCAGTTCTTTTTTTTTTTTTTTTTTTTTGGCCTCAGTTCTTGACTCATGAAAGATTGGGGTGGCTGACGAACTCTGTGAATGGAAGCTTACTATTCCTTTTTTGATTAAAAAAGTTTTCCCTCTTGTGTCTTCTTTGCTCCTATTTAAACAGTCCTGTGAACGGTAGACTTGGGCCCAAATGAGCCCCGTGGTGGGAGCTTCCAAGAATATTCTGGAGCGGCCTCTGAGCATCTGACAATTCCCTGGGCAGCAGAGCTAGAGCATGACGCTGACCTGAACTGCCAGAGGTCGGACTTCCCAAGTCTAATCCTCTAGGGGACAGTTGGGGGTGGTGGCTGGTGGGGCGGAGATGCCTGGCGGAAGCTGGCTCTGTGTCAGGGTGGACTTTGGGCCAGGGGTGGGCGGCTCGGGGCTCTGTCGGCTCGGAAGGAGGACAGCTTGGCTGAGCTCTGATCTGTAGAGGACTCACGGCAAGAGTGGTCCTATCACCCCCGATTCTGCCCCGGCCCGTGGCCCTGGCCCCTCCACCTGGCAGCTGGATTCCCAGCTGCCTCCGGGGAGCTAAGTGACCGCCTAATTTTCCTTCAAGGCCGGAGAGAACAGACCGTGTCCTTCCTCTTGCCAGCATTCTGATCTGCAAGGGGCACTGGCCCAGCATCTGAGCCACGCACACGCCCATCTCCACTTTCCCAGTTGGCGGGACAGCTCAGTTCCTTGCCAGAGACATGGGAAGGGGCTGCAGGACAAGGGGGCGTGAAGATTGTTAAGGCAACTTATCAGGATGTGCACCACCGAGACTGGTTGCTTCTTTGCTTGTTTGCGTGTTTGATTATTTTGATTTTCCGCCACAAATCAAGGCTCGTTTTTGCCAATAGTCTAGCTCCAAGAAGGTAGACTAACAGGGGAGAGAGCCATCACGGACCTGCTTTCTGAGCACATCTCCACGGTTCTTAACCAGAAATGCGTATTGGAATCACTTAGGGAGCTCTAGGCAATGCGGATGCCTGGGTCCCAGCCCTGGAGATTCTGATCTGATTGTGAAGATCGAAGCTTTGGCAACACGACATTTAAAAGCTCTGCAGGCGGTTCGAGGGCTCGACCAAATCTGAGAACGGATGGTCTATTATGACACCTGATATTTGGAGTCAGGCAGAAAGCCTAGCAGCAAGTAGTCAGATGTTCTGCTGTTATAATGATATAACCTATCATTAGGTTATAACGAGAAGGTAAATAAATAACCTTTATTGAGTCTTTGGCTTCCAGATCCTGTATGAGGTGCTTTGCCTCTATTGTCTCGTTGAATTTTTGAGCGTATATCTGAGTCACCTGGAGGGCTTGTTAACACATGGGTATCTGGTCCTCACCCCCAGAGTTTCTGATCCAATAGGGGTGATAGGCAGCCTCCAGGATGTCTCTCCCTCCTGTTATGCATGCTCTGGTGTGATTCCCTCCCCTTGAATGCCAACTAGTTTTATGGACTCGCTTCTAAAGAGAATAGAATATGGTAAGAGAGAAGGGATGTCACTTCTGAAATAAAGGTATAAAAAAATGTCCGTCTCTCCTGCATCGTTTGTCCTGAGGGAAGAAGCTGTTCATGACTCAGGTCTTCGGTGAGGTCCACACGGCGGGTGTGTCTAGATTTCTGATTCAGATAGGAGATAACACACGTTTGATGTTGTTGGCTGCTGAGTTTTGGGGTAATATATATATATATATTTTTTCCAGAGATAGATAATGAGTACAGTAGGTCTGGGACGGGGCCTGAGAATTTCCATCTTGAATACACTCTAAGGTGGTGTTGTTGAGGCTGGCCTGGGGGAGGGGTCACACTTTGACAACCACTGCCTTAGATCAATCAATACTAAGAAGATGCTATTACTATGCGATTATATCGATGGAAAGACAGTAGAGTTTTAAGTAACTCGCTCAAGGTCACATACAAGAGTGGTGTTGTAGGTGTTAAATGCAGGAAGTCTAACATCCATCCTCTTGCTCAGAACTATGCTATGCCACCCTCTCTCCTCACTGTGAGGCACGTCTGTCCCCTTCTGCGTTGAATCGTGTTGATTGAATCGTACCTGATATCGGTGGTTTCCTGAGAAACTTTGACTTGGGTCTCTACTGGGGATCTGTAACTGCAGGGACTTTCCTTTAGGACATAATGTGCCCCCCAGATTAGGGTTTGGGCTGGAACGAGCTCAAGGACCGGTTTACCCTTTGATACCGAGGTTCTCAGACTTTAGGGTGCATCAGAATCATTCGGAAGGCTTGTTAAGAGACGAATTGGTGGGACCCATCCTTAGAGTTGCTGACACATTGCAAGCATGGGGGCGGGGGGGTGGGGAAACGGGAGAATTTGCATTTCTAACAAGTTTCCAGTCAATGGATCCAGGGACCACCGGGGACCACACGTAGAGAACCATGGCTTAAATCAAAGGGCCAAGACGCTTCCTGACTGGCAGAAGTGCTCTTTCGCTAAGTCCTCTGAGCTGTTTAGTGCAGAGAGAAGGGCAGGCAAACTCTGGGTTCTGTGCTCCTCCTCCTGCCCTCCCCATGCCTGTTTCTACCCCCACGAGCCTTTGTGCTCTGGCTGGGACTTACGGTTGGAGGAACCATCCTGCCGGGCTCCTTCTGCACGTCCCGTGCATTCCAGGGTGAGCTCAGATTCCACTCTAATTACGGAGGGCAGAGCGTGGTCACGGGCAGCCCACAGCACGGCTTCGAGGGAGGTGTTGGCATGTGGGTTAGGTCTTGAGAAACTGAAGGAGGAACTCCGACAGGCGACAGCTCAGGCATGCCTCTGCACGTTATCTGTTGCTACAGACAGAATGAGGGTGGGTCACCGCCCAGCCAGGTGGAGGTAATGAATGGCGGTGGCCGAAGCCAAGATGGGCCAAAAGCCAAAGCACAGAAGAGCTCTTTTCACATTTTGGATGCCAAGCGGCGTTCGTTCCCCTTGCCAATGGGGCCTGTGGTTTTCTTTCTTTTCTCTCCATCTCTGATCACCTCCTTCACTCAACCTGAGGCTCTGCGGCCAATTCTAGCCCGGCCGGGACGGGGCCCAGGGTGCTGGCTTGCGGTGGTTGAGCCTTGGCCGTGTTGGAATGCAGAACTGTTTCAACACATGTGGGGAGGAGATCTTACCTTCCTTTGCACCAGCGGTGAACGTTTGTAAGAGCCACAGCTGGGGGACTCAGCTGGGGATGCCAAAGAAAGCTTGCCATTTTGTACTGTATCAGCACTTCCCCTGGGCCCAGAGTGGCTAGTAAGCTCGATTTTTGAACGCTCTTTAATAAATACACCGCCAGCCTTCTAGTTTGAAAGGAGCTGCTGCGAGAGAGTATGTTATTTGTTTATAGTATTTCTTGGTCTTGTCACCTTTCTCTGCAGACAAAATATTCTCTCTCTCCTATTGACTCTGGGACTCTAATGTGACTGACCAGAGCCATTGAAAGTTTCCACCAACTTTCTTGTTCTACCCCTCGGCCACAAGGCCAGCACATGGCAACCAGGTAGAGATTGTGCCTTCAGCCTGGTCCCTAATGCACAGACCGGTAGATCCCTTACGGCTTGGAACAGAGGCTCAGAGTCACGGTTGAACTACAGCTACTGTGTGATGTGAGTGAAAAACAAAGGTTGGTTTTGCAAACCAAGATTTGGACGCGGATTATTACACAGCAGAACCTAGGAAAAGCTCTCTAACGCAGAGGCAGAGCCGGATCCTGGTCTAGATCTTTCTCTGATTTCCCAAGCGTCAGGCGCTTCAAGTACAGAGCTGAACTTGCTCCATTTCATTAATTCAGAAACACTTAATGGAGTGACCGCTTTGAAATGTGACCTAAATATTAAAGACACGATTTTTCAGCCTTCAAGAGAAAATAGAGGAGAACATCCGTATGATCTAGCAGGAGGAAAAGTTTTCATAAATAAAACATAAAAGATTGGTAAGTCGAGTACAACGATAGGAGCTTTGGTATATAACAAAGGACACGTCAACAAAAAGCAAAGAAACATCAGAGATAGAGCAGGTATTTTATGTCTAATTATATGTTATATATGCACATGCTGTTTACGTATTAAGGGTTTCGTATAGAATGAAATCAGATTATACAATGATACAGAGTTCCTAGAGACCAATAAGAAGACAAAGCAAAAGGCCAAAGGACAATAGTTAGAAACTCATGGAAGCGATAAGAAGAATGGCCCCCCAAACATGTACAATATGTTTAGTAATTAAGAAAATGGTGAACCAAGCTGTAATGAGACATCATGTAACAATGAGCAGACTCGCAACCTGTAAAAAGTGTGACCATACCAACTGTTGGGGAACATGGACCCTGTGTCAGGACCAAGAATGGCTGTGATCCAGCCTTGATCTTGAAGGACGTAGCATCGACTAGAGGTAGAAGGATTGAATGTACATTATAAGCACAAAATAATTGATTTGGCAAAAACTCTTCTGTAGCATGAGGGCAAAAGACAAAGACGTCTGCATTAGCAGAGAGAAGGTCATGGCTGGGGAAGAAATCTTATAGGCTCATAACTGGTACTGCTGAATGAGAGAGCAGTGATGGGAATCACAAAAATAATGGAAGAAAATTTTAGGAGGTGAAGAAATATTCGAAGTATTGTCTAATTGGCAAATAGCATGAACAAGGTAAAAGGAAAACCAAAACCGATGGAAACCTAGACATTTTCCGCTTTTAAACAAATTCAAGGACTTTTTTTTTTTAACCAATTAGTGAATTTACCCTTATTTTAAAAATTTTAAAATACATACTTATTTTTGAAAATGAGAGACATATACAATAAAACACCCATTTTCAGTTTTGATTTTCTTCTCAACCTAATCATTACTTTGGAGAGGTTTAGTATATTTCATATTCTCCTATGTTTCCTCCTGAGAGGGTTTTACATTCTCCCTTCGGGATTTAGGTCATATGTCCAAAGTGGCTGTTTTCTTGGTTCCTGTTCTAGAAACAAACCTCTGGTTTTCCTCCGCTGTGGTCGGAGAATAGGCTGTAGGAGACTTTTCCTCGTTGGAACGTTTTGAGGTTTTCATCAAAGCCTAATTATGTAATCATATTTTTGTAAATATTCGAGGACCCTGGGAAAGAAAGCCTTCTTTTTTTTTTTTTTTGGCTTGATTTTCAAGTACAGTATCTTCACTAACCTTTGGTATTATTAGACTTGATAAATTTGTGTATATCTGATGGTTTATTTCACGTCTCTTTCATTGCTTGAGATATTGATCACGACTCATGTGCTTTTTGGTCCCTCTTGCTTAGGCTTCCATGAATCTTTGATCAAAACCTCTGACCTTTCCTTATTGGTTTGTCTTTTTTTAATACTGATTTATAGGCATTCCTTATATGTTCTGGATTAGATTTTTTTCCTATTCTAAGAGTTAGAAATAACTTCCACATGTCTGCAGCTTCTCTTTTTGCTTATGTTGTCTTTTCTCATAAAAGTTTTTTATTTTCATATAATTAGTCAATCTTTCATGTTTCGTGCTTTTTATCTTTTGCTTAAGAAGACCTTCCTTTCTGTTAGCTTATAAATATTTGTTCCCATATTTCTCTTTCAAAGGTTTTCAACTTCTACTTTTCACAATTAGGTTTTTAATCCATAAGGAATTTATGCTTGTGTATGGCATGAAGCAGGGATTACATTAATTTTTTTTTTTCAATTTGGATGGCCGGTTGCTGCAATGTAGTGAAATAAATTCTTTCTTGTCAATTTTTTAATGCTGCCACATATTGGTAGATTTTTCTTGTATCAATGCCACATCGTTTTAGGTACTGTGGCTCCATAGTGATAAACAGTAGGACAAATCACCCATCCCTATTCTTCAAAATTGTCTCAGTCCTCTACTCTTTTGTATAAATTTTAGCATCAGCTTATTGACTGCCATGGAAAGCCCCGTTGTGATTTTTATTGGAAACACGTGCTTATATATTAATTTAGAGGCTATTGCCTGCTTTATAATTTGAGTTTTTTTATTCAATGACATGGCGTATCTTTCTCTGCGTTTAGAATTCTTTTTATGTTCTTAAGCACAAATGCATAATTTCCTTCATAAATTTCTTAACTTTTTCATTTCCTTTGTTGAATTTATTCTTAGATATCCTGTAACTTTTGTTGTTCTTAAGAATGAGATTTTTAATTTTATTATAGTTTCTAATTATCGATCGAGGAATGATATTAATTTTAATATATGGCCATATGGTTGGCAGTAATGCTAAATATTTTCAAAGAATTCTAATATTATTTTCCTCTATTGTCTTATATAGTCAGTGTTCTCTATGTGACTAACAGAAATGTTTCTTAGGTTTCTTTCTGATCCTTCATACTTCTTCCTGCTTCTCCTCTCCCGCCTGCATTGATGAGGACCTTCTACATAATGCTGAGTAGGTACAATGATCAGAGAATTTCTTTCCCTTTGTCCTGACTTTAAAGGAAATGTTGCTAAATGCTTAGCAACATAGGATGTGTGTTGGAACTTGTATCGAGATATGCTGTAGAGGCTGTTATCAGGAGGTCCCCTTTCCCTCTCCTGCCTCTGGTTTACTAAGACTACTTAAAAAAAATCAGGGACCGTTATTAAATTTTATCAAATGCTTTTTGGGCATCTTTTGAGATGCTCGTATGAGTTTTCTCCTTTAATATGCTAATGAGGTGAATTTCATTATAGGGCTTTCCTAATGTTTAATCATGCGGGCATTCCTGGCCTCACTCCAACTTGATCATCATTATATATTATATGCATCATAATAATTACATTATTGCAGTCGGTTCACTAATATTTTAACGAAGAGGCTACTTGACAATTCGTTGTATTTTTAAATTCGAGAAGTCAAATTCTAATTTAGTCTGGAAGTTAGTCTTTACCAAATTTGCTTCCTTTTTTCATCTGTTTCATTCGTTACTGTTTCTTTTAGTCATTTGTAATATATCTCATTGGATCATCTCCTTTAGATAACAAGCTACGACTTCCGAATTGTTCTGTTTGCTGTGCCCGGTAGCTTTCTGTAGCTGTGCTCCGTTTTTCCCATCTGGTTTGTGATTTTGGATTCTGAGCTCGTCTTCTGCAACGATTGGCTTTTCTGTCAGAATCCACTGGGTCTGTGTTGTGGAAACTTCCTTGCCGACTCTTCATGGTGATGCTCGGGGTTTCTCTGGTCCCCGTCAGAATTTTGAACAGCTCTTTGAGGATCTCGGTTTTACATACACGGCTGATTCCACTCCATGCCTTGGGTGGACCTTGAACTGTGTATAGACGGTCCCTGACAATGTGAATTGTGTATAGACGGTCCCTTAACTTCACAATGGTGCAAAAGTGATACGCATCCGGGAGGAACTTGGCATTTCAAATCTGGATCTTTTCCCCAGTCGGCCTACCTAGATGGGTAGGATACTTTCTTGTCTTGCTACATACTGGCAGTGAGCCTAGCTCCCAGTCAACCACGTGATCACAGGGTAAACAACCCATACACTTATGGCCGTTCTGTGCCTGTACAGTCGTTCTGTTTTTCACTTTCAGTTCTGTATTCAATATACTGCATGAGATATTCAACACTTTAGTATAGAACAGGCTTTGTGTTAGATGGTTTTGCCCAACTGTAGGCCAGCGTAAGTGTTCCCAGCACCTGCAAGGCGGGCTAGGCGAAGGTTGGGTAGGTTATGTGCATCGAGTGCGTTTTTGACTTACTATATTTTCAACTTACAACAGGTTCATCAGGATGCAACCCCATCATAAGTTGAGAAAGACCTCTGTTCTGTGGACAGTGAAACCCCTGGGATCCTGAGGCCTGTTGCCTGAACCTGAACGTGTCCTGGTATGGGTCAGGACCCTGGTATGGTTGACCCTGAACGTGACCCTGGTATGAGCAGGGTCAGCTCATATACTCCCCTCCCCTATTTCACTCTTGGGATTTATTTTTCTTTTCTCCGAGGACTTTCATGCACTTTTTAAAAATCGGGTAATTTATCCAGGATTTCTATCAGTCTGTAATGGGAAGGAGTAGTTTTTTGTCACCCTTAGACTGTCATTGTTCTAGAAGTTCAAAATCTTTTCATTTGATTTCAAAATTCTGTAATCCTTGTTTATCTGTGCATTTTTTTTATCTCAAATTATCTTTGTGTCTGACTGCAATACTTTGATAAATCCAATGTCTTTTCAATTCTTCTTCGAATAAGAACACTTTTTTTTTCTGATTCTTTTCAACGTCCATCTTTTTTTTGAAGCAGACTTAATTTTCTTAGCATCAGGGTCTTTTCACTCTTTATAAAACCTCTTGGCCTTTAGAGCAATGCTTCTCGAATGTTGGTCACAGGCTACCCGCTTTAGAATGATCTCAATTCTCTCTTAAAATTGACAATTTGTCAACCTTCCTCTTCTTCCACTTAATCAAGATCTCAGGGGACAGGTTCCTGGAATCTACATGTTAAACAAAGATTCTACATACTTGGAGAGTTGCTATTAAAAAACATCAAGGCTTATCTAGCATTAGCTCCTTGTTAAGCAAGATATGTTAAAACTTTCTTTGTATAAGTTTGCCCTCAGTGTTCATGAAATCCTTGAGGCTGAAATGAAATCCTTGGGTGTGCTTTCAATCGCCGTCTCTGACTCTGACAACCCAGAGGCATCCAGCGATTCAGGAAGGAGGTGGAGTTAGAAACATGAGTGGACGTGGGGGTGGCCTTTGAGGGCGGGCCGTGGTTGATGGGACCAGAAGATGTGAGACCACCAAGTGCGGTGGGGGAACCCAGATGTTGCTAACCCCCAGGGGTGAGAGGGACCCCACTGGCCTGTGGCTTGCCTTGTCTGTGGCTCTCAGCCCAGTGATGGATTTCTTTTCGGTGTCCTCCCTTCTGTCTCCCTGCTGCTGTTTCATAGACGAAGTTGGGGCCTGCTATCTTTCTTTTTTTCAACGTTTTTTTTTTTTTTTTTGGGACAGAGAGAGACATAGCATGAAAGGGGGAGGGGCAGAGAGAGAGGGAGACACAGAATCGGAAACAGGCTCCAGGCTCCGAGCCATCAGCCCAGAGCCCGACGCGGGGCTCGAACTCACGGACCGCGAGATCGTGACCTGGCTGAAGTCGGACGCTTAACCGACTGCGCCACCCAGGCGCCCCTGGGCCTGCTATCTTTCTTTGTCTCCCCTGCCGTCTAGGACATTTCTGATGCTGGTGCAGACTTTAGTACATGTTTACAGTCTTTTGGGCATTCCATTGGGAATCTGAGAAGGCAGAGGCTTTATCAGATGCCTTTACGTCTGTTAATGAGTTTCTGGGAATATTTTCTTCGTTGTTTTATCCTATGGCTATGAGGAGGAGCTCCGAGAATTCTTTCTTTTTCTAAAACAAGCAGTTTTACTATGCAGTTGTGAAACACCGAAAGTATAGATTTATCTTTGATATGGGACACGCTAAATGTATTTTGCATGGCATCCGTTTAAAAGGTGCCTTATTGGGGCACCCGGGTGGTTCAGTCGGTTAAGTGCCTGACTCTTGATTTGGGCTCAGGTCATGATCCCAGGGTTGCGGGATCGTGCCTCGAATCGGGCTCTGCACTGAGCATGGTGCCTGCTTAGGATTCTCTCTCTCCCTCTCTCCCTTTCTGTTCCTGCCCCATGCTTGCATGCACTCTCTCTCTCTCTAAGAAAATAAAACTAACTAAATAAAAGGTGCCTTATCAAGTAAACCATTAACTGCTTTGCCCGCTATATAGATTACATCCCATGAATCATTTTACGTAAATAACCTTATGTTCATATATGTCAGTGATGTGTTTTGAGATACTCTCCCTGGACTGTATTGTGTATCAGAGATCACGTCTTGTGAGACTTTATGCCAATAAATTGGTGTACGTACATATATTCCTGAGATGTGTATTTCAGCTCCCAGAAACCTAGTGTAGAACCCAGGGCAGGTAAATGAGCATTGACTCTTTCTTTTGTGTAGATAGAGAAGTTTCGTACGAACCTACTTACGCTGAAGGGTGGTTGATGCAGACTTGAGTGGCTTTTGAAGCTGAGTGTGACAACAATTTGAAAACGTGTTCTCTGCCTATGTTTATAGCCTCTCAAGTATTAAGAAATCTAAAGTACGGGGGCGCCTGGGTGGCTCAGTCGGTTGAGCGTCCGACCTCAGCTCAGGTCACGATCTCACAGTTCCTGAGTTCGAGCCCCGTGTCGGGCTCTGGGCTGATGGCCCGGAGCCTGGAGCCTGCTTCCGATGCTGTGTCTCCCTCTCTCTCTGCCCCTCCCCCATTCATGCTCTGTCTCTCTCTGTCTCAAAAATAAATAAACATAAAAAAAATTAAAAAAAAAAGAAATCTAAAGTACGTAGATCCTTCCAATTTTAGCAAGGCTTAATTTAATTGTGCAGAGCAACTTAAAATTTTTAGAAGGCATTCGGTTAGTAAATTTGTACTTATTTTCTGGGGAATATAGTAAATGATAATATTGAAGGATCAAATAGCAATTTTCCAGTTGTTTCTAAAATAATAAAATGGCTTCTGCCTTGAAATAGAGGATATTAGAGTTTCAAGAGACTCCGGGGAAAATTTCACCCACAGAGGGGTCAAAAAATAAATATTGCCGGTACTTTGATTTCTCAAAGTTTTCTGTATTTTTACTGCTTTTCTCGTGGCGTCAAAATTTCTGGGCCTTTTGCTGCAAGTTGTCGAAAAGCCATTTGGCTTTTCAGCTCACATCACAAACCCCAAACTCTCACTTCCTTTAGGATGCAATTTGAGCGCCCGTGAACGTGGCCAACTAAAAGCCAGAGTGCAAATGTTTTCTTTCATCCCTTTGACTTTGTCCCAAGTTACACGGCTGCAAGAGGGCACATGTCAGATTGAGGTGAACGCCCCGTGTGGGTCTGATCTCCGAGCCATATTCCCTGCTACGGATGGGAAGCTTGGAAAGGAGGGGTGATAACTCAGCCGTTTCTAAAAGAGGAAAATGATGACAGCCGTAAGAGGGCCAGCCATAGAAAATGGCCTCATTGGTGTATGTCAAACCAGTCAATCTGCTTCTGCTTAGGGGGCGTCTAGGGCCTGGTTCAAAGGAAGGCCAGCTCCGTGTGTGCCTGCAAAAGCCAGAGTCGGTGGAAACTAGAGACTGTGTTCGGTCTTCAGTGTTTATTTAACAAGAGCGCAGCCTCCCAGAGAAACACGGACAGGGCACAGAACCCCACAGACCTGTGTTGGCTCCTCTCTCCGGCCCGGGGACTTTTAGTTCACTTGTTTGACTACGGTGGTTCCTTGAGACACCCATCCCCCGCCCCCCGCCCCCCGCGGCTTCCCCGGCTCAGTCCCCTTCTTCCCCATTCCCGCTGCTTCCATACTTTCTGATCAGCATGTTTGCAAGGGCTTGAGACAGGGATTACAATGCCCCTTTTGGAAAGGAAGAAAGTTCAGCTCAATCTGGTGAGGCTTAAGGCCACAAAGTTTGTAAATCCTGAGTCTGGATTAAAATCTCGGCCTGACTGGTGCGAAATAGCATAACTTTGGCCAAACCACCGATTTTCTCTGGCCCTTACTTTCCTCCCTGAAGCGAGCTATTGTTCAGGCCAAATGGCATTCATTCGTTCGTTCCTTCATTCAGCAAATATTCGTTGCACATTAATTCTGTGCCAGAAACTCTTCCAGGTGCTGCAAATACAATGAACATCCTGTTTTCATGGAGAGAAGATAGACAGTAAATGTCGTATTAGTATTTCGGGGGGTGCTAGGTACTAAATGGGAGTAGGTAGGTAGGGGGCCGTAAAGCATGCTGGGAGCAGGGGTAAAAATTTTAGCTGCGATGTTTAAGGAAAGTATCCTGGAGACAACAACTTTTGAACAAGGAGGTGGGGAGTGAGCCACATGGATAATTAGGAGAAAGGCATTCCAGGCAGAGCAAACGTGAGTGAGGTCTCTGAAGCAGAAGCAAGTCTGGAAAGTGCAAGGAAAAGCGAGAAGGTGCTGTGGCCAAGTAGACGCAGTGAAAGAGAGAGTCAGAGGAAATGATGTCATAGAGGTGATGCTGGGTGGGTGGGGGAGTCACGAGACAATAGAGGTCTCGAGGCCTTTATCAGACACGATGTACAGAGAAATGCTTTTTGGTGAGCAAATAGCTGTCCAAATGTATTTGCTATAATGCAAACAAAACATAGCAGTTCTGGAAGTTGGGTTCTAAAACCAGTCTAGACTGTAGATTTTAGAGTCTCAGTCTTAGTTCTGAAATCTTGGTTCATGTAGAGCCGTAGTCCTCAAAAGGATCCCATGATTCGTGGGTGTAGTCTAGCCCCCTGCGGGCAATATTGTCAAATTCTTGATCAGCATGTAACAGTTGGTGAGTATTATGGCTGTGCGTGAATTTTTAATTTCTTTTTTTTTTTTTAGTATTTATTTTTGAGACAGAGAGAGACAGAGCATGAACAGGGGAGGGGCAGAGAGAGAGGGAGACACAGAATCCGAAGCAGGCTCCAGGGTCTGAGCCGTCAACACAGAGCCCGACGCGGGGCTCGAACTCACGGACTGTGAGATCGTGACCTGAGCCGAAGTCGGACGCTCAACCGACTGAGCCACCCAGGAGCCCCTCTGTGCGTGGATTTTTAGATTGAATGGGATGGTGATGGGGTGTGATGTCTTATGATTAAGAGCGAGGAGTTGTAGCTTAATGCCAAGCCAGCAGCAAGGAAAGACCTCCTTCCTCTGACACGCATGAGAACAGTACCTTGTCAGGATGGTGAGCTGCGTTACCCCAGCAGCGTCACGGAGATGGAGGGAGACCAAAGGCACAATCCAGCAACTGGAGGCTTTTATAGACCCTGTGAGACATTTTTATAACTCAGTAGTGACAGCGCTGTGGTCATGGCTGACCTGTTAAAACCTGCTATTCAGAGATTTTAATTCCGCTAAGCATTCTGCTAAAATTTCAAAAAATCAAAAGGGTGGTGCAAAAACGTATAGAAAGAAAATGAGGGCTGGGATCACTATTTTAGAAGCCAGAGAGTCGCATGATGGTATCTGGTGTGCAGCTTCTGGGCGAACCACTTTGGGCCAATTATGCAGTTTAGACGCATAGACTGATAAGTTGGGTTTGGCCATTGCACTACATGGATGTTTCCCTTTTTTTGTTAGCGGGGCACTTGGTTTATAGAATACTCTCCCCTTCATTATCCTGTCTTGTCCTCCCAACACTTGTGTGGAATTAGCATGAGGAATGTTCCCTTCCTACTATGAGTGAGAAACGTGAGAAACCAGGGGAATGTCGTGACTTGCCCAAGGTCACACTGCTATTAAGTGGCAGCAGAGGTGGGACATGAACCCAAATGATCAACAAACTCATGCTTCCTTCCTTTTCTAGACTGACTTCCAAATGATGACAACGCGATAGAGGGAGACAATCAGGCCAAACCCATGATTTGTTGTTATCTAGAAAAATAGCGTTCCACGGAGTAGCTGCTTTCAATTTTAACCAGTTACCAGCCCCCCATCCAGTGGAAGGCCCAAAGCAGCTCCAAAAACGTCTTCTTTTAATGCAACTGAACAACTGAGAGAGTAACCAGGTTTCATGATCATCGATATACTGGTAACTTCTGGGTTCCCTTGTGTGACAACAGGCTGAACTCTGCAGGCCTGATCAGACAGGGAGGTGTGGGTTGAGAGCCCTGGTCAGTAGGAATTATCTGGGTTCTCTTCATTATCACTGAGAAATTGTCATTTCTGCTTTATAGTTTAGTGTTCTCAACTCGCTTGTCTGGTATTGTTTTATTTGAGAAACCTTTCACTACTGCCCATTCTCCAGTGTAGCATCATCTAACAGAACTTTCTAGGCTGACAGACATGTTTTATATGGTTACCGTCCAATATGGCCGCCGCTCACCACGTGGCCGTGGCTATGGAGTAGTTGAAATGCGGTTGCAGGGACTGATTTTAGGCTTTATTTAACGTTCCTAATTTAAATGTAAAAAGCCACATGGGGCTAAGCCTAGGGCAGGAAGAGGTTAAGAAGGAGAGAGTGAATCAGGGGTGGGTATTGTGTGGATGGGAAGCTGGAGGCCCATGGGATGGCTGGGGGCGCTGGGGGGTGAGGGAGGGGGCTTGGGTTACCTGGTGGGCTCGTATATGGTGTGTGGTATGTGAGGGCCAAGTGGAAGCGGCTGGGGCAGGAGAGTCACTGTGGAAGCTGTGAACAATGGGACTTTGGGAAGTGGGGCTGGGAGGCAGGGTGGGCCCCGGGTGGCGACGGTCACAGTAATGTGGATAATAGTAATAATAACAGTGGAGGGTCAAAGGAGCTTCCTCTGAGACTGGCAAGATGAGGGAGGGGCCCAGTGGCCGGCTCCTGTCACACTGTGGGCCCACAAGTCCTGAAAACCCAGGAGAGCACTGCCAAGGGGGAAAGGAAGGTGGGGGCCGAAAGGGAAGATTTTCCGAACTGGGGAACCAAGGTAAATACAGGAAGTGGAACATTAACGCTATTTGGACTCAAACAAAGGAGAGTTCCCCTTGTCCTTTCAGCTGGCTGGGAATCCTACCCAGGAGGTCTCCGCTATAAGCCTGAGGCTGAGAATGTCCTGAGGTTCGAATGAGGCCTTGGTCCTGAGAGCTCAGGGGGCCCCTCTGGCTCCCTGAGCAAACGTGCACTTCCATTTTGAGAGATCGACGTGGGATAGTTATTTACCATTTGCACGGCAAGGACAGGGACATACAACAGAGCAATTCTGTAACACGGTTCAAGTCATCAAAAGCACCGGGGGAGACTTTTTGGGGGTCCTTTAGGTGACAGTGTTGGGGAGGACAGAAGCCCGGTATGGAGGGCATCCTGAAGAGGAGCTTGTGTGGAGGATGTCAAGGAGGTCTGACCCCTTCTTAATCTCCCCCACGCCGAGATGAGATAACATTCTTACGAAGTAGCAGCCGATAACACTGCGCCATTTAATCCTCCCTGGCAAAACTCCCCTCACTCAAAACAAATATTAGCCCCATTCATTGTACAGATGAAGAAACCGATGCCAAGAGGAGGCGGAACTACCTGAATGGCAGGTTCAAGCTGGAGTAGGGGAGCTTGGGGAATTTGGCCCTTGAGTGTCACCCAGGAAGCCTGGGGAGTTGGGACAGCGTCTTCTTGGAGGTATCTCAGTTGACCGCAATGCTCTTTGTCTGCCCTACTCTTGACTCTCTCCTTTTCACCCTTATGTGTCCTTCCCAGAGTGGCCTTCCCTGATATCCCAGCACCTTGTGTCTTTCAAAGCACTGATTACAATTGTCCCCCTCCCTTCATTCTACCAGTCTTCTCCAGGTAGAATGCTGTGACTTCTGTGCAGTTGAGGACTCTGTCTGTATCGCTCGCCCTTAGATCCTGACATCAAGTGAAGTGCTTGGTTCATAATATGAATGGTGACTATTTTGTGGAGCGAAGGATCCTCTGAGCTTCTAGAAATGGGGCCTGACCAGAGGACGGGGGCTCCTCCAGGAGGGCCAGGAGGACAGAGTCCTTTGAGGGTGCTAGTGTCAAGGGCCATGGGGTAGAAATGACAGCTGGGTTTGTGCCAGTGAGAGGAAAATGTCCCCCTTGTCCATCTTTACTGTGTTTCAATAGGTAGGAGCGTGGCTGGGGCCGGGTCTGAGCAGGTGTCAGAGAACTGGAACAGCCCTTGCGCTGTGTGAGGAACAGAGCCAGGGTGGGGCAGGTACGTGCCTCTTTGAGGGCTCGGGCTTCACGGACTTGGTCTCACTTGCTTCTGTCGACAGTACTTCGAGGCAAGGGTTCCTACCGCCGTTTCCATCTTGCCGGTGATGAAACGGACTCTCTAAGAGGGTAAATCCAACACCATGCAGGCGAGATGGTGGAGGGGGGATGCCCACTCAGGTGTGTCCAGCGTTCTGACTCCTTTGTCTAGTGATTATGACTGTGCTTTTGAGTCAGAATGCCTGGGTTCGCATCCCTGTTTCTTCACTTACTAGCGGTGTGCTTTTAGGAAAATGATGGCACTCTTCTGTGCCTTAGCTTCCTCATCTAAAAAATTAGGATAATATGAGGGTCTACCTTATAAGGTTGTATAAGGACTAAGTAGGTCAATACCTACAGGTAAATAGGCAGAGACTCAGAACAGTACCAGGCACTATCATCCTTTTCCTCATCACCATCACCATTTATTTATTGGATTTCCTTCCTCCGTTGCTGAGGGTGTCCACAGGCTCTGAACGGCTAGGAAGGGAAACCACCTAGGAAGATCTGAGAGAAGATTCTGACGTAGGGAAGCTCTGGAAGCGGCGAGAAATCGCTCAGATCTGGCTCTTACGACAACGATCTCTTTCTCCTGCACCTGCTTCTTTCAACGACTAAGACATTTCGCGGCAGGTTACGTGAGTTTCCATACAGTAATTGCGATCTTTCTTTCCTTTCATCCGTTATTTCTGGTGGGAGAGGAGAGCAATGACTCTGTCCCGACTTTGTCGGGAAATGAACACATCAAAATAACACTTTTTGCGATGGTGCGTCAGCGAGGGTCGCAGGGATGCCCCCAGGGGATGTGAAAGGCCAGGCTGAAGCTCTGCCCTGTGTTCAAATACAGGAGTCTCAGGCTGATCCTTGAGCAGAGCCCGTGGCCTTTCCAGGCGTAATCAGAGGAGAGAGAGGAGGTGCACAAGAGAGGGAAATCCCAGACACCCCTCCGAAAGGTGTCTTGGCATAGTAATATTTACAGGGCACCATGGGTATTCACGACTGGCTACACAGGATTGTTCTTCCTTCTGTTAATGGACTGTTCCCGTATGTTTCCCATTTGGGGCATAATTAAGAAATTCCATAGAACTGGCCAAGGAATGGTATGGGAAGTAGAGTTATCTCCCAGATTTCTTTTTTTTTTCTTTTAATTTTTTAAATGTTTATTTTTGAGAGAGAGACAGAGTGCGAGTGGGGGAGGGGCAGAGGGAGAGGGAGACCCAGAATCTGAAGCAGGCTTCAGGCTCTGAGCTGTCAGCACAGAGCTGGACGTGGGGCTCGAACTCACGGACGGCGAGATCATGACCTGAGCCGAAGTCAGAAGCTTACTGACAGAGCCACCCAGGTGCCTCTCTCCCAGATGTCTCATCTGGCTTTGGACCCCGCACTCCCCCAAGCTCAGGACATCCTAAAAGCGTCCTCTCTGGAACACCCAGGTGGGCAAATGATGAGAGAACCCTGGTGTCCCTGCGACACTGCTTGGCCTCTTCTAGAACCTTCAAGAGCCCAGAATACAAGTTCCATTGTGATCCGTTAATGCAGGAAAGAATTGTGTGGTTTGTTTAAGGAGAAGCAAACCCTCAGTGGAAACACACATCTGCTGGGATTTTGGAGAGACTTTCTGTCATCAACCTAGCAAGTCAGCAGTGGAAAACGCGTCTGTCCATAGGTGGCAGAACCCAGGTGAGTGTTGCAGAAAACAGATTGGATGTGGTAAGAGATACAGCCGTGGATTTGACAGTGAAACAAAATCCTGAACCTGGACCTGGTGGCTCTAGGAAGATATTCTCTTCCTGATTTCCACACTTTCTTTCCACTGGAGACAAGGGGGCTAAAAAGTCCTCAAGAAAATAGAGGAGATATCCCGACCTTTTATTCTGGCATAAATGGTTCATTTTACCAAATTCAAAAAGTTGATTAAGTTCATATTAGAAAGAAGGATTTTTGTTGTTGTTGTTGCTGTTCAGTAACCAACTTGCTAAAAAACAGTTCTGGAAAGAATTTATGTTCAGGTGAGAGAAATAAACAAGAGATTCTCAGTGCTAGCTTTGAGTTTGAGATCTGAGTGGAAAGAATTACTTCCCATTGCCTCTTGTTTTTATGCGATAAATATATAGATGTGGTTTAACTTGCTTAGGCATTTATATAGCAGATCACAGAAAGAAAGGAAATGGATGTTTACTGAGGGTTACTATGTGCCCGTCACTTTCTCATCTAGTGAATACCGACAGCTCACGTTTATTGAGTATTTAAGTAGAGCCCAGCACTGCACCACACACATTACAGTCAGTTCTATTTTAATGCAACACATAGCACATGCATTCTTTTTCTAAAGGTGTTTTTAATGTTTATTTATTTTTGAGAGAACACAAGCGGGGGGCAGAGAGAGAGGGGGAAGACACAGAATCCGAAGCAGGCTCCAGGCTCTGAGCTGTCAGCACAGAGCCCAACACGGGGCTCGAACTCACAAACTGTGAGATCATGACCTGAGCCGAAGTCCGACGCTTAACCGACCGAGCCACCCAGGCGCCCCAACACACGCATTTTTAAAATCACTGTGCTATATGCTAGATCAGGCACTAAAACCAAGGGGCTTCTAGAAACATTGGGATCGGGGTACAACACTCAAAAACGTCATCAGTGACCGATTGCAAAAAGGTAAGAACTAGGTGGGCAAAATGGGTTAAGGAGTTTCAGAGGCACAAAATTCCAGTTATAAGTAAATAAGTCACCGAGATGAAAAGTACAGCCTAGGGAATACGGTCAGTAATATGGTAATCGCGTTGTATGGTGACAGATATGGCTCACTTACTTTAGTGACGACGCTGTGTAAAAATACACAGAATGGTTGAATCGCTGTGTTGTGCCCCTGAAACTGACATAAGAGCGGATGTCAACTATGCTTCAATAATAAATTTTTTTTTTTAAAAAGATAGGAACCTAATCAACATGGCAGCACACTTTGATATGTCGCATGGCTAAAACATACATAAATACTACCGTAAATATGACACTTTCCCTTTCAGGACACCCAAGGATTGCTTGTGTTAAGAGGGCTTTTTTTTTGGCAGCTGGGGAGTAATTACAAAGGGGTCCTCTGAAAGCGGAGGGAGGGTTGAATACCAGGTGTGGATGGATGTGGCTCATAACGCACACGGTCAACTGAGGGAGATGTTTGAGGTGTGTGCACAAGTGTGTGTGTGTGTGTGTGTGTGTGTGTGTGTCCCTACACAGCTCCACTCAGTGGGGTACAGTCTTCTGTATTCACCTAAGTGCTTCTCAAAGATGAAACTTACCGGAAGTAAACACGGAATTCACGTTATGTTCAAATCACTCCCTAGTTACCGATCGCATTGGAGCGAATTCCGTTCTCAAAGTGAATGTTGGGGCGGGACTCTGATGCTTGTATCCCTGCATCTGAAGCCCGTGGGTACTCACGAGGCCAGCATCGTTATCACGGTCCTGACAACTACACTGTGACTCACAGTTTACTTAAGCAAGTTTTCCAGGATCACGGAAAACGTTCGGACCTCACGTCAGTTTTGAACCTTCGACGCAGTTCCTGGCGTGGTATTGGTCACTGGTCTCCCTGCGAGGACAGCGAATCTTTAATTAATCCCCTTTCTCTCCAGACAACAATTCTCCTGTGTTTGTGGGATACCTGTTATGATAACCCTGAGCACTTTTCAGATTTTTCTGAGGCGGGGAATGCAGTCTGGGAGAGAGTAAGGTTAAGGTCATGACTACATTAGGGTTCTATTCCTTTCCTAGGGCTGCCACAATAAATTATCATAAAACTGGTGGCCTAAAACCCAGAAATTTATTCTCTCCCAGGCCTGGAGGCCATCAGCCGAGAACTGAGGTGCAGGCAGGGCCGTGTTCCCTCCAGAGATTCCAGCAGGGAATCCGTCCTTGCCTCTTCCAGCTTCTGATGGCTCCTGGCCTTCCTTGGCTGTGGCCACATCCCTCCAGTCTTTGTCTCTGTCTCCACATGGCCTTCGTCCCTGGGTCTCTCTCTTGAATCTCCCTCCCTCTTGTAAGGATGTCAGTCATCACATTTAGGCTCTACTCTAAATCCAAGATGACCTCAAGACCTTAATTCCATCTGCAAAGATGCTATTTCTAAGTCAAGTTTGCATTTGCAGGCACGAGAGGTGACGACGTGGACGCATCGTGCGGGGGGAGGTGGGGGGGAGACCTCATTCGACCCGGTACAGTCACAACAGGGATTTGAAAGAAACGTACAGAGTTTCTGGCCCGTCCGTAGAGCCACGATGTTTTTTAATGGCCGGGAAGCTCACTCCATCTGCAAAGATGCAGAAGGGTTTTTGGAACCTCAAAGCTGGTAAGTTCGTCTCTCGGCAGAGCCTAGTGTCTGACAAATTACAAATTATCTCCTCCCTTGGGGGCATCTCTAGCGAGGACCTTGCAGGATAACAGAGAGGGAGGCCCGATGGGAAGGGGGAGGGCGTCCTACAGGCTCTGGGGCACTCTGGATGCCGGCAAGAGCTTTGTTTTGCAGGCGGGCACACCTGGGGCCCGTTGATAATGTTCGGAGGATGGAATTCAAGACTTCCGGAAGCGGCCCTTCTCCCTGGACTCAGGGATGAACCTTGCAGAGGCTCCGGAAAGGCCACCAAATCACCTAGGCCAGTGGTTCTTTCATTTTTAATGTCTGGAGGCATCACCCGGACAGCTCATTCAAACACAGATACCTGGACGTCACCGCCACCCTCCACTACCAGCACCACCGAGATTCTCACTCAGCATGGGGCCCGAGATTTTGCATTTCCAGCAAGCTGCTGCTGGGCCGGGGCAGGGGGGTGGGCACCGCGTGAGTAGCACTGAGTAGGGAGGTTGTATAGACAGCCAAGTGGGCCAATCTGTGCATCACGTTCAAGGACCGTCCAGAGGAAGGCCGCTCAAAGTCGTCTCGCTTGGATCCCTACGTCCCGAAGAACAAGGGACATTGCAGAGTTGGGTCCACGATCCAGAGTTCTGAAAAGTCTTTCTGCTCCTTCTTTTTTTTTTTTTTTTTTTTAAATGTTTATTTATTTTTTGAGACAGAGAGAGACAGAGCATGAACGGGGGAGAGTCAGAGAGAGGGAGACACAGAATCTGAAACAGGCTCCAGGCTCTGAGCTGTCAGCCCAGAGCCCGACGCGGGGCTCGAACTCACTGACCGCGAGATCATGATCTGAGCCGAAGTCGGCCACTTAACCGACTGAGCCACCCAGGCGCCCCTCTGTTCCTTCTTAATTCTCTCTTCTGCGGCACAGCTGGGGTTCTCATCTCCATGCTTCCCCACTTTGCTCGCGGAGCTCTGGCCTGCCCTCTTCTTCTGACTCTTCCTCCTTCTCCCCTTTCCCTCCGACGCTGCTTCCCACTCTCCTAGGATCTGGGTGGTCAAAGAGAGAATTCTCCCAGAGGGTGGAGCCCGGGGAGGCAGATACCGATAAATCTTGTCTCTCTCAAGCGTATTAATATTTCATGTCTCAACTCCAGAGGGAAAACCTTCACTGACCCAGAGTGACCTGCAACCACTCAGGAGAATGTTTCTTTTTTAAATAATTTAACTTTATATGGTAGAAAAGCCAGGGCGGGGGTGTCCTGAGTGCTTCCATTAGCCTGTACTTTCCCTGTAACGCCGCTGAAATTGCCAGGGTTGTGACGGCCACAAGTCCACTTGGTGTAAACTTGTTGATTGTGTTATTTGTATCTCTTCATCCAAGTTTTATTTTCCATCTTGACCAGAAGGAGGTGTATTAATAGATGAAATATTATAGGTAAATATACCTGTATAGCTATGTAAAGGTTTCTTCTCCTTCTTACTTAAGTTTATTTGGTTTTGAGAGAGAGAGTGTGAGTGAGGGAGGGGCAGAAAGAGAAGGAGAGCGAGAGAATCCCAAGCGGGCTCCGCACTGTCGGTGTGGAGCCTGACACGGGGCTCGATCCCACGAACCGTGAGATCATGATCTGAGCTGAAGTTGGATGCTTAACTGAGCCACCCAAGTGCCCCCAACATATCTTTATATATTTTTATAAGTATATAGTAACATACTACTATATACATAAAGCAGTCTGTAGAGTTTAAACATTCTAAACGTATCTTTTAATTTGGTACTGGAGTTGAGAGGCGGGGAGTGTAGCAGAGCAGAATCTGGGATCCGAAGGCAGGAACCAAGCGGGGTGAAGTCTAGTGGTTGGATGATGGAAGGCTGCTCCCTGTCCAGGAGGGTCTGCCTCAAAGTGCCTCACCTCTCTCTCTTCGTCGTCCCACCCCTGCACCGGCCAGCCTGCTGCTCCCCGGGCCCTGACTGAAAGCACTCGGCCAGGCTGGGCTGGGCGGGACAGGCACAGGATTCTCTTACTGAGGTCCGCAGCCATGGTGAACGTTACAGCGGCCACGGCCACGTCTGCCTGCCGCAGCCAGGCCAGTCCTGCTGGTGCACGAGCCCATTGTCCCAGCAGCCTCTTCCCTAGATGACCTATATTCTATAGAATATATGCCTGGAATGTATATAGCGTTCCCCATATACTTCTGAGTACTGCACGCACATTCTCTAGAATGCACACATGTACACCCTAGAGGTAATATATACACACTAACTGGGTAATGGACATGCTAAAGTGGCCGAAGACACAAACCATCCCCTGTGCGCCCGTGTCTCCCTGCCTGGGGACTTTGGCCGCGGGCAAGGCTGTGCCTGGGAGCGGTTCTGGGATCTTTAGAACCAGTGCTGAGCAGAAAACGGTAGAAAAATACCATAGTTTCTCCCCTCAGTGGAACAAGTCTGAGATGCGTGCAACCCATTTATTATCAGACCCTGCACTGGCCTTTCTCCCTTCCCCACTCCCTCATTGTGCTGCCTGGATTCCCAAATGATGGAGTCCGCCCGTCCTCAGAGTCTGCTACTGGGGGGAATTTAAACAAAGGCAATACACCACAGATAGTCCCCACGCAGATCTTCGAAATTTGGCAAAAATCCACCCAAGCGTGTTTTTGTTTGTTTGTTTTGTTTAATCATGCCATTCAGAGAGCTGCTTCTCTTTCTCCAGGTATAACTTTCCTATCTGCGTAAGTGTCATTCTCTTTGTCTGCGTCTACTAAGTGCCCTTGCAATAATCAAACTGAAAAATAACTTCTGTACTCACTTCCTATTTTTCAGTTATCTACAACTTTCTGGAGGCTTTGACTCTAATACATTTTTAGTCACTTTGTGTGAAATCTCACTTTCTTTTCCTTTTAAGTTTCTATTTGGCTCAAGACTCTGCCTGTCCCATATGGTGAGTGCAGGCAAAGTCTCACTGAGTTGTTTCCCCTGAAAATTTATTGTCAGAACGTTTCTTTGGAGTACGCGTCATTCCTCTGGGGGCTAAACGGGGGTGGCGACCTGTTTCGAGAAATCCTACTTGTGGCCCATGCTGGGCACGGATATTCTCCTACATATACATAGCAGCCTGGCTTCGAGTACATAGTTGATGCTAAACAAATGCTAATTAATGATAACCTAATAGAAAATAGAATTAGGGCAAACACATGCAGTGCATAACGACATCCTAGATTTTTCAAGTAACATTCATCGCATTTATTTTAGTCTTCTCAAACTCAAGCCAATCTTTCAAGTCAGCTCTGAAGAAAAGAGGAGATTAGGGTTGGGTCGGTTTTTCGGTTTGTTTTGTTTTGTTTTGTTTTGTTTTTTGTTTTCCAGAACGTTCCATCCTGTAGATGCCTGTATTTCCCGGGCCGAGGCAGAGGTAGCTGTGGGCCATGAGGATGTATGGGATGTGGTGGAAAGTTTGTCTGTAAGGATGGGGTCCTTTCTTCTTCCAGAGAGGATTCTCACTGGGATTTAGTACACCATGCAGGAAATTGTCATTCGAAAAGATAAAGGTTTTATTTAATTAATAGGATGGGTGAAGTCACAGACTCCCTCCCTGGTTTATAACCTGGACTGGGGCCAAGACCGGGGTCAATGAGAAGGGGGCGAGTGTGACGTCCACACCTTCTTTCCTTCAGTAACTCTTTTTCATTTTTCACTGATTCTCATCCTTCCACGGAGACCGTTTAGACCTGGTCATCGCACGTCCTGCAACCGCCCCGGCCTTCAGCCTCTGGACCTGCCCCCTCCCTCCGCCACCGGACCTCCGAGGAAACGTGGTCTCCACACACAACGGAGTATAATTCAGCCATAAAAAGGAGGCAAGCCCTTCTGCAGGCGGCAATGTGGAAGAACCTGGAGGACATTGTACTAAGTGACATAAGGCAGACACAGAAAGACAAATACTGCCCGATTCCACATAACGGGAGGCACTCAAAATGGTCAGACGCAGGCAAACAGGAGGTGGGATGCTGGTTGCCCCGGGCTGGCAGGGAAGGGAAAATGGGGAGTCACCGTTTAATGCATCTCAAGTTTAGGTTGTGCAAGGTTAATAAGTTCTAGACATCTGTGCGCTGCTGTGCGTATAGCCAACAGCACTGTACGTGCTCTTAAAAATCTGTTACAGGGTATAGATTTCACATAAAGGGTTCTTACCACAATAATTAAAAAAAAAAAAAAAGAGGGGCACCTGGGTGGCTCAGCCCATCAAGCTTCCAACTTTTGATTTCCGCTCAGGTCGTGATCTCACGGTTTGGTAGTTCGAGCCCCACGTCGGGCTCTGCGCTGACAGCGCGGAACCTGCTTGGGATTCTCCCTCTCTCCCTCCCTCCCTCTCTCTCTGCCCCTCCCCTGCTGTCTCTCTCAGGTGAGCTCTCTTTCTCTCCCAAAATAAATAAATCAACATTAAAAAGAAAAGCTAAATCTCACCAAGTTGCCTAAGCCTCGGCTCACATGCCTGGAAACAGATAATGCCAACTTGGTGTCACTGGGAGGACGACATGTGATAATATTTTCTGGATGTCTGGGACGTCCCTGGCGATGAATGAATGTCGGTCGTATACCCCTCAGAGCAGTGCATGTAGCACAATGGGGAACGCAGGCTCGGAAGCCTGCCTTTGCCATTTGCTACTTGGGAGATTCAGGGGGATGTTATTTCATCTCTCTGTGCCTCAGTTTCCCCATCAATTAAATGGGGGCCACGATGGTGTCTAATATATAGGGTTGTCAAGGATTAAGCAAGGCAGTGCATGCAAATAATAGATGCCTCCTGATTATTATTCTTAGTTTCCCCGGGGAAATAAACAGTCCCTCTTTATCCTCTCTAATGCAGTTCTATTATTCTATGATTCTTCCTTCCCAGGTGGGAAAATGGGTCCTCATCGCTAAACTTGCTAAAGAAAATGCTGATCTCCCAAAATAGCTATTGAGCAGTAATTTTCAAAATACATAGTAAACCCAAGCCGTACATGAAAGGCTCTTAAAGTAGGTCATTGCCACGGGGCTGCTTAGAGAGGGTGCCGCTGGGGTGATTTATGTCTGGGGGGATTATTAATTAAACAAAAGAGGGTCTGTGTTTTTGAAAAATGCCTCTGCCACAAAAGAACCGTGCATGAAGAGGCATAAAGGAATAGCTGTGATTAAAGAGTGTATCTCTATCTATATCTATATATTCAAAAGATTATGCATTAAACAGATTTTTTTTTTTCTGTATTTAATGCTTTGGGAGTTTTCACAGATCTCTGTGTTGAGTTTGGACTACTTTGGCAAACTTGTTGCAGAGGAAATTGTGCACATGACCGCTGCGTCAATAAGGGATCAGTTCTTGTTTCTAAGAAGGAGCAGAGAGGGGACACTGATGTGTGTGTGTGTGTGTGTGTGTGTGTGTGTGTGTGTGATACGCGTGTGCTGGTTTTCCAGGCGTGTTTCTCTACAGGTGCGTGACCACTATATGTTTCCCAAAGAGGTTTTATTCTGGAGAGCTTGATAAGGACGGGGATTTAGAGGTGTATCTTTCGGGAGGGGAAATTTCTCTTGTAGGAATGCTGAAGGGGGGCTCCCTCAGAGGTCCCCGCCCTCTCTCGCGTCCCCCTCCCTACAGCAGGGGGCTCTTCTGTGTCTGCAATATCTTTTTCTCCTGACTCCATGAAGCTCAAACATTGTCCTTCTTAATTTTATCCTTTATCAAAGATTAAAAAAAATCTTTCTGAATATTTTTCTCACTATAAAAGCAAGGCGTCATTCTTGGGGTTCCTTATCTATTTGGGTGGATTGACCCCTTATCACATACATAGTTTGCAAATACTTTCTCACGTCCTATCGGTTGACTTTTCACTCCACTGATGGTCCCTTTGCTGTGCGGAGTCTTAGTCGGATGTAGCACCACTTGCCTCTTTGTGGTTCTGCCTGTGCTACGTAAAAAAACTTGAATTGAATGGATGTTTCTCCAAAGACCTACAGATGGCCAACAGGTATATGAAAGGATGCCCCACATCGCTAATTATCAGGGAAAAGCAAATTAAAACCACAGGGAGACGTCACCTCACACCTGTCAGGATGGCTGTTACCAAAATAAAGAAAACACGCACAAAAAGCAAAAAGCAATAAGCTTTGGCAAGGATGTGGAGAAACCAAAACCCTGGCTGGCACGCCATGGGTGGGAATGCGAAATGTTGCAGCTGCCGTGGAAAACATTATGGAGGTGCCTCAAAAATTAAAAGCAGAGGTCCTGGGGCTCCTGGGTGGCTCGGTCGGTTAATCGCCCAACTTTGGCTCAGGCCATCATATTATGGTTCGTGAGTTTGAGCCATGTGTCAGGCTCTGTACTGACATCTCAGAGCCCAGAGCCTGCCTCAGATTCTGTGTCTCCCTCTCTCTCTGCCCCCTCCCCCGCTTGCACTCTGTCCCTCTCAAAAATAAATAATAATTTAAAAATTTAAAAAAAATAAAGAGCAGAAATACTGTGTGATCCAGCAATCCCACTTCTGGGTACTCATCCAAAAGAATTGAAATCAGGATCTGGAAGCCATATTAGTACTCTTATGTTTGTTGCAGTATTACTCACCGCAATCAAGAAGTGAAAGGGACTTAATGTCCGTGGACAGGTGAATAAATACAGAAAATGTGGTAGTTTCATCCAGTGGAATATTCTTCGGTCCTAAAAAGAAGAAAACCGTAGTCTGCAGCGATCTGGAGAGATCTTAAGAATATTCTGTTAGGTGTAATAAGTCTAGCACAGAGATGGACAAATACTGCATGATTCTACTTCTGCAAGGGATCTGAAACAGTGAAATTGATACAATCCAAGAGTGGATTGGTGGCTGCCAGGGGCTGGTGGAAAGGGGGCAAGAGGGGGATTACTGATCAATGAACATAAAGCTTCAGTTATGCAAGATGGATAAATTGTGGAGATGTGCTGTGCACTTGGCCAACAGTCAACAATACGGTACACTTAGACGTTTGTTGAGTGTAGATCTCATGCTGAGTTCTTACCGCAACAAAATACAATTTTTTAAAACCCGAAACAAATCAGGCATAGTTGTAAACATTTAAATAATACAGATATGTGAAGAATAATCACATCCAACAGCACTAAGTACTGTTAATATTTTGGGAATATAGCCTCCCAGATTGTTCCTGTGCATGGGTGCACATGTAACTCACACATACAGAATTTTGTGACTTGCCCCGATCGCTTTGCAGTACAGTCTTGCTAGATCTTCATGTCAACATGTATAGCTCTATTGTTTTTGTTTGAAAAGCTTCACAGTATTTTCTTTGAATGCTGTTATTTATTTAGCAGTCTTGTAGGTAAACCTCCAGGCTTTTCCCAATTTTGTGGCTATGAGAAACCCTCAAACGAGTATCCACGTGCATACGTCTTTACGCCATTGCCTGATTCTGTCCTTAGAATGAGGTCTTGGAAGGTTAATGGGTGGAGTATAGTTAATTTTGGTTCATATTGGCAATTGCCCTTCAGAAAGATTGTCTGAGGTCCTATTTCCACAATAGTGTGAGTACATCTTTCCCTACATTTGCAACAGTAATGGATAGTATTAGCCTTTCTGCTTTTTGACAGTTTGATGAGCACAAAAAAAGTGTGTTGATTTTTCAATTTGCTTTTCTCCGGGCCTCACCTAGATGGGCATGTTTTTCCTCTGTGCATTGTAGTTGCATAGAGCTTTTGTGAATTGCCTGTTCATGCTCTTTTCCGTGTTTTCTATCATCATTAATGTTCATTATAAATTGATTTGAATGATCTCTTTATTAAGAATATCAATCATGGGGCACCTGGGTGGCTCAGTTGGTTGGGCGTCTGACTTCAGCTCAGGTCATGATCTCACAGTCTGTGGGTTCAAGCCCTGCATCGGGCTCTGTGCTGAAAGCTCAGAGCCTGAAGCCTGTTTCGGATTCTGTGTCTCCCTCTCTCTCTGCCCCTCCCCTGCTCATGCTCTGTATCTCTCTATCTCAAAAATAAATAAAAACATTTAAATAAAAAAAGAATATTAATCATTTTTATGCCATAGATCTTGTAAATACTTCCCTAGGTTTTATTTAATATTTTATTTCTTTAAAAAATCTTTTTTAATGTTTATTTATTTTTGAGACAGAGAGAGACAAAGCTCCAGCAGGGGAGAGGCAGAGAGAGAGGGAGACACAGAATGTGAAACAGGCTCCAGGCTCTGAGATGTAAGCACAGAGCCTGATGTGAGGCTCAAACCCATGAACCGTGAGATCATGACCTGAGCTGAAGTTGGACGCTTAACCGACTGAGCCACCCAGGCACCCCTTTAATATTTTATTTCTGATGACAGAGCCTTGTCCATATGGTTTACATTTTTATGAACAAATTTGTTAATCTTTCCTTTAAGACTTTTGGCTTTGATACAAAGCTAATCGTGGTCATCCCCACTCCGCGATGGTGAAACTAAATGTACATAAATCCAATATTTCACCTATTGGGGAAATATACAACTCATGGAAAAAATCAGAGACTGGGATGCCTGGGAGAGGGGCATGCGAATGAATATACAGCAGTTGGCACAAGGTCAAAGATTTTTCTATCACATGTAAGTGTTCATATTTGTCAAAAACATTCACCATGGAGTAAACCTTGAACAACCAAGTAGACAAAATGACTTGCCCAGTTGATATTAGTCAGCCTTCCTCATCGGCCACCCCGGACCTGGCTCATCTGTGAATGACAGACTGTAGTGGCAGAGAAAGAGGCTACAAGTGGGCTTAACAGGATGAACTTCCACTTACTAAGACTTATCTGCCAGATCTGACCACCCAGCTTCTCAGTAGCGGAGATGAACGCTGAACCTTTATTATGTCACTATTCTTCATGGAGACTAACACCTCGGGGCAAGAGCGCTCCCGTGACCATGTGACCTATCGTATCACATACCACACCATCCAGAATCTGTAACTATATGGAGCCTCTTTCATCCTAGAAGAGACAAAGGTTTATCCTCATAGAGATAGATATTCTAGGTATCTTAGACATGAGATGATGTCTGATCGGCAAGCAGGATATTATCTTCCCCATGAAACTAAGGCTTAGAAAGGTTGCATGACTTGCCCAAGCTTGCACATCCAGAATGTTTGAGAACTGCAATTTAAAGACAAATCTTGGGTCCCCACCGCCCTTTCTTTCTCTAGTCCAGCAGGACCAGTGTAGTTTCCTGCAGAAGACACATTGACTCAGGTCTAGGGGGCTTGGCCTGGCCACTCTGTAACCAAAACTGAGCCCAGAGCCCCTCTTAAATGCTTCCTATGCGACCTGGGAGAACCTTGGGTAAAGCTTCCATGATTGCTTCATTCAATACAAAACAGAACAATAAACGGACATTCATTCCCTTTTACTACATCGCGTAACGAGAACTTCAACATGGTGTTGGTGGCTCTTTCTTCAACTGCTCCAGGGATTGGTGGATAATGTGGAAAAAATCTATACTGGAGTCAAGTTCAGTCTAGCTCCTAAGCTTCTGACCTCTTTTTTCAGGACCAATCCTCATCTGAAAAAAGAAGTTGCAATTTCAACAAGACCAAGGTGACATGTGTCGGGAGTGGGGGGGGTCTGGCTCTTGATCTTACTTGGTGTCTCTTCTTTCTGACCTCTGATGCCCGTATCTTAGAAGTTGCCTCCTGTAATGGGCCCTCTTTCTGAGTCCTATTGGGTCAACTGTCCTCCATCTTGTGATAGGCTTGTATTCAACTTGTATCAACACACTGTTAGTACCACTTTGGGTGGTAAGTGACTGAAACCCAGTTGAAACCATAGCAAGACTTATCAACCTATGAAATTAAGTCTTCAGCTTGACCTAGGGCCAGTCAAGGGTGTCTTCGATGCCACCAGGACTCCATTTCTTCATCTCTCTTCTATGCTCCCTTCAGCCTGTCTGTTTTCTCCTTTCATTTGGCCCGAGTCACAGTTAGTGGTGACCCACATACCTCCCAGCTTATATCTGCATTGCTGCCAGTTTGGGTCTGAAGAATCTCCAGGACGGCGCCGATTGGGTGCGCTTTGGTTAGGTGTCCTCCCCAGGACCAAAGAAAGGTGGCATACTTCGGTTGGCAGCTTCCTACAATCAGTGGTTGGAATGTGGGAAGCAGTAAGTCGTTCTCCAAAAGAAGGAAGATGACGATGTTGGCATCCTAGAGAAAAGAATATAGAGCGAAGAAAACAATGGTACCCACAATGGTGTCCTAGTGACCTGAAGCAAGTAAGCCAAATCAACAATGCGATGAGCACCTACTAAATAATTATATTTTTTTCTCTTCTAGGAAACATTAATTTTTGAACACAATAGAAGATGCCTTTGCTCACCTTTGTACCTTCCACAATGATTAACACAGTGCCTCAAACTGAAGACACAGGAGGGGGGAAAACAGCAGGTGATAGGTTCCTCTCCTGGGATAATGACATTTTTTCCCAGCCATCAACTCCTTACTGGACATCTTTAGGTTTTCCTTTGGTTGCATTCGCCTTCTCTTGCTCTGTCAAGAAAAAGCAAAAGGGATTTTTCACATTTAGCCTTTGGTTTCTGAAGCTGCTTAGGCACTGCATCACGGGTAAAATTTGGGTTAAAGATAATTGTAAATATGGTATTGATATTAACTGATGTTTTCCCAACATTGCAATAATGCTTGTTTTGTTTGTTGGAGAGTTTATTACTTTTTGATCAATAGAATGTGAGATTTGTGGGGGAAATTAGCATAGTGAATAACAATTAGGCAAAAAATCAATGGCATTCAGACAAATACGGGGTTTGGAAAAGTCCCATAGGCACATGAACCTTCACACACACACATACTCACACACACACTCTTAAAACTGTAATGCGTCTCATTTACAATTCTGAAGCATGGGGTGGGGGTGGGGGTGTGTGCAGCTTCTATGAACAGAAAAGGAATAGATCCAGAGAAGCTGTCCGTGGATTTTGCGTTGAGGAAACTCAAGATCTCTGCATTCGGAAAAACCCAGAACATCAATATCTCCTAATTCTATTTGTGCTTTCTTCACTTTTGGCTTAAGAGTCACTGAATGCCTGCTTTTCACTGGCTGCCTGGGGGTCAAGGGGGGAGCAGATAGAACCATAGTTCTCCCTTAGTTCTTTCCTTCCTTCAACATATTCCATGGTGGCCGGAGCAAAACATTTCTATCCTTTGTCATGGAACCAGAGTGAAATAAGGTAGGAGAGACCCAAACAGTCATCTGGTCCAATACGCTCCTAAACACAGGACAGAAATCCTTGAAACTATGGTGGGTCCTCACCCTTTACTTGAACACTTGTAGGGACAGGGAGCAAAAGTCCTCCCAGTGCCACCCACTGGGATGTAGCATGGCTCTGGTGGGTAGACTGTGTTTTCTGACAGTGCACATTCTCCCAATGGTCCTGGTTGTACCTCTGGAGTCCGAAGGAACAAGAGAGGAAGGAAGGAAGCCATGATTCATTCATCACCTTGTAAGGTTATAGGTCATTCAATATGTGAATTTGGATTAAAAATATCCTGCTTTCCTCCAGTTGTTTGACATGGTGTAGATACCCTTGAAGAGAGCCACGCTGAAGTATTTCCTAATTCCCTTCTCTCCTACTTGGTGGGAAGGAGCCACAGGGATTTGGAGAATGGGAAGAAGAATTTCCGTTTAACAGATTTATTTTTCTTTGGGGCTCAGAGAGATTCATGTCATGCTTTCTAGCCTGATGCACCTTGTGTGTTACTGAATAGATACTCTACATTTCTGTGAAAGTCTTTCATTGGATGTATGACTCTTTGTTGAAATATACAAACCTATCGGGGGAAGGAGAATCTTCTGAAACAGTAGCCACATTCCAAGTATCCATCCTTTTTGAGTGGAGGGCATTTCCAAGCTTCCTTAAGGAACACAACATATTGGCTCTGAGCTCTTTGAAGGTAGAGGCCGTGTTTCCTTCTTGTCTCCTGAACCTTCAGCAAATATAAAATATAGTTCAGGGAAGTTACTAAGCATATATTTGTTGGATTAAATACAGTGATTGGCATACAATACAGTTCTCAGCTCTTACATTTTATGGTGCATCTAAGAAGTATTCCCTAGGAACATTGCTAAAGTGTATTCACAGCAATACACTGTGTATTCACAGTCTCCCTGTGGGCTCTGACATCTGTATATCACGGTATTTGAGGATTCCAGGGGGTTCATTGCCTTGTCTGAGAATCCTCGCTATATATCATCCTATCTGATAATTCCTTATGGAATATCTCTGTAGCTGAGAATTTCCTTCCCCTGCATGCCTGTTCAGAAATCAATGTTTAGAATAATGGTCCTGCTTGGCTCTGAATTGGGCTGGTTAATAACCATTGCCATGGAAATCAATCAAATCTATGATATCTTATTACTTACACTAATTTAATCACAGGGAACAGATCACTGTTCCAGTTCAAAGGGCAAAATGTGTGTGTGTGTGTGTGTGTGTGTGTGAGACAGAGAGAGAGAGAGAGAGAGAGAGAGAGAGAGAGAGAGAGACCTTTTAAGCAAAGAAGGTAGTGAATCCTGGAGGAAGTGACCTATTACTATAAATCTCTATGCTGCGTTATTGCAGGCAATATTCAGCTGAACTTTAATTTATACCTAAAAGCATGCCACTTTTATTCCAATTTCGTTCTGAGAATATTTTGTGTTTTGAATAATCTTTGAGATCAGGGAAGGCAATTGCTAATTCCCTAATCATACAAATGAATGGGGTGTGGTCTTTAGCAAAATTGCTCATATGTGATGACTGCAGCCAACCCAGCTGGCTCAGTCCCAGGCAGCTGGTTAGATTATAGATGGACAGGACACAGTCTGTGGATGCGGGGAACCGAAGATGCTTCCGTCTCTTCATGTACGTCACTTAGTCTGTGTCAACCTCTTACCCTCCCTCCCATCTTGGAGCTGGGAAGTGGTGCCTTTCTATCCACCCTTGATCTCAGATGTTTCAACCTCCACAAAGCCTTTTCTAAGGACCCCCGTCAGGTGAGGGCTTCCTTCTCCCACCTTTGTCACACTCCTTTTGTGTCTCTGGAGTGGGCGCTAATGATCTGATCTACCCCATGTCTTTTTCTCTTGGGCAATGCCCCTCTCCTATTTCATGGGCATTCTGATGGGGTTTAAAATCAAGGACCATGCTCCTTTGCCCCAGGCTGGCCAATAGAGGATGCCACCCTCCCCTGGACAGAGAGCTTGATGCAGCCTGAGGCTCTTTCTCAAGCGGCACAAGAAGAATCATCCTTTGGTGATCTTGTGGACTTTGGGACAGGAAACACTCTGGAGATCGCAAAGAGCATGGTTTCCATCCTCCCTGGCCTCTCTCTATTTTGTATAGCTTTGCCTTAGTCTTCTGATTCGTGAAGTTTCCTATTCTCTGATCACTGGATTAATGCAGAGATGACAAATTTTGTCTCAGGTCCCAAACCTAATTGATCGGCAGTGGCTGTGGCAGGCTGTGCTAAGAACCTAAAGTCATGCCCGGGGTCAGCAGGAAAAGAGATCTGTGATCAATTAGTTATGTCTGGCATGGGAACGGATATGGCTGTAAACGAACCAGGTGTTTGCCATCCTTTATCTAGTGATGTGTCTTGTTTCTTCTCAGTGATTTGGTGTGAGTCTTTGATTTAGGCAGCATCCTATTTCTATCATGTGTCACATTTGTCACCAGGAAAGCCACAGCGACCACTTCATGAGCCAGGCCAACCAGAGTTTTGCCCTTCAGATTTTGACATTCATTCTTTGGATCCTCAAAGCCTAAAGTCAGTTAGCAGGAGAAATGATGTTAAAGAGTATAAATCCAAGTGGGGCAGGAACATAAAAAAGGAGAAGGGAAAACAACTCAAGCCATTCTGACGAATTTAAGGAGTGTGCAGCAGAGGCAGGGAAGCCTAGGGTTGTAGGGTCAGCAGTGCATGAAGCAAATTCAGTTACATTAGCTTTCCAGTGCAAATTTTAATTGATTTGTGGCAGCAAGGCCCTTGGGGGATTTTGTGTGTAAAAATGTGGCCACAGGCCACGCGTGTCTTCTTTGTCATTACATCTCCAGTGCCTCGTACATAGTATGTGCTCAGTAACATCGTATTGAGTGAGGGAAATCATAAGTTAGCATATTAATGTACAATCTTTCCAGCTCATATCAGAAGTCAAAACTGATAGATATTTGGAATACTGTCTGAACTGAAGCAGAAGCATCTAGAAAACACATTCTGTTTTTGAGAGACATTTAGGAGCCAGAATCCACAGGATCTGGTGGTAGATAGGAACCTGGGAAGATGGAGGAGATAGAGGGCAAAAAGCCTTTCAGATTTATGACCGGATGAACTGGGTTGGTGGTACCAGAGTTCGCCAAGAGGCTTGTCTGAAGCACCTGGGTGGATCTTAGCAAACAGACTTCTCATACTCCATTTTTTTGGCTCGTTGTTTGTCTGACTTCCTCCCAACCCAGGAAGCGCATTGAGGGAAGCATCGTGCCTGTCTTGTTAATGTTGCATCCCCGCGTCTAGCACAGTGCCAGCACATAGTAGGCCTGCCATAAATACTAAGTGCATGGGTGAACTGGCACCCCATATCCACTGATGATGACAAACTAAGTAGTCAGTATGCAGGATGACACTGCATTTCTCTTTACTGTGCCATGGGAACATGCTATGGGCCATGGGAACACGTTACGTGCCATGGGAACACGCTACACGCCATGGAAACATGCTACGGGCCATGAGAACACGCTACGGGCCATGGGAACACGATATGGGCCATGGGAACATGCTACACGCCATGGAAACACGCTATGGGCCATGAGAACACGCTACGGGCCATGGGAACACATTACGCCAAAGCAACTTCCAGCCATGTATGATGGAGAACAGAAGGCAAACCTTGTTTCACACAGCTCAGAACTGCGTTCTGGTCTACCGGAGGCCTGCCAATCTTACTGTGGTAGTAAAATGCAAGTTTTGCATGAACTTCAATTACTGAAAGTCTATATGGAGTTTATGAGGCTTAACCCATAGCCGGTTCCTGTTCACAGTCAAAGGCCAATGAATGGTCGATAAAAGCTGCAAACAGTTTTCCATTATTCCTGATGGATTTCTCTGTAAGATGACAGAGTGTAACAATGGTCAATAGTGGAACAGCCATTCCTGAAGGCCTTTGTGCCAGATATAATATACTGATAAAAAGGAGGGCGGCATGAAGTTTTGTTGGTACATTGGCCTGTGGTTTTTGGTGAAACGGGAAAGCTTTTCTTGAAAGTAGGGTAGACTGTGCTTGAATCCTTCCAATAAAAGCTGCTCCGTGGTTGGGGCTCAACGACCGTGCGGCTGTGATGATCACATCAGAAGAGCTGGTTGAAAAGGAGTGTATTAGTGAGCCCAGGAGCCCAGGAATTAGATTAGTTCTTGGGGAAAAAGTTCCTCACCTGGTGTTTTATTAAATTTTAAGGTTTGAAATCAGATGAACTAAATGAACAGGCAGAGGTAGGTGGGAAGGAACTGTGACTTAGAACAGAACCTTATTATTTTTACCTTAGATAACTCTCAGCAGCATGGAAATGGTTAAACATTTTGGAAAAGCTCACCCCAGATGATTTCCATAACACCTGTTATGGGTTGAAGTGTGTCCCCTTCCAATGTATACGTTTCGCAGAGACACCTAGTCCTTCCCTCCTGTGTTCTCCAAACTGAGGAACCTCATTGCCATTGATGCAATTGCTCTAGCCAGAAAGCTAGAGGCTTTTCTTTCTTCCTCCTCAGCCTCAAATGCATTCATCACCAAATCCCACCACTTTCACTTCTTCAATCTTTTCTCCCCCAAACTTGTCTGGCAGCTCCCTTATTTCAGGATACTTGATCGCTTACTAAAGTGACTTCAATAACCATCTCTCTGTCCCCCAGCTCCAGCTCTCTTTCCCATTTCCTCCAGTCTCCAGACTAGAGCCTGATGATCTTTGTAAAATAAAAAAAAAATGTGATCATGTCACATCCTGCCCCAATTAAAACCCATCAATGTCATCTCCTTGCCCTCAGAATGAAATGGAACATCCATTCCAAGGCCTTTCTTCATTTGGCCCCAACCTACCTGACTCATTTATCACCAGGTCTTCTTCCTGCCCAGGAGGAAAATGGAGGGGGTGGGGGGGGGTGGGGAAAGCATGTTCAGGATACTGCTAGTGATGCATGATGGGTGTCAAGAGCTTCACTAATCCAAGAGGCCACCCAACCTCATCTGGGGGTACCAATCAGCTAACTCGTTCGTGTCTTTAAGATTTTCCGAAGGCGCTAAGGTTTGGATATCCAGGTTTTCATGCTCATGGGAAGGAAAGAAGTAACAGCCTGTTTATAGATAGGAGAGATCTGTCCTTTGCAGAGGTAGTAAATGTGGCAGGGTCACCATTCAGGAAAGTTAGGATCAGTCAGAGAGTCATGCGCAGTCCCGGATGCACGTGAGGATCAGTTGGGTATCCTGACCAATGCCAATGTGGGAGCTTCGCCCCAGAAGAAGATCTGGGCGGGTGAGGCTGGGAATGAGGATTTTTCTTCGTAGGTGATTGTGACACACAGAATGTGGGCTGAAAACCACTGATTTCACTCAGTAGAGAAATAGTTAAATACATCAGACATTTCTGTGGAGAAAATCCGTTAGACTTGAGAGTTAACTGAGCAGTAAATTTTTAAAAAAACGGATTCGGGGGGGTGGGAGGGAGGGGAGGGTGGGTGATGGGTATTGAGGAGGGCACCCTTTGGGGTGAGCACTGGGTGTTGTATGGAAACCAACTTGACAATAAACTTCATATATAAAAAAATGGATTCGGAGTATTTTTGGAATTAGATATTGTTAGCTAAATAATACCTTGACGTTGGGATAGCTGGTTTCATGTTGTATATGCCTCAGGAAGGGAAAAACATGAACATTTATCTTACCTCTGGTCTAGACACTGTGTCAATGGTTGCGTAGAATATCCAAACTTTGAAAAAGGCAGATGAGCATATGGTGACTAACTGGGAGGTTCTGTATCTATTGAGAGGGTCTTCCAAGTACGCATTCTCTCAGGGAATCTTGACTTTCAACTAAGGCAGACCCAGGGCAAGGCTGTTCTCCCTGTGGGAACAAGGAGGACAAGTTGGCTTTAGGGGTTCAGACTTCAGAATGCAACCGGAGGGGCAGCTTCAAAAGTTCCCACCTCTTCCAGGGGCACCTGGGTGGCTCAGTCGGTTAAGCGTCCGACTTCGGCTCAGGTTATGATCAAGCGGTTTGTGAGTTGGAGCCCTGTGTCGGGCTCTGTGCTGACAACTTGGAGTCTGCTCTGAATTCTGTGTCTCCCTCTCTCTCTGCCCCTCCCCTGCTCATACTCTGTCGCTGTCTCTCAAAAATAAATAAATGTTAAAAAAAAGTTCCCGCCTCTTCTGAATCAAAAAGAGAAACGGTGGATGCTAAGAAATGGTCTTTGCTGTTTGGTGAGCACATTTTGTCACATTCTGACCCAGTGGCTGACTCTTTAAGTGGACATTGCCAGTGAAACTGCCCTGGGAAGGCAGTAGCCCTGATTTGGTACTGTGGACGGCCGTCAAAGAGGTGGCCTTCAGGGCTTTGCTGTGGGACAAGGGTTGACTCACCTTCCCAAACCTGGGTACAAAAGGGGAGCCATATGCAAAAGCTGACCAAAGCAGCACAAAGAGGGGCTTTACTTGCTAAAGAGGGAAATAAAATTTTCCTAAGCATTCTGAGACCACAAATCAAAAAAAAAAAAAATCCTAATGGATCTGAGATTTTTTTTTCCTCTTGGTTTCAGACTTATTATTATTAATGAGTATGTTGGGAACTGGACTTGTTTCATTATTTTA
This sequence comes from Neofelis nebulosa, assembly GCF_028018385.1. NCBI lineage: Eukaryota > Metazoa > Chordata > Mammalia > Carnivora > Felidae > Neofelis > Neofelis nebulosa. The sequence goes on from NC_080790.1 coordinate 121,200,629, forward strand.
AGTAATCAACTGACCTATAATAAAGAGATATTGCCAAGCAAGTGTTGTTCAGTAAAGGAAAGGATTGTATTTCTGTTAAAAACATGAGCCCGTATATCTGTGACCTTGTATATCTGGCTGGGGTTATGCCTTTCCAGGCCTATCTGAATGGGTTAGTTCGTCCTCCTCGTTTGACTAATGAGTCTACTGAGACTTGGTAGAAGTTGCCAGAGAGCTATTAAATAATGTGGAAATTGAGCTGCCTTTTTCCCTGGAGGCTGCTTTGCGAGGAAGACAAGCGAAGGCAGAATCTCGCTGCTAAGGGGAACCTCCATGAGGATGGTTGATGATGGCTCTCCACAGGATGGAAAAGAGCAATAAACAGAAGGGTTGTCACTGTCTCCTCTGCCTTCCATGCTCCTGAGACCTCAGCTCTGTAGCCAGGTCCTCCCTCAATGCCTGTCTCTCTGTGTGGATGGAGAGACAACAGAATGCACATCCATGGAGCATGCCAGAAGTCATGAAGGTGGGGCCTAGAGAGTGTCCAGAATGGCGTCGACTCGTGGCTTGACGGCCTGTGTGTACTTGGATGGAAGCCAGAGAGCCATCCAGAGTGCTTTTCCAGGGAGTCAGACTGCCTGGCCTCAAACGTGTTCTGCCAATTTTTGACGGTGTAATATTGACTCTCAGTTTCCTCATCTGAATAATGGGGTGATGATAACAATACTCAACCTCTTGGGTCTGTTTTGAGAGTGAAATGAAATATCGCTCGTACGTGCTTAGAATAGTTCCAGGCATAGTGTTAAGTGCTCAGTATAATGATTACGACAGGCTTTTAGAAAATAAGTAGGGAAATTTGACACTTGTCTTTCTCAGATGGATGGTCATTCACTCATTCATTAATTCAATAAGTATTCGCTGAGTAGCTTTTTGTGTTAGGTCTAATTCCAGGTGCCCACAAATGAATTACAAATAACCTCTCTTTCAAGGAGCTGGGAGGGCTGGTTGGTTGTTTATATCCCAAGAATAGACCATCAAAAAAAAAAAGCGAAAACAGTAGAACTGTCTGCCAGCCCAAGGACACACAGAGACCTCTTGTATCCTAGAGGGATCAAGTCATGGGCTGGAGCTTCCCTGGGAAGACTTACCACTAGAATGTAGCCCACGTAAGGCAGTGGGGATGGAAGAACACGACACCATGCCTTTCTCTCTCTTCCCATTTAGATGTAAGGCTTCTAAAGTCATTTCCTAAAAAACAATCTATTGAACTCAAGTTCTCCATCTCAGTGTCAGAAAAGTGGGCAATAGGGCTTGGCTGCCTCCTTTCACGGTCTTCCAGGGCAGGAAGTTGCCCATCCTCACGCAACAAACATCCAGTTTCTTCGGGCCCCATAGAAGCTTCTGCTGTTGAGTGGTGCTGGTCTCGGATGATGGTCTTGGATGGAAGGAAACCTTCTCTATAAGGCTTCCTGGTGCCTGGGCCAAGGGCTTTGCATAACAAGTAGCTTTCTGGGGGCAGGACTGCTGTGTTCTCAGTCTGCTTTAGATTATAATTATTGATAGACTCTTGGTTTGGCAGAACTAGGTTGGATCTTGGAGATAATTTTATTCAATCCTAACATTTTGCAAAGGAAATCCCTTAAACCTGAGGGCCAAATTCTCCTTCCTGGCTGCCCGGTTCTGTTCCCCTCACAGCAGAAATTTCATCTCGCCACTGATTGCCTCTAGGGATTCTGCCAGATGCATTTTCACATGCTTCGTATCCTAGAAACTTTGTACCAAATATAAAGTCTAAAATATTTGAACTACAATAGATTTCGTCAATAGCAACCAAACTGTAACATGGAGCATACTAGGATGTTTTCTTAAGTTATGCAAAACACACTTATTTTTTACTTTATTGTTTGTGTAAAATTGGAGTCCCTTACAGCAATCATCACCATCATCACTATCACCATCATCACCATCACTATCATCATCATCACCATCATCATCATCAACTTCATCACCATCATCATCATCATCACCATCATCATCACCATCATCACCTTCATCACCATCATCATCATCACCACCATCACCATCATCACCTTCATCACCATCGTCACCATCACCATCATCACCATCACCATCATCACCACCATCATCACCTTCATCACCATCATCACCTTCATCACCATCATCACCTTCATCACCATCGTCACCATCACCATCATCACCATCACCATCATCACCACCATCATCACCTTCATCACCATCATCACTGTCACCATCATCACCATCACCACCATCATCATCATCACCATCACCACCATCAACATCATCACCTTCATCACCTTCATCACCATCATCACTGTCACCATCATCGTCACCACCATCATCCCCTTCATCACCATCATCACCTTCATCACCATCACCACCTTCATCACCATCATCACCGTCACCATCACCACCATCATCATCATCACCATCACCACCTTCATCACCATCATCACCTTCATCACCATCATTACCATCACCATCATCACCATCACCACCTTCATCACCATCATCATCACCACCATCAACATCACCATCAACATCATCAACATCACCACCTTCATCACCATCAACATCACCATCAACATCATCAACATCATCACCTTCATCACCATCATCTTCATATCATCATCATCATCATCATCATCCTCACAATGGATGAAAACTATGCAAGACTAGTTGTTCTCAAAGTGTGGTCCCAGATCAGCAGCATCCCCCATGCCCGGGACTTGTCAGAAATGCAAAACCTCAGAGCCCATCTGAAACCTAACAAATTAGAAACCCCTGGAGTCAGACACCCAGGAATCTGTGTTTTAACAACCCTACCAATGAACCGGATGTGTGCTGAAGTTTGAGAACCACTGTGCTAGATGGTGTCAAGGACTTTTAATGCATTATCTCAGTTTTTCCTCAAAATGACCCCCTGTGAGAAGCACCACTGTTATCTCACTTTGAGGAAACTGAGACGTGATGAGGTTAAGAAACTTGCCGAAGGTCCCACAGCTTGTGAGGGTTGCGGCTAGACCCTGGGCTGCCATTACTTGGTTGTACCATATCACAGCTTCAGTGAAGTCAATACCTGTGTCTCTGCTTATCCTGACCAATTCTCTGAACTAAAAAAGGAAAAGCGTATGAAATTCTTCAGCAGACAGCCCCCACCTCGGGCGCGGGATTGTGATTTATTTTTACTGAGCCTCATCCCTTTTTAGTCCGTAACTAGCATGTGGGGCTCGAATCGGTGGCATGACTCCCAACCTCGTCTTCCCTTGATGTAATGCCAGAGGTGGTTTCCTGGGCAGGTCTGCAGCCACTGAGGTCTGTGGCAGCAAGAAGGATGATGGGGCAGAGGAGGACGAGGCCAGGGCCAGCTGCAAATATTTGCTGAGTAGAGAAAGAGGTGGAGAAGACAGGCCGCAAGAGAAAGTACTTCTCAGTTACTAGTAAGCAGAGCCTACTGGTCTGTGAAACAAGGGCGATGATGTCAACGTAACCAGCGAGCAAAATGGAGACCGAGGGAGGTCATGTGATACATGTGGTTCCACGATCCGGGCAACAGAGGTCCTGGGATTTGCCTCTAAGTCCTGTGCTTATTCCGCCAGAGTGCAGTTAGAGCATAACCGTGTAAAAAACCAGCAGTATTGGCTTACAAAGAAACAGAGACTCCTGTCTTGGGTTCACCCTGACCTTCAGGGGATTGAGGGACTCACTGAAATTCAGTGCAACGTTATAGTGGTACAGTGTGTGTGCGTGTGTTTATGAGATATACATTCATATGCACATATACACATACCTGTGTGTGTGCATGCATATAGATACATATACACACACATATATAAATCTGGATTATTGGGGTTCTCCAGAGAAACAGAACCAATAGGAGATCTCTCCCTCTCTTCTATCTATCTATCTATTGATCTATCAATCTATCGATTGATGGATCGATCTAGCTCGCTAGCTATCTAGCTATCTAATCTATCTTCTGTCTCATGTATCTACCTATCGATCTTTCTACCTCTGTCACATGTCTATCTCTCCATCTATGTCATATGGAACTGGCTCACAGAAGTCCAGTGCTCTCCCCTCTGTGAGCAGGACACTCAGGAGAGCTGGTATAGTTCCAGTCTGAGCCCCAAGGCCCGATCCTCAGGAGAACTGATGATGTAAGTTCCTGTCTGAGTGCCGGAGAAGACCAGTGTCCCAATGTGAAGAGAGGCAGAGAGTGAATTTTCCTTTGCCCTGCCTTTTGTTCTGTGTAGGGCTCCCCCACGGTTTAGCTGAGCAACATGCCAGAGTCTACCAATTCAAATGTTAATGTCACCCAGAGACACCCTCACAGATATATCCAGAATAATGCTGAACCAAATAGCTGGGCACTTGGTGGCCTAGTCAAAATTCTCTCTCCCTCCCTCTCTCTCTCTCTATATATATATGTGTGTGTGTGTGTGTGTGTGTGTGTATACATGGCAAGGTTTGAATTTTTTTGCCTTGTGTTTATTTTTTATTTTATTTATTTTATTTTTATTTTTATAAATTAAAAAAAATTAACATTTATTTATTTTTAAGAGACAGAGAGAGACTGAGCACGCGAAGGGGAGGGGCAGAGAGAGAGACACAGTATCTGAAGCAGGCTCCAAGGCTCTGAGCTGTCAGCACAGAGCCCGACACAAGGCTGGAACCCACAAACTGTGATATCATGACCTGAGCCGAAGCCAGCTGCTTAATTGACTGAGCCGCCCAGGTGCCCCTATAAATTTTTTAATGTTTATTTATTTTTGAGAGAGACAGAGCATGAGCAGGGGAGGGGCAGAGAGAGAGGGAGACGAAGAATCTGAAGCAGCCTCCAGGCTCTTGAGCTGTCAGCACAGAGCCCGACGCGGGGCTCGAACTCACGAACCCTGAGATCATGACCTGAGCCCAAGTCGGACGCTTAACTGACTGAGCCACTCAGGCACCCTGCCTGTGTTTATTTTTAAAAATGAATCTCTTGTTTCCTCTATGTGTGTGTGTGTGTGTGTGTGTGTGTGTGTGTATTATATATACTGGAGACAGAGAGAGAGATTGAAAGGAAATAATAAATAATTTGCAGTAGGGGGCTCTGTAGCATATTGCATTTTCCAAAGATGGCTGCACATATACCCCCACATACACTCTTCCACTGAGAGGCTGGAACTGTGTTCCCTACCCCCTCAATCTGGGCAGGGGTTTGGGACCGCTTCAGCCAATATAATGGGGCAAGTGATGTCATGTGACAGCCAAGGCTAGGTCATAAAAGGGTATAGCTCCCATCCCCTGGAATCCCAGCCACAGCGCCATGAGGAAGCTTAAACTAGCCTGCTTGGAGAGACCCAGGAGAGAGGCTGAGGTCCCCAAGTGGACATCCGGCATTGAGCCACCAGATGCGACCAGACGTGTGTGTGAGGGAACCTTCAAAGCGGTAACAGCCTCCAGCTTCGAGTCTGAGACCCCCGAGCCTGTGGAACAGAATCAAACTGCCCTTGCTGCGTCCTGTTTGAATCCTGACTCCCAGAATCGAAGAGCATAATCCATGATCATTTTATGTCTGCCCCCTACCCGGGCTTGTGGAACTGCTGAAGGTTCCCTGATGCCATTGGTTCCCCAAACCCACATCTAAGCAATAGCGCACCTGGCTGTGAAGACGGTTCAGAGGCTCGTAGTTAAAAAAGGTGAAAAAGTAGACTTCATGCAGAAAGCTTTCTTCAAGGTGAATCTATTACATTTTCTGAACCAAACGCCCCCTCCCCCTCCACCCCCCCCCATTCCCCTGTTTCTTAAACTAAAATTGATATTCTTTCTGCTTTTGGGGGATAAAAATGTTCTTTCTTTAATGAAATAATGAGAGTAGCTTGTTGTGTTGTTTCTGCTGCCGCTGTGCTTTGCGGTAAAGCCCTTACTAGGCAAAATAAAAAGTTGGTCAGTAAACGCTATCCCCCGATTCTTTAAAAAAAAAAAAAATTCTGATGCTTGAAGTAAAAGCCTGGGAACCGCTGCCCCACATAATAAAGTCCAAGCCACTTAGCATGGCATTAAAATCTTGCCGCTGTGTGAGCCGAATCCTATTCTAATTGTGTGATTATCACGCCCCACCCCAGCGCGATTCAACACCATACCCCTCAGGTAAGTTATGGACTTGCAAGAACATCAGAGGCATACGATGGAGCATTATTTCTTCGGGGGAAAATGTGTTTCGAGGCACAGACTATCGACCTAGGTTAATTTTTAAAACACAGCCTCCTCCAAAGCTAGGCATTGCTAGTTGGTAAATAACGAACGCGAGCCGTACATCCCCTCCGACATACAAGGGACACACGGTCTCAACTCACACGCGGTGGCCTTCCCACGCCGAAGTGCGTGCGCACACAGGCACACGTGGCCGCTGGAAAGAGGCAGAAGGCAAGCAAGCGATCCGGCGAGGCCCCCTAAGCCGAGCCGCGCACCAGTTCCTGTCCGACTGCGCGGTGCTCCATTAATCTCGGCATATCCGCTTTCAGGAGCTCTTTTCCCCAAAGTCCCTGAAATAAATCTGTGGCCTGATATTTGAGAAAGGGCCGGTAAGGGCCCTGCTGACATAACTCATCCATGCCTTTGACATTCCCCACCCCCACCCGCCCTGGATTTGTCCACGAACAGCTGCCCATCCCCAGCGCCCGGCCACGACCACCAGCCCAGGCCCCCCCGGTGGAGAAAGCATTTGCATTTTCTCCGGACAGGCAGCCCCTCGGACTTGCTTCAGGTCATCGGCTGTCGGGATCGTAGTTCATTTCAGGTTTGTTGGCCTCTGTCTCCCCCGGCTGCCCGGTGTTTGGTGATTTCAAAGAGCGATAAATAAACACAGGACTGATTCGTAATCACGGCACGCGTGATTAGGAACACTTTCTGAACATTTCAATTCAATTTGCATTTAGGTCTGGTTAACCTGAGGGGCAGGCATGTTAATCTTCACACAATACAGATTGATTACTGGCTTCTCTAATTTTTCTGCCTTCAGATGACAAGCCCCAGCAGCCTGGAATTTGTCAATTTAGGATAGCACCCAAGGAGCCCAACCGGCTGACTTTAGGAAAAAAAAAAAATTAACTTGGAATAAATACATTACTTCCGCACAGAGCAGGAACGTAAAATTATACCCCAAGGAAAGGCGCAGCCTATAACCTACTGCACTCCTGAGATATCTCGGTGCCGCTATTAAATTTATTAATGAGGGTTGGGAGGTCTTGGCGGCAAGGCTGGCCCATCAGTTCCACCCAGTCCTATTGTTTAATAGGATCAGTGGACATTTACCAGCACAGATGATTAATTAGAGACCGGCTTTATCAGTGTAAGGGTTGGGACTGGGGAAGCAGGTGGAGATATTTCCCCTTGACCTCATAATCCTTCATCTGTCTTCCTTGTGGCGAGGTTTTATTACTCAAAGTGCACAAGGATCCACTCCTCACCCTTGAAAATGTCTAGGAATGTGGGAGCGTCTCTGTGATGCCCGTGGAAAACCTGGAGAATTCCATCCAGGTGTGCTGGTTTCCCTGGTCTGGTCCACACCCAACAACGCAACTCCAGAAAGAGGCAAATCTGAGGAGGGTTGATTGTATCATAAGTTACGTGCATTTTGCAAGGCAGAAATTAGACTTTATGTCTCTCCAAGATCTTAGTAACTGGCGTAATTTATGACGCACGGCAGATTCTTAGGAAACGTTTATTGAATGAATGGGCTTTTGGCCTGCTTGACAGTTGACGGTCTCCTCGCTGTTGCTTGAATAAAGGTGGAAGAAGAAATTTTACGCAAGAAGAGGAACCTGAGTGGTCTCTGTAAGATTGTTTCCCTCACTGGGCCTCCCTGTCACAATTCAGTCCTCGTTAATCTGGTCTATGACAACAGATTCTTGGCTGTTCTGTCCATCCAGGGGAGCTCATATCCCTCCTTACCGTTTTGATTTTCTCATATGATGTTTACACTCCTGGGTGTGACTGCCCTTGGCACTTGGGTCATCGTCAAAAGTGCAACACAGGGTAACTTCCTCACAAGCGCCAAGCCCCAAGAGGTATCGCTTTCTGGGAGGGTCTGCAATCCACCTCTTCTTCAAATATTCTAAGATTTTCCTCGGAATAAAGTAGGCCAACAGAAAGCTGGGCATCTTGGACATTTTGCTAGCTCCCTATAGATCTGCTTTTAATGAATGGCTTTTTGATGATCTATATTGAGGGTCTGATAAGAAACAGACCTATGAAGCTTATGGTTCTATCCATTTTAATGACCCTGTAAAATGGTGTTTATTATATCATACATTGTCTTCTTTATGAAGGCTCCTGGGAGGAATTTTCATCTGGTCCCCAGGAAGGGATGGATAATTAGCAAAGACTGGAGCTTTTACCTTTATGAGATACATAAACTTTCATATGAGTTTAGTGTGTGTGTGTGTGTGTGTGTGTGCGCGCGCGCGCGCGTGTGTGTGTGTGCATGCACGTGCCCATGCTGACTTCAGGAAGTATCTAAAAGCGGTGTGAAGACGGGATTCTTGTGGGAAAGGAACAGGATCCTATCCACCCTTTAAGATTTATCTCAAACGTATGTCCTTTGAGGAGCCCTTCTCGACTGATCAGGGGTAGTTAAAAACCCCTTCCTCTGGTCCCCCAGATCATTTCATTCTTTAGCTTTGTCATCTGCGGTGTGGTGGCATTTGTGTGTCTGTGGCTGTTGCCTCCACTCACCTGAGCCTGTAACAGACCAAGACAAGGCTTTCTTTGTAGCCCCTGAACCCAACATGTGCAGCTCGGGACTTTGTCACTCAGAAGTTTTACCTATGCCTCTTGAAATCCATCTGACGGGTGGACTCTCGGGGGTCTTTTGTCTAGGTGCACCTTTATAATGGAGTGTTGGAAAGGAAAAGGATGGGCCTTTTTGGATACAGGTGGGTTCATCTTTTATTCAAGACCTTGTAAATTCTATTTCTTGTTTCTGCCACCCAGAATTATGAAATGTCTTCTCCAGCAGGGTGTGTGTGTGTGTGTGTGTGTGTGTGTGTGTGTGTAAGCATGTGTGCGTGCACACAGGAGAGAGAAAGAAAGACATAAGAGAGGGAGAGACAGACAGACAGACAGACACACACACACACACACACACACACGCACACACAGAGTGAGTTTGAATGATGATTCAAGACATACTCAAGACTGAATGGGAAGACGACCAGTAGTCTTTTGACTTACGAGTTTCATCCGACCCACACAATTGTAGTGTTTCTGCCTTGTGGAGCAAGGTGCTTTTTTGCATTCTTTTCTTAATAAATCTGTGACTGGGCCATTCTCATGTTTGGATTTTGGAGCAGGTCTATTGAAGATAAAAACTGTGCCTCTGAGGTTTGCTTTCTAAACCACAGCTGTTTCATTTTTTATTTTTATTTTTATTGTTTTTCTGCTGATTTGCTTTTGATTCCATCCTTTCTTCACCCACTTCCTTTTTCCTTTCTACGAGCAATATAAAGCTTAGACATGTTCTGAGTTTGCGTTTTGGTGACTTTAGCAGGAGGTCATCAGGAAGCTGACGGTCGGTGATGAAAGCTGATGGGAGGTGATGATGTCCATGTTCCCAGTCCTCCCTCTGCACCCTCACTGCACCACCACGGAGTGGACTGTCCACATCCTGGGAATGTGGATGCCCTTCAGCTTTCGACAGATCACCGAGAGGCCATGGCGAGAAGTGGGCATCGTGGACCGGCCTCGTGCTGTGGGATCCTTTGGACTGCTTGAGCCCCAGGTGTTTTAAAAATTAGGAAAAGGGAGGGGCGCCTGGGTGGCTCAGTCGGTTAAGCGGCCGACTTCAGCTCAGGTCATGATCTCGCGGTCCGTGAGTTCGAGCCCCGCGTCGGGCTCTGTGCTGACAGCTCAGAGCTTGGAGCCCGTTTCAGATTCTGTGTCTCCCTCTTTCTCTGACCCTCCCTTGCGCATGCTCTGTCTCTCTCTGTCTCAAAAATAAATAAACGTTAAAAAAAAATTAGGAAAAGGGAAAGAGGAAAGCCCCAAGAGGAAAACATTGGGTTTCTTGCCAATGTATTAAAGGGAGCTCAAGACTTTAATTTGAGCTGAAAACTTTTATAAAAGGTATGCTTTTTTGAGCTTCTAAAAATGAAACGAGTCATTATGGTTACACAATTTTTTTTTTTAAACCGGGGTAATTGCTATGAACTGAGTGTTTATGTCCCACCAGATTCACACATCGAAATCCTAATCCCAGTGCGGCTGGATTTGGAGATGGGGGCTTTACAGAAGTAATTAATGTTAAATGAGGGCATAAGTGTGGGGCCTTAATCCCATGAGATTAGTGTCCTGTTAAGAGGAGGCAGAAGAGAGCTTGCCCTCCCTGCATACAAAGAGATCAGGTGAGCACACGGGAAGGTGGCCTACAAGGCAAGAGAGGAAGACTGGTCATAAAAACTATCTCACTGGCAACTTGATACAGAGAAGCAAAACGTACCCAGGCTCGGTAGTCAGAAAGACCAAGGCTTAAGTCCCAAGTACACCATTTGTTTGCTGTGAATTTTAGGTGGGTTTCTTTGCCTCTAAGCTTGTGTTCTATCACCTATAAATTATCACGCAATCCTCAGTATAAAGGTTAAATGTGATAATGCATAAAAATACAAATCTAAATGCAGGACTAACACAATGAATTGTCTAGCAGGTATCATTTACCAAATATCTACTTGACTATAGTATTGCTACCTAAGTCTGCCTCTGATTCCCTTCTCTCCACAAACTGGAACCAAAAGGATTTTTAAAAATTTCTTCTAAGTAGTTACCTTACTACCTTAGGGCAACAAGCTTAGTGGTCCAGCAGGATTGGCGGAGAAGAGATATTTTATCTTCGAAGGCCCCTGAATAAAAGAAACCACACCCTCAAATGGGATAAGAGAAGTTTGGGGAGAGTTTGGCAAAGGGACTAGTTCCAAAAGCATCGATTTAAGGAAACAACAAGGGATAAGGCAGTGTCCTGGGGCTAGCAATGGTGGGTGGCTAGCTCATACCACCTGTAGGTCTAAAGGGGCAAAGGGAGGGACCAGTCACCAGAGTAACTGCACGGAGTTGGATAACAGCATGCTAAGGGGGGTCTGGCAAGGTTTCTGGCTGGTGATAGAGGAACACAGCCCTCTTGGGATACCTCGGCAGTGAGGGAGCTATGTGGACACACACCCAACCTCACTCTCCTCCAATCTGCTGCTCTCTGGCTGCCCACCAAGTGGCTGAACCCAACCAGAAGCCAAGGACAAGGGGATCGGTTGATGGATCCCATAGGAGTTAGTCCCCTGGGGTACAGAAAAGAGGTAGAGAGTGAACTTGGCAGGGTAAATGGAAGCTATCCAAGACAGAAATCCCCTGAACACTTCTCGCCTTCTCACCAGAGGAGCCGCCCTACATCTGATTCCTCTAGGTTTGATTCTGGAGATGTTAAAAGGATATAGGACATCTGCTGTCTTGCCCAAACTTACATTTCAAGTTTAATGTCTGCCCTGGCATGATAAATTCCCACCTTAGAGCAGAAGACAGCAAGGACACATGATTTAAGGGAAGAATTAAAACGAACAGGCTTAATGTTTGAAAAATACTTTCGCCATTACACTGACTCATGCTGTGAGTTCATCCATGGCTGTGGGTCCTTTAATCATTGTGTTCCGGGGCCACCTGTATGTCCATATCTCTTCGTCACTGGCAGTAAAAATCTATTTCTTTGGGCCTTCCCTCCACCCCTTTTTATTTAAACTTTTTAGTTTGAGATACTTGTATATTCACATGCAAGTATAAGAAATAATTCTGAGAGATCCCACATACTCTTTACTCAGCTTCCTTATTGATAATATGCTGCAAAACCATACTACGATGTCACAGCCAAGATTTTGGCATAAATACAATTCACGGATCTTCATTAAGATGGCCTCAGTTTTACTTATACTCGTGTGTGTGTGTGTGTGTGTGTGTGTGTGTGTGTGTGTTTACAGTTTTACCACATGTACAGGTTTGTGTACACACCACCCAGTCAAGACACAGAACAGGGATCTTGTTGCCCATTTATAGTCATATCTATTTCCTTCCTGCTCCCAACCCCACCCATGTCCTGTCCTTAATCCTTGGTGATTACTGGTCTGTCCTCCTTTTCTCTACAGGCATACCTTGTTTTATTGCACTTTGCAGATGCTATGTTTTTTTGCAAATGACATATCAGATGAAAGGCTACTATCCAAAATCTACAAAGAACTCACCAAACTCCACCCCCAAAAGCAAATAATCCAGTGAAGAAATGGGCAAAAGACATGAACAGACACTTTTCGAAAGAATACATTCAGATGGCCAACAGACACGTGAAAAGATGCTCAACATCGCTCCTCATCAGGGAAATACAAATCAAAACCACACTGAGATACCACCTCATGCCAGTCAGAGTGGCTAAAATGAGCAAATCAGGAGACTATAGATGCCCGCGAGGATGTGGAGAAACGGGAACCCTCTTGCACTGTTGGTGGGAATGCAAACTGGCGCAGCCGCTCTGGAGAACAGTGTGGAGGTTCCTCAAAGAATTAAAAATAGACCTACCCTATGACCCAGCAATAGCACTGCTAGGAATTTACCCAAGGGATACAGGAGTGCTGATGCATAGGGGAACTTATACCCCAATGTTTATAGCAGCACTTTCAACAATAGCCAAATTATGGAAAGAGCTTAAATGTCCATCAACTGACGGATGGATAAAGAAGATGTGGTTTATATATACAATGGAATACTACTTGGCAATGAGAAAGAATAAAATCTGGCCATTTGCGGCAATGTGGATGGAATTGGAGGGTATTATGCTGAGTGAAATAAGTCAGTCAGAGAAGGACAGATATCATATGTTTTCACTCATATGTGGAACTTGAGAAACTTACCAGAAGACCATGGGGGAAGGGAAGGGGAAAAAATAGTTTCAAACAGAGAGGGAGGGAGGCAAACCATAAGAGCCTCTTAAATACAGAGAACAAACTGAGGGTTGATGGGGGGTTGTGGGGGAGAGGGGAAAATGGGTGATGGGCATTGAAGAGGGCACTTGTGGGGATGAGCACTGGGTGTTGTATGGAAACCAGTTTGACAATAAATTATATTTAATATAAAAAATTTATTTAAAGGTATAAAACATTTAAATAGAGCTCTGGGATTTGTCTTTAAACTGACATGTTAAATTTTGTAGAGACACTACGTTTTCCAATTAAAGAAGGGAAATTAAAAAAAAAAGAAGTTTGAGACAACCCTGTTTTGAGCAAGTCTGTCAGTGTGATTTTTCCAACAGTTTGTGTCTCTGTGTCACATTTGGGTAATTCTTGCAACATTTCAAACTTGATCATTCCTATTATATTTGTTATGGCAGTCTGTGATCAGTGATTACAACTTACTGAGAGTTCAGATGGTGGTTAGCATTGTTTTGAGCAATAAAGTATTTTTTAATTAAGGTATACACACTTGGTTTCTTTTTTCTACATATAGTGCTATTGGGCACTTAAGAGATTAAAATATATAGGGTAAACATAACTTATATGTTCACTGGAAAGCCAAAAAATCCATTTGAGTCACTCTCCTAGGCTCTTTGCTTTATTGTCGTGGTCTGGAACTGGAGCCGCCATATCTCTGAGGTATGCCTATAATTTTGTCATGTCCAGAATGTTCCATGAATGGAATCTTACCGTTTGTGACCATTCAGATGTTTTCTCACTCGGCATGATTCTGTGAGAATTCATCGGAATTGCCGCATCTATCACCAGGCCCTTCCTTTTTCCTGCTGAGCAGTATTCCGTGGTCTGGATGTACCAGTTTGTCTCGCTAGTCACCCGTTAAAGGTCATCTGGTTTGTTTCCAGATTTTAATTATTATGATAAAAGCTGTTATACATAGTCATGTGCAGGTTTCTGTGTGAACACGAGTTTTCATTTCTCTGGGATAAATGCTCAAGAGTGCAGTCGATGGGATCTATGACCATTTCCTGTTTCGCTTTATAGGAAACCGCCATACTGTTTTCCAGAGTGGCAGTGCCATTTTACATTCCCTCCAGCGAAGCAGAAGTGATCCGTTTTCTCTGCGTCTTAACAGCATCTGGTCTTAGAACGATTCAAAAAAACCCACCTTTTACCCATTCTGACAGGTGTGTGTGAATATCGCATCGTGTGTTGAGTCTGCATCTGCCAGAATGGCACGTGAAGTTCAACGTCTCTGAACGTGCTTCTTGGCCATATGTCCACCCTTTCCAAGGAAGTTTCTGTTCATGTCCTTTGCTTATTTTCTAACCGATTGCTGTTTTTGAGACCTTTGAGAGTACTTTATATATTATAGTTGCTAATCCTTTGTCAGATGTATGAGTTTCAAATATTTTCTCTCCGTCCATAACTTATTTCCCCAACCTCTTAACAGGATATGTCACAGAGCTGAAGTTTCTAATTTTGATGAGCTCCAATGTATGTTTTTTTTCCCCTTTTCACTGATTATACTTTTGGTGTTGAAACTACAGCCCTCCACTTGCCACCTAAAGCTTTATTGGAACACAAGTATGCTTGCTTGTTTACGTATTGTGTTTGGCTGCTTTTCTGCTACAACAGCAGAGCTGAGTATTTGTTACCGAGACCACAGGGCCCACAAAACCTAAAACACTTGCGAAGCAGCTCTTTGAGGGGCGCCTGGGTGGCTCAGTCAGTTAATTATCCACTTCGGTTCAGGTCATGATCTCACAGTTTGTGAGTTCGAGCCCCGCGTCGGGCTGGGTGCTGACAGCTCGGAGCCTGGAGCCTGCTTCCGATTCTGTGTCTCCCTCTTTCTCTGTCCCTCTCCCCCTCAGGCTCTCTTTCTCTCAAAAATAAACAAATATTAAAAAAAATCTTAACTAAAGAGCTCTTTGAGAAACGTTTACAGACACCTGACTTAGTCCATTGTAATTATTTTACAATTAAAAGAACTATTTGCAGACAACGGCAAATCGAAACAAACCTAGGTTAGACTTTTAGCGGGAAAGTAACCTATGCCTATACATAACCATATTGTATAGTTAAAACTATGCTAACTTACAACTATGTAAGATAAGAGCATGAAAGAAAGAGAAAGTCAAATTCATTTGTTAGATGTGGGGCATTCTAGGAGATTTTCCTTCCCCAAATCTCTTATATTAAAAAAAAAAACGAGGCGTACAATACTCATTATCATCCAAAAAGTATGTCATCTCTTAAAGAGTTCAGGAATTCAAGCCCTTACTGGGTGGGGCCAAGCGTCTAGGGAAACCTCCTCCAGGTGGTTACCAAGGGTCCTGCCTGCGCAGGTGTTCTCAAAGTTAAGACAGGTACTGACGGATGAAGGGAAAATGAAGCCTTCCCTTTCCTTCCCTTCCAGTCTCCCCGCAGGCAGAGCGAAAGCAGTTCTGGCTGCGGGGCTTCTTAGAAATGCATATGCACGTTGTGTGTGTGTGTGTGTGTGTGTGTGTGTGTGTGTGTGTATTCCCCTTCGGGAAAAATATGTATATATATATTGAAAATAATACATATGTATTTTTTTCAAAGGACATTTTTAAGTGTGTGCCACACTACACAACCTTATGAACTATGAAGGCCAACCAGAATTTCTGGGGACTGAATACGTCCCTCAGTCTGAAAGTCTTTAACCTTTGCTCTAGAAAATGGTTTGGAATAAAACTTCCAATGTGACCACCTAACAGACAAATTACATCTTTGGATTAAATGCAATAGTTTTATTTTATTTTATTTTATTTTATTTTATTTTATTTTATTTATTTATTTTGCTACTAAATCTATTTAACATCATATAAGCCATTCTTGGGACACAACACTGAATCCATGCTAATTAGGAAACTTGGTCTGTGTGTACCAGGTGATGTGTAGATAGAGGGCAGTAACTATTTATTTGTGAGTTCACATAATTTTGGAATTTGAAGGAGCCTGAACATTCTTTTTTATTTAAAAAAATTTTTTTTAATGTTTATTTTTGAGAAAGAGAGAGGCGGGGGAGAGAGAGAGAGAGAGAGAGAGAGAGAGTATATGAGCAGGGGAGGGGCAGAGAGAGAGGGAGACACAGAATCGGAAGCAGGCTCCAGGCTCCGAGCTGTCAGCACCCAGCCTGACGCGGGGCTCGAACCCACAAACCGTGAAATCATGACCCGAGCGGAAGTTGGACGCTTAACTGACCGAGCCACCCAGGCGCCCCCTGAACAGACATTCTTAGAGCTCTCTTCCCGGTGCACCTTTTCACCCATAACATCTTGGGTGACTGGCAATCCATCTTCGAATGCATAGCAAATGAGGAAGAACTCAGCACCTTGTAAGGGGGTTTAGTTCATTACAAAGCACTTCGCTTATCTGAGAGGCTTTCATTATATTAAACAAACCCAATTTCCCTGTTAAGTATTCTTATTGACCCTTTGGAATCCTATAACCGTATCTAATTCCTCTCCTGCTTGATGGTGCTAATTATTTCAATAAGGCTACCAAAAGGTCCTACGTCTTATGAACCCCCTGGAAAAACAGCAGCCGTTCCTTCATGGCTTCCAGCTGCTTCATCTACCCCAAAGTGATGCTGGGTGTTAGCAAAGCTTATTTTGAAATGTCTGTCAGAGAATGCTCCAGAGTCCTCTGGCCAGCACGGGACGCTCGTATCAAAGGAGTAAACCACCGTGGAGCTGTAAACACTGCAGAAGAAAGGTTGAATCTCTTGCTCATCTTCCTCATTACATGAGCGTCTCCTAGAGCTTACCATCAACTTCAGTTCCTCTTTTTGTCGCAGCCGTGTTTTCCCGTCCTATCCTTGCACAGCTGACTTACAGACTTAGGTGTGGTGATTTACATTCTGTCATCTTATTCTGTTGTAGAAGCGCTGAGATAATCTGCTTATGACCATTACTACTGCTAAGAGAGACAGATAGAGGGGCGCCTGGGTGGCGCAGTCGGTTAAGCGTCCGACTTCAGCTCAGGTCACGATCTCGCGGTCCGTGGGTTCGAGCCCCGCGTCGGGCTCCGGGCCGACGGCTCGGAGCCTGGAGCCTGTTTCCGATTCTGTGTCTCCCTCTCTCTCTCTGCCCCTTCCCCCGTTCATGCTCGGTCTCTCTCTGTCCCCAAAATAAAGAAAAAACGTTGAAAAAAAAAAAAAAAAAGAGAGAGACGGATAGTGCTGCTGAATATGAAATCAATGTTTCTATAGATCATAAACAATTAGAAAATATAATATAAAATGCGTGTTATTTTTAACAGCAAACGGGGGCTACAAATGAGTTAGGAATACGATGTGCTGTACGTTAGGGAAAGATGGTAGCACTTTACCAAAGGTTATAAAAGAAAACCATAGGAAGCGAGCTGTTTGTGTTCATGGACAGTGAGATCCGTAATGTAAAGATGTCAGTACCAAAGGACTCCAGCTTGTGGGAGAAGTAGAGCGTGAGCGGCATGGGAATTGGATAATGGTTTAGTCCAGCCGAGCACGGCATCATGGTCCGAAGACATCAGCTCTTGGGACCTTACATGATGAGATGCTACGCCAGAATCTATCCACCGCAATTTGGTGGACGAAGGGAACAGCGTCGGCGTGCAAGGTAAAGTTCTACTCCCAGTAGAGAAACGGTAGAACTCAAAAGAATCTGGGGTAATGTGGGCTGTGTGAATAGGATGGAATGAAAAATAAAGGCTACAACTCTGTGGCTCCACTGTGTCTAGTCCGGGTCCTCAGATGGCATAGCTAGGGTGGGAGACAGTTGGGGAGAGTGTAAGGAACTATAGGTAGGAATGTGATTAGGGTCAAGATGACCAAAAATGATGGACAAGCGGAAAACAGTAGTAGATGGAAGCATTGTAACCCCGAGGCTGAAGAGACAAGGGGAATGGGCTGCTAGTGGAAATTAGGGCGCTGTAACTGTAGGAGGGTGGCTGTGGTTTTTGGTAAAGGGACACAGCCACGGCTACACAGTGGCCCAGCAGAGAGGGATCTGGGGGAATAAATATCATAATCTCGCTTTCCTATCACTCTCCAGTCATCTGCTGTGCCTTCCATTGACCCATTTCCACTGGAAGCTAGGGAGTAAGAGAGCCCAATGGTGTAGTCCCCAGAGACCAGCGTCTGGAGTACAGAGAAGGGTGGAGAAGGGCAAATCATGGATTTGGAAAAGCAAAGGGAGAATGTGCGGCTCACAGAAGTAGCTCTCCACCATACTTTCATGGTAGCAAGTCTATTTCCAGACGCCATTCAACAGTAAGAACCAATGTTGAAGAATGGATGGTTTTTGTACCTGAATTAGATGAGGACTGGACCGAACAGAGCCTTCTGGAAAAGAGTCTCAGTGTCTGTTGCTGAACTGGGGTGGGGGAAGCAGGATCTGATCTAAGAATAAGTCCTGTGGTGAACAGAAACGAGGACCCGAGCATTTGGCTTGTTAGCATAGCTGTGTACTCTGAACAACCAGGTACGATCTTTTGAAATCTCATTTCACTACATAAGCAACGTATCCAGGTAACTCCAATTAGTAGGAGTCGCTGAAGTGGACGTGTGCTCTACCCTCATTCCACTCTCCTTCCTACCGCTGCTTCACCACTGGGCAAAACAGAGCTTTCTGCATGAATTGGCCTCATTTGGAGCTCAGCTCCATCATTAAACAAATATTTATTGAGTGCCTGCTGTGTGCGAGCCACTATGCAGGCACAGTGGGAATCCGGCAATGAACAAGACAGTCCTTGCCCTCTAGACCTTCCAGCACGGTGAGAGAAAGAAAACAAGTCCATGAGAAGCTGCGACGCGAGGCTGGGTTTGTTATCGGCTCCCCACCCTTGTTTTTTGCCCAAGCTGCTTCTCTCTGTGGACACCATGATTGCTGTCCATTTGGGTTGTGCTTGAGGTCTTGAATCCCCCGGCAAACTCTACCTTAGAGGGACAAGGGCTCTGTGTTTCAGGGAACAGGAAGCGAGAGGGGGCTCAAATTACAGCAATGTCGGTGTTTAGCAGGAGACCTTTCCTAACTAAGTCCTGATTTTGCTGAAGGGAGAGCGAGGGTCAGCATGGGGGTTTACTTCCTGGTGTCTCATACTGAGTAGGCTCCCGCCGGGAGAAGCGCCAGGGAACTGTGCAGATTTGTAAAGTGCGATCAGTGTAGTTCAATGCGCATTAGCTTGAAGACGTGTGGCTTGTGGCATTTAACTCTTACGGTTCCAGACTGATGCAGTGACCTCAGCCGGAGGCTGCAGTTTTGCCTTCAACTGTACCTTCATAGCAACAGAATCCAGCCATTCACCCAGGAAGTGCAAAGGGGGAGAGTAAGTTTGGGGGGAAGCGGCCCCCTTCCGGCGAGTTCCACCCTGTTGTTTTCTTTCTCGTGGGAGGCTCATTCTTGGTAAGCTTGAGTGCTGTGGACATGGTGTGTGGATTCTCCTGTCTTAGAATCCCATGGCCGTGGTCAAGTACCCTGAGCCACCTCTGTTTTCCCCAGAATTCTCTGGTCCTCCCGGCTGTGGTCACCAACTGAGGACTCCAGCAGAAACAAAAAATCCCAACTGGCTGCCGGCTCATCCCAAGCTAAGTAAGCGATGTGTAGGAGCCCTGGCGCACACAGAAGAGGGTCCTAAGCAGGCTCAGTGCAGAACCCAACGTGGGGCTCAGTCTCACAAACCGCGAAGCCATGACCTGAGCTGAGATCGAGTCAGGCGCTTAACCGACTGAGCCACCCCGGGGGCCCCTGTATGTTCGACGCTTTGAGAAGTCTTATAATTACCAAGAAGAAAGAAACACGAGCCCGTATTCATCAAAGTCACATTTTACACGTTTGTTTGCTTAGATATCCTCCCCAAACCTCTCCCCCTGCCACCGCTTTAGGGACATTCATGATGCGCTAGGGATGTTAGGCAGTAACTACTCAATAGATCCTGGTTGCTGCTGGCTATTGAAGTTGTGCAGCGAACCCTAAAGTTTTCAGGAATAGGTGCTCCAGAAGCTTCCTGCAGGACTCTGCCCCTCAGCCGGTCCCCATACCTGCCAGCGGCAGCTCTTCAGGGACAACCCTATAAATGCCAGCATTGGGCTACGCACCGTAAGTGGGCACTGCAGCCGGGTACAGCGGGCATGAAGCGAACTTGAGGCAATGCCTCAAGGGGTGATTTCCACGAACACCCCCCAGACCACAGACCCCAGATCCCAGAGGCGCACGTAGGCATCTGCATATATTTTTTCCACTTTGCTTGCTCTTTCAGGCCCGGTCCGGGGTCTGGGAATTCCCATCTGGGCTCTGCCGTTAATAGGTTGTGTGACCTCAGGGCGGTTACTTAACCTTGGGGTCCTGTTTCCTGAGCTGTAACATGAGGGGGTTGCATGGGGTGGTCCCGACGGGCCTTCTAGCTTGGCCACTCTGCGAATTTGGCCAGCACGAAACGGTGTGTCCCCTCCTCCCCTTGTCTTTGGAACAAGCAGAGCGTGAGCTTCAGGAAAACGGATGGTCTGTAGAACGGATGGGGTGGGGTGTCTTGGGCTGGGGCTCCAATTCATGCCTGCACTTGTATCTTGCTTCACTGTAAAGCCGAGGTCTATCGTCGAACATCTGGAAAAAGCACACAGCGAACAGAATCACAAGATCCGAATGAGGAGCTGGCCACAGGGAACCCCAGCTGGTATAAAATGAAGAATCGAGACGCTTCCAGGAAAGCAAAAGAGCAAGGTCTAGGTTGAGTCCTGGCAGCCGCCGCCTCCCCCCACCCACTGGGTCGTCCTGAGATTGAAGGAGAAGCAAGACAGACAACCTGAGGGACAGCCCTGCTCTGCTGCTCACTCACCATGACCTTGACCTTAGGCCCTTTAGCGGCAGGCGCCTGTGCTTCCCCTTTTAGGGTTTTGGGACCGTTGAAGAGGTAGTGCAAGGTCAAGTTCCTACCTCGTGGGAAGCGATCGCCAGTACTATGTGCCCAGTGGTGGATTCGCTGCTGCCGCCATGTTGGTTGTAGAGAAGTCTCGGTGAACACTGGGCTCCCCACCAACCTCTAGTCTGTTCTAGGCTTTTCCAGCTTCATAGAGCATCAGAGCATCCCGTTTTTGGTCCTAACGGAAAGGTTGGCCAGATGCAAAGGGAGGTCTTGACATAAACGGATACATAACCTGATTTCCTGATCCACTTAAAAGCTTTCCTTTAGGAGCAAACCCATATCTCGAGTCGGCTTTGGCTCCGTTTAACGTGGTATTTATTTGCCCTCGTGTTTTAGTCTCAGCTGGTAAACCACGAAGGGGACGTGAGGTCAAGAAGTACTGGGCGTCTGCCTGAGTCCAGGGCACAGAGGGCTGGGCGCCCTGGGGGCACGGGCAGAGGGGTCCCCAAATCTGGTATGGAGTGGAGGTGGCGTTCTCCAGACTCTTCTGCCCCAGCGAGCAGGTGCGCCCCGCCCATGTCTCTCAGCAAAGACCTGCCAAGGGACTATTGACACATTGTGTGGGAATAAAAGCAGTGGGCGAGTAGCTGCTGTTTCTAATGGCAGCGTGGGTAGTGGGGGCGGGCCAGCCCCGGCAGAGTGACAGCAGTGGTACCCAACATTGTCAGCGCAGATGCTGACGGCCTCCATTCCCTGTGCCTGCCCACATTTGTGCACCCTGTCACGGCAGGGTGACAAGCCCAAACACAAGGGGCCTCCCTTTCTTATGCTAATGCTCCGTGATGACAGCTTCACCAGTTGTGACAGCCACCACAGACGCCTCCGCCCCCTCTTCTGGGGTTTGCACCCCAGGCCCCGGTGGTCCAGGACAGAGCCAGCTGGGGGGCAGACACCCCTTCCGCCAGCCATGAAGGTCCAGGTACACAAGCAGGTGACCCTGGTAGGCTGGATCTTGCCTTGTTTCCCCCGACAATGTCATCTTGTTGCTGTCCTTCTCTGTCTGCATCTCCTTTCCTCTTGCCGCCTTATTATCTTACCCTCAGCAGTCTTCTTGTTCTCGCCTTATTTCTGAGCCTTTTCCTCTGTTGTCCCTTCCACCTGGACACCTCTGACCCGTGCTCTTTCATTCGTTGGCTCAGGGCTCCGGTTCATGTCACCTCCTCCTCTGATTGCCCTGTCCCGTATTGATAGCCCTACATCCTCTCCTCCATATCACTCTGTTTCCTGGATCCGATCGATTTCAGTCTTTAATTATCTTGTCTGCTAATGTCTTCACTTGCTTCCGTGTCTCCTCGACCCGAACAGAAACCCCATAAAGGCAGGAACCTCGTCTGTCTTTTTCAGAGATCCATCCTCAGAGCTTGGCACATGTAGTGGCTGCTCAATAAACACAAGTTAAGTCAATCGATGAATGAAGATATGCGCAAGTGAAAACGCTCCCGTATGTAACTGTGATTCACCAATCAATGATTTTCAGATGGGGAGCCATGACCTCAGGGGCACCCTCCCTTTTAGAAAAGGCTCCAGCCTTTCCTCTAAGAGCAAGTAAACTTTCCTGCAATTGATGGGTCTGCAGCCCTGTGCTCCTTCTGCTTTTCAAAATAAATCTCATCTGTTGGAGTCCTTTAGCCCCGTTGTCTGCCAACGAAGGCTTCGGTGGGTTACATGTTCAACATTTGCTCCCCGAAAGCTACTAGCCTGAACGCTAGGGGTAAACATTGCTGGAAAATCTTGTTTTCTTTCTGAAAACTTGTAAGGATCTCTCTTTACCTTTGAAGTCTGGGGGATTTCAGGAGATACCCCGAGTGTCTGTCTTTTCTCATTAGTCCCGCCTGCCACTCAGCCAACCTTTTCCATCCAAAGACTAGACCCGCAGGTGCTGCACTTTGTGTTACTTTTTCCCTATTTCCCATTCTCCTTTCGGTTCTCCTGCTAATTACTCATTAAGACTCTTGTATCTGTTCTCTAAGTTGTCTTGTTTCCCCCGTGAACCTCCTTTAAAAATTGTAATTCTCCTGTGTTTATGTTTGCACCCATGCCTCTTCTAAATTGTCTTTCCAAACACTAATTCGAATCTCAGCAGTGACTCCTCACTTTTTCAAATCTTTGATTCCATTTTTAAGCTCTGAAACAATTTCCCCTAAAAAACCTGACTCCCGCTTCAATGGCATCTCTTGGAGAGAGAATGTTTCTTTCCTCCTAAACTTGTTTTTCCTGCTTATTTCAGTTCTGGTGCCTCAGTAGGAACCAGTACGTCAACTTCTTCAGCGAGGTCCTCTCTCTCAAATTACTAAGTCTCTTTGAGACGTCGCTTGTATTTTAATTTTTCCTCAGTTGTACTTTTTCGTATGGTAAGTATTGATAGATATAACCCACAGAGATATCGGGGTCTCCGCTACCTTTTAAAGATAGTGAAATCCTGAAGTCCCCCCAAATTTGATGGACTTTGATATATTCATTCGCTCAAGAAATATTAACTGAGTGCCTGTTGTGTACCAGGCACTGTTTAGGTGTGGATTTTCTGGAACATCAGCAAACGGGGCAAAGCCATTGCTTTTATGACATTCTAGCTGGGTAGGCAGATGCTAACAAGCCAGCAACTTAAAATAGAAAATGATTTCAGGTGAGGTGCAATGGAGGAAAGAGAGGTGAGGGGGGAGAGCAAGTGTCAGGGGTTGCGATTTTAGTTGTGGGACCCGGAGAGGCTGCCTTGGGAAGGGCACACTGAGTCAGGGACCTGAACGGGCGTAACTCTTTCATGCCATTTCTCCCAGGAGGCCCAGAGACTCGATGTGCGTACAGACTCACGGTGGCTCACTAGACCGTGACCGAGGTCCTGGCGAGTGCACAAAAATGGCAAGACCCTTGTCATTCCTGGAAGACACCACTTCTTTAAACAGATTCATCTGAAGCTCGGTTCAAAATATGGATGACAATTTTAAGAAAAAGAACCATTTATTGAATATTTGATGTCCACCATGTTCCAGGGACTGTGCAAATTATACTGCCTGTATTTCTCATTGAACCCTTCTAATAACACGGTGAGCTCAGTTCCATCCATGACTCCACTCTACATGTGAGGAATCTGAAGCCGAGAGGTGCAAAACCCCTTTGACGTGGCTAGTTAGTCGCAGGACCCAAATCCACGTCCTGGTTTTCCCGGTTGCAAAATTCGTGCTCTTGGCTATGAGGCCATTATGCGAGGCCTGGAGATCTAAAAATAAATTCATATTCTTTGCTCTGCAAATCTCATTGAATTTTGACAATAAGAGAGCTATATCTCTATCTGTCTATCTATCTATCTATCTATCTAGAGAAAAAATTATTATGCCACGTGTTGGATGTTAGGATTCAGCAAAGCATAGAATGGTAATGGGAGATCAGAGAAGGGTCATTCGATTTAACTGGTAGGAAGGCACTAGAAAGAGGGGATTTACACCTGGACATGAAAGATCTGGAGGAAAAGGAGAGAAGAGTGTTCCTGGTAAAGAAATGAACATACACAGGGATGCTGAGTAACGCACCTTGTGAAGCATCCAGGGAACTGTGGGAAGTTCAGGAGTGTCGACGCATGAAAACAGGGGCGGCCATAAGCAAGAGCTTGTACAGTTTGAAGACATGTGCCCATGGCGCGGTGGACCCCAGGGAGGGAAGCTTGGGAATCTGTTTTGTCGAAAAAATGAGAAGCAGTTGGACGCTTTCAAACAAATATCAAGGTAAAGACTTACTTCAGGTAAAATGCCACGGTGACCGTTTTGAGGATGGATTCGAGGGGGAAGGACAGGACCCGGGTCACGACCAACTGTGCTGGTCCACGGGAGAGATGGTGGTCGTGTCCTCCAAAGTCATGGCGACAAAGGGGAAAAAGAGGAGGAAGCTTGGGGGTGTCAAGGACAAATCAGCAGGGTGTGGTACCTAACAGGAGGCTGAGATTGGGTGAAGGGGAAAATCAGGGTGATCCTCAGATTTTTGGCTCAAGTGACTAGGTAAGTATCGGTTCCTTCAGCTGATTCAGACCACCAGGGGGGAGGGACCGCGCAAGAGGGCGTCGGGCAGAATGCGAGGCCAGGGTACGTTTGTGGTGCGTTTGGGACACCAGCTGGCGCTCACAGGGTGTCTGCAGCTCGCCGCAGAGATCTGTGCTGGAGATAGGGACCTGGGATTCTCAGCAACTCACTGAATGTGAAAATAATAAAAGAGGATGAGGTCATCGAGGTAGCAGCTGGTAGAACGGTGGTGGGTAAACAAAAAAGAATAGGGAAAGCGTAACATTTAAGCATATTCAAACGATAGAGTAATGTTTATAAAACAAGTTACAGAAACTGGAGCTGACAAGATCTTAGCTGGCGAGGCTAGGGAGAAAATGGTGTGTGAAAGATTTGAGGAGACGAGGAAGGACGCAGTTGAGTGGGCAACACCAGTGAGACCCAGCGGGCCGAGGGGGACGAGTCATGGGTCACGGGGCCGGGAAAGACCGATGGAGGGAGCGGACCAGGAAGTGGACGGGGCAAGGCAGGGTTGGGTGGCTGGTCCTCCCAGGAGCCTTTACATTTTAAAGAAGAGTATCTTCTCCATGCAAATCATGTCAGGCCAGGTATCCAACAAAGACAAAATTGGGAGCCTCCAGAGCTACACCACAGCAGGTTTTGTTCCTGCTTTTCCTTGGAGACCAACTTTAACCGTCTCCGCGCCATAATCCAGTAACCGAGGTCTCGGGATCGGAGGGATTAATCTGGGTCAAATGACAAGGGGCAACGTTAACCTTTTAACCCAAATCGTCCCGTTGCTCCATGGTTCCTTGGGAAGGTACGTGGATGAAGAAGTGTAGGTCTATGTCTGATTTTAGTTGTCTTTCTCCTTCCCCTGGAAATTTCATTTGGCCATCGGAAAGCTGTGGAATGCCTAGCATCCTGTGGAGACAGCCTCTTTTTGGGGCTTGTAATTAGAATGAAGCATTTCTTTGTTACTCCGTAAACTTTTAGTGGCAAAAATAACATTAATATGACAGGTTAGACAAGAGTTTTATTGAAAGATCAGTGACAAGGACTGGCTCCAGAAAGATAAATAATCTTCATTTCACATGACAACCCAATGACAGACGAGGACAGATGGCGACAACCCTCAACCTGGAAATCTGCTTGAATCAATCAATCAATCAATCAATCACCAACTATTTATTGATCTCCTGTTTTGGCTAAGAACACCTTGGAATCAGATGCCAGAATTCAAAACCCAATTTTTTCCACATACCAGTGACTTGCCCTTGGGAGAATTTCAAAACCTCTCTGAGCTTCAATTTCTCTAAGTAGTGAACAAAATAATGATATTTAGCCCAACGAGTTGTTGCAGGGACCAGATGAGATGTAAGGACTCTATAAATGCCAATCACTTCTGCTGCTGCTGTTGATAGGATTGCCGTCACTTCTGGGTGACCTGGCTCGTTGCACAGGCTCTCTTTCTTTCCAGGGTGATTTTGTTGTGGTACCCCGGATCTCTTAAGTATCCTGGGAACTTAGGGTTTATAGTTTGCCAGTCACTCAGAGGAGCACATCCTTCTTTGCCTGTTGAAGACCCTATGGGAAGAAAAGGGTTGAAGAAGAGAACCATGAAGTGATGGGAAAGGAAGAGGGAAGGGAAGAACTTTATCGCAAAAAAAAAATAGGTTCCGGAATATCCATAGGATTGCCTCAATTTTTGTTGGGCTTCATTCATTCACTCGGCAGATGTTTCTAGAATGCCTACCAGTTGTCAGGCATTCTTCTACGTGTGGGAGACACCACAATGACTAGGAGACCTGAAGTCCCGACGTTTATGAGTTTTATATTCTGTGGGGGAAGGCAGAGGAAAGGCAATGAAATAGCCTCAAATATGTATTTTCCCCAATAGCAGTAAATGTTCTGAAGCAAAGAGAGCTGGGGAGCCGCTGAAGATTGGTTTAGGGACAGTGAGAGGATCACGTGGTCAAAAAGGGCATTTTTGAAAAAAAATTTTTTTAATGCTTATTTATTTTTGAGAGAGAGAGAGAGAGAGAGAGAGAGAGAGACAGAGCATGAGTGGGGGAGGGGCAGAGAGAGAGGGAGACACAGAATCTGAAACAGGCTCCAGACTGAGCCATCAGCACAGAGCCCGACGCGGGGCTTGAACTCAGGGACTGTGAGATCGTGACCTGAGCCGAAGTCGGTCGCTCAACTGACTGAGCCACCCAGGCGCCCCAAGAAGGGCATTTTTGATTGCTAAAGAGAGGCCTCGCTTGTGTGGGGACAGTTCTCCAGCACTGAAGTGTCATTGAATGTGGTGTCAGACTGGCTTGTCCTCTCTCTCTCTCTCTCTCTCTCTCTCTCTCTCTCTCTCTCTCGTCACTAGCTCCCCTCCTCCCCATACGAGTCTCACAGCCTCTTCTGCTGGTGAAACTGGGAGCAAGGCTTGGTCGCAAACAAGTTCTGCTGGTTTCCTCTCCCTTTCAAGGCAGAGTGAGGTGCAAAGGACACAGATTCCGATCTGCTTCGTACTTTAAGTGTCACAAGGGCCGCACCCCATGTTCTCCCTGATCCTGGGGTTCGGTATCAGGAGGGCCTTGTGCCTTCATACACCAGCCTCCGAGTTCAGAGGCAGTGATTCTGAAAGTGTGGTGGTGGACCGGCAGTGGTTCGAAACGCAAGTTCTCGGGCCCCGTGACTCGGCATCTCCGGGAGGGAGGCTTGGCGATGTGTCCCAACCGTTGTTCCCAGGGACTCTGATGAGTGGTGGAGCTCGAAGCCACCACTCACATACAGTTTTGCTCTCTGTCATAGACCGGGCTCCGGGTGTCGGGACGGTTTGCAATTCCAATCCGCTTGCAGTCAGCGACAAAGAGCCTAGAACCCGGTGCCAGAAGGTTTCACGGTTCTTTGGTCCACCTCGGGGTTTTACCGGGGGGCGGGGGGGGGCTGGCTAATTCTTTGTTGTAGGGATCGGTCTTGTGCGTCATAGGATGTTGAGCATCATCTCTGGCCATCACCCCCTAGATGCCAGGGACACTGCACCCCAGCAATGACCCACCCCGGCTGTGACAATCAAAGTGTCTGCAGACATCACCAAATACCCGCTGGGTGCAAATCGTCCCTGGGGAAGGACCACTGGTCGATCAGCCTTGGTTCACAGTATGGCGTCCCTGACTCTTCTCAGTGACCACTCGGTAGATGGTCTCCCTTAGAGAAAGAACACCACTCGCCTCCTAAACTGTTGGCAGGATTCCATGTAAATATCTGGCAACCCTTAAGACAATATGTGTCATCCGGGCTGTCCTGTGACAACCTGATATTATTATGATGATGATGAGGGATTATTACTATTATTTCCGTTATGATCATTGAATTATATAGGGATCATGAAAGCTCTCTATAAAAGTTAGAAGTTGTTAATATTATTATTATTACTCTGATTATTATTAGTCTCCGGCCCTTATTAAATGCCTATGGAAGTTAGTTGTTCATTTAGTATTATTCCGTCATCTCATGGAGGACCTGTGGGTGCCTTTATGTCATACATGGCAGTCCCCAGGAGGAGGAAGGATGATAAAGACCTTTATTCCCACTGGTTTTGCCTTGCCATCTATTCCTTCCACCTGGAAGAGTGTATCAGACATATCTTTAACCCCCTCCTCTACTTTCCCCCCTCTCTCTCGAGGAGTGCCCCCAACACATTTGGACAGCGGCTTTTCTGAGCCCTCCACACCTCACAACTTGCTCAACACAACCTGCTTTGAAAAAGAGGAACAAGTTCTTTCCTTACCGTCACCCCATGAACGTTTTGATCCACACACGGACAGAGAGGCTTTTTTAAAATCACCTCCTCCTAGCGTGCCAGGATTGACAGCTGTCGCCCACATCCCGAACTCCGTAAAGGCAA
This sequence comes from Neofelis nebulosa, assembly GCF_028018385.1. NCBI lineage: Eukaryota > Metazoa > Chordata > Mammalia > Carnivora > Felidae > Neofelis > Neofelis nebulosa. The sequence continues at coordinate 121,229,440 of NC_080790.1, forward strand.
ACGTCTGAAGGGGGGGTGGGCGGGTGGGGAAGAGAGTGCACCAGCCGGGGTGTTTCGTGGGTGCCTTGCCACGCATTGGAAATTATGCAACATCTGGATGACGCCCCAGTATTTTGGCTTGCCATTGGGCTGCTTGGGTCTTGTGTAGACACGGGCTTTATCTTAACGTGGTCATAATTTACGAGTTCGGTATTTTAAATTCAATCCAAATCCTTTGGAGCCTGAATCCATTCACCCTTGGCAAAACGTGAGTATGTGTTTTTAAAGCAATAGGACTTGGAAAGTTTATTAAAAAGTCTCAAAAGGCATTTGGACATCAAATAACTCTCAAAACCCAATGTTTTTGTGATTTAAATGAATCAGAAACATATGGATTAAATTTCCTTTAAATTGCTCGCAAGATTAAAAATCAAGGGAAACAGTGCTCAGGGCCAAATGTGTTTTGGGTTTTCCAGGACAAAGTATGGTTGAGACTGAGCTGGAGGCTGCAATGGCACCCACAGTGCTGCTGGGGTACCCGCTCCTCAAACCGGTGTAAGGACCAGTTTTATGCACAGAGCATTTGTTCTCACCCTGCCCAGCAACCACACAGACCGCCAAACACAATCTTAATAGCAAACAACAATTAAAATGTCTGCTAATCTGCAGTGGGCCAAAAGCAAACAACATACTTCAAAGTCAGACTAAAGACGTCTCTTTTTAAGGTTCCCTTGCAGAATCTGAAAGTGATTAAAAGAGAAATTATGTCTGAAAAAGGAGCTATTTCAAGCATTATTTAAAAGTGGGCAGAGATGGGGCTTCTCCCAGCAAAGCAACCTCAGGCGGCTGCCAGCTCTGGGCTTGTCATCCTTAGGCTCCGATATCAACCTAAATTCACCTCTGAGGGCTCTAAACTAAGCCAGAGAAAACCAACCTGGAAAACACGGTGGGGAAGAGTATGGGCCCTTAGCTTCCGAAGGGGCTTTCATTTGTTTATTTCTACCCCCCTCCCCTCCCCTGCCCCGTCCCCGGCTCTCTACTCCTGCCGACCAAAGAGCAGAATCAGTTCAGTCTTGTCGGTGACCGAAATACATCTCAAAACAGAAAACATATGTTTTAATCTGATTGCCTCTTTCCTATCACTTTTTTTTGGATCGAATTATTTGACCTTCCAGCTCTGCTTCTTCAGATTAAAATAATAGACTTCTTTCCCCAAGCTCATCCTTTTTTTTTTTTTTTTAATTTTTAAATGTCTTATTTATTTTGAGACAGAGAGAGAGAGAGAGAGAGAGAGAGAGAGAGAGGGCATGAGCAGGGGACGGGCAGAGAGACAGGGAGACAGAGAATCCGAAGCAAGCTCCAGGCTCCGAGCTGTCAGCACAGAGCCCCACGCAGGACTCGAACTCATGAACCAAGACATCATGACCTGAGCCGAAGTCGGACACCTAACTGACTGAGCCACCCAGGCGCCCCAGCCAAGTTTACCATTCTTGACTTTGACCTGCCCCTGGAGGCAAAGAGATCTTTGAAGGAAAGAACACAGTCTGTCTTTGCTCACTGTTCCTAATTGGGTCTCCTGAAGACATTGCCCACACCACCTCCCCTTTCCTTCCTGTTTCCCCCCTTCCCGTCCCAGTTTCTATTTTATGGCTCATATTTAGGAATTTTATGACCGTTCAGGGTGATATTTCTTATCTGTATCAACTTTTCCCTCAGATCTCTGAAACTGTTATACATTTTAGAAAGCCATTTATTTGTTCAACGAATAGGTGTTAAGCTCGTGCTACGTGCCAGGTACATATTTACTGTAGATACATCTGTGAACAGGACGATTCATAGTAGATGAGTAAATAAATGGGTAAATAAGTTAATTGGAGATGGTGACAAGGGTTACTGGGAATATAAAATATGTGGATGTGAGTACTTGAGGAGAGAGAGAGAGAGAGAGAAATGAAGATGTGTGGTCGGGAGGGATGCTCTGGGTAGGTTCTATTGGGTTGGAGCCTTGCGTGGAGAGAAGCAGCGAGCCCGTGACAAGCTGGCGAAGAGTGCTCCTGGCAGAGGGGACGGCAAGAGCAAAGACCATGAGGCTGGGACCACCCTGGTCCACTGAAGAGGCTGGATGGGGACCTCATGATGGAGTCTATGGCATGGGTGAGACAGGATAGTAGGAGATCGGAAAGGTAAGCAGGTGCCAGATCCGCAGGCTCCTGTAGACCGCAGGTCAGCTTTGCATTTTACGGTGAGATGGGGACTTTTCAGTTGAGGCAAGGATGATCTAGTCACATCTAAAAATATTCTCTGGGCTGATATTTATAGAATGGACTGTAGGGAGCAAGAGTCTATGACAAAGGAGACCTGTAGTTTCAATTCGTGCCCCACCCCCTGTCCCTTCTTTTCGCTGAGACATTTTGGACGTCGCTGATTGCTTTCTTTTCTCCACCCACAGGTGAGAAGTTGAGTTCCCTTGGCCAGCTTCGATTTTCTGCCATGACAGGGGTGCAGACTCTTCCGAAATCCTTTCTCAGCTGCTGGGCATTAGGATAATGGAATTTGATTGACTGCTTCACGACTGTTCGGCCTTTGCGCTATATAGACGTGCCTCAAACTGCGTTAGTAGCGGAATCGACTCGCGGTATATTTCAGATGCAGGAAAACAACCTAAGCCTTGGATTCAACGCAGAGTGGGAAGCTCTTACAGACAGGCTGGCGTGTGGTGAAGGATTCCACAGTGCGCATTAGCTACAACAGATTTTTACCTCCAACAGGCTAAAATGATCCTTGAACTAACCTAACCAATGACGAGAATAACACAACAGAGAGACGATCGTTCGGGGGCCGATGTCATGTGTGAGTAACGTTGCAACAGTCTTCGATACCACGGAATAGGAATTTGTATCAAACGCGCAACATTCGGATCAAAACGTGCAATATTGTAAAAGCCTGGTCTGAGCAGCAGCAGCGGGATGAGGAATAAAGTGAATTGTAGTAACATTTCAGAGATGCCTGTTTTTCATTCTGGTCCAATGCACATTTGAAACAGGATTCAGATCTTTATTCTAAGAACACTGAGCAGCAAATGAAGAGTTTTAGCCAAGGGGCCAATGAGACCAGATTTAATTATACTCCTTGGAATCAGCTATAATGTGGGCCAGTGTGGATGAGAGCAGGTCAGTTTCACTCTGAGCACATCCAGGATAGACGCTGGTGGCCTGGATGTGAGTGACACGAGCAGAGATGTGCTTGAGAGGAACTGAAGAAATCAGAGATATGGGATTATGGATCCCGACTGCGAATTGTCTGGAAGGGGTGGGAGCTGTTCACCAGAACCCACGTGTTTCTGGCATAAGCAATCAGATGGAGACTGGCGGAGGGATGGGGCAGATACCACATCCAAGGGTGAGTGAGAAGTGAAGGGAAGAAATGGAAGGAAACATGATCACAGATACCACTTTGAAAACGTGTGTCTCAGTGATGGGGTGGTGGGGGAACTTGAGGCATTGACTTGTCCTGCTATTATTAATAACACAATATTTGCTTTCCACGAGGACTGTTGCTCTTTGTATATATGGCTCCTTGGGCTGCCACTCAGATGGGAGCAGGTGGCCATTAGTATGGGGTGCCAATGCCTCTCTTGATACTTAAGTCATGCCTCCTGGCTGGCCCACCTGTCTGTCTGCATGCCTGCTTGGCTTAAAACCAACATTGTGTTAAATATCTAGTTGAAGGATGACTAAAAGTTTAGTGTGCTAAATAGGAGAAATATTAAGGACCAAACAATACTCTTCTAAAAAATTTTTTTAAGTTTATTTGCTATAGAGAGAGACAGAGACACTGTGAGCAGGGGAGGGGTAGAGAGAGCGGGAGAGCGAGAATCCCAAGCAGGCTGCACGCTGTTAGCATAGAGCCAGATGCAGGGCTCGCACTCACGAACTGTGAGACCGTGACCTGAGCGGCAATCACGAGGTAGACCCTTAACTGACTGAGCCACTCAGGCACCCCAAGAACTGACCAGTAAGTACCCTTGACTGTGTTGGTTTAATGTTGGATAAAATACAGTGGTTTCATCAAGTTCCCTTGTAAACTCTTGCTTTCCATTCTAGTCCAAGAAAATGTTGTGTTGTGTGACTCAAAATTTTGAATGGAAGTTTGGAACTACGGACCCGGGGAGCGGCCTACTTGTTTGAGATCGATTCCTCTCCCTTGGCTTCACCACCAGATCCAAAAGTCATGGGATCTTTCTTCCAAATGCTTATTAAATGGTTTGGTATATAGTAAGTGTTCAATAATTGTTTCTGATGAATAAATGAATGGCTTGTGGCTTGCATCAGAAATAACCTTTGGACTCTTCCTTCCCTGCTATGGTTGTTTCGCGGGGTTCTCTGAGTGGCCTGTGCACACCGACGTAAGGATGCCCTGACATCGGTTCAGTCCACACCCAATCTCCCAAAGGACAATTTTTCTCTACTCTTCATAGGTTTTTTTTTTAAATCAAGATATAATTCACATGCTATAAAGTTCAATTCTTTAAAGTATATAATTTCATGGATACGGTATATTCAAAAGGTTATGCAGCGACCTAATCCCACCGCCTGATTCCAGAACACTTTCATCACTGCAAGAAGGATTCCCAAATCCATTAGCAGTCGCTTCTGATTCCTATCTCCCACCAGGGGCCAACCACTAATCTACTTTCTGTCTCTATGGATTTGCCTCTTCTGAATACTTTATGTAAATGGAATCATACAATACGGAGCCTTTTCTGTCTGGCTTCTTGCACTTAACGTCATGTTTCTAGGGCTTACCATGGATCAGCATTTCACTCCTTTTTATGGCTGAATACTACTCTATAGAATGGCTATCCCACATTTTGTTTATCTGTTCATCCGCTGATGGGCCTTTGGGTCGTTCCCCATTCTGGCAAATACGAATAATGCTGCACTGTCCTGATAGGTTCAGAGTAGTTAGAAAGAGTGAACGGGTGCCTTTATAGAAGGCTCACAGGACAGCTGGGGATAACCATCAGTTACCTTTCCTTCACAAACCTACAGAATGTGTTGTTCCTGGGTAGAAAGGCCTATCGGTGCAGCGAAATCTCTCTTGACATAGGGGGAGCTTTTCTTTTTAGTCAGTTCATAGCTAAGGAGAAACTGGTACAAATCCAATCAGACTGCAGCTTATTTTGTCGACAGTTACAGTAAAAGTCTTTGGATCTCGGAGTTTCCCTCCGTGGGATCAGGTGGCTAGGAGTCTGCCCCACTCTGGTGAGAGGATTTCTTTGCTCTTTTTTTTTTTTTTAGCATTTATTTATTTTTGAGAGACAGAGCATGAGCTGGGGGAGGGGCAGACAGAGAGGGAGACACAGAATCCAAAGCGGGCTCCAGGCTCTGAGCTGCCAGCACAGAGCCCGACGTGGGGCTCGAACCCGTGAACCGTGAGATCATGACCTGGGCCAGTCAGACGCTCAACCGACTGAGCCGCTCAGGCACCCCTGGTTTTTTTTGAAGCAGGATACAGGAAGAGGGAAGAGAGAAATTGTTGACTGTGTCTGTGACGTAAATGATGTTTCAATTCTCCCATCTGACCTGGTTTCTAGTCTCGGCCAACTCCTCAAAGCCATGATACTGATGAGGGGAAAGGTTCCCCATTATGAGCTGAAAGTTTTCGGATGGGTCTGTCTTGGACCCGATGATCAGTGTTCAGGTCTCCCCAGCCTTGAACTCACTTTTCCCTATGCCAACCCAAGTTAGCGTCTCATCTCTCTCCCTCCCTCCCCTACCCAAACATGGAAAGGGTTGTTTTTCAGCGAGTGTAGCATTCCAGGAGGCTGGAGCAGGTTCTTTCTTTCTGAGGCTGCAACCTCCGCACGGATCCCAGCGCCACGCCTTCGTGGCCACGTACGGAGGTCTGTGGGTGGACATCAGGTGGGGTGTTCGGAGCCCAGGGGATAGAGTTCCCGGGCACCCGCCACTTTTGCACATTCCACGTTTGAGGGTGCAAAATTGCACAAGCAAACCGAGCTGCCCACAACTGGCTAATTGCAGAGGCAATCATTCCCCCCCCCCCCAGCTCCTTCCAAATGAGGAGGGAGCAGCTAATTGTGCTCACAATTGGCTGATTGAGCTCACAGTCGGTAAATTACTGCTGCAACTGTTTGTGCATACAATTTTGCACCTGGGAGTAATCGTGGGCTACAGGGTCTAACACACTTTGAAAGAACATTAAACAGTACGACATCCGAGAAATCCAACACCGTCCGGCTCGCTTTGGGGATTTGAGCTGGGTAGGAGAGGCGTGCTTCTTACGCTGGGGTTGGGGTATCCCAGGCCCGGAAGCAACGCCCCAGGGTACATGTTACAGTTTGTAGCTCTGGTCATATCCCATCTTATCTCTTAACCTCTTCCTCTAAACTCACTGCTCAGCCTGCAAAACATCCCAGTCACCCTCGAGAAGAGGAGGAGAGCGTAGTGCTTGGCACCTGAGTTCTGGGCTCAGGATTCTCTGGGGGCAAATTCTGTTTCCCTTCTTTGCTGGGTAAACTCGGCAAGTTTCCATTGTTTCCCTTCTGTAAAGTGGTGACGATGATAAAAATATGTGTCACAGGGTTGCTTGTGGATTACATGAGATCATGCCTGCGAACTGGGGGCACACATGCTTGCTTTCTTTCTTTCTTTCTTTCTTTCTTTCTTTCAACTCACAGCATTGGTCCACATCTGGGTTATTGCTCGATACCCCACGGAGGAACTCACACTCTGATTTGGAAGACCATTGTTAACAGGTTGGTGCCGACATCAGAGAGATTTTTGGTTTCCTCCTTACCAGCTACACAACTGTGGCCAACTGTTTGATTTCTCGAAACCACCGTTTACCAGTCTGCACAATGGGGATTAAAATGATGTCTGCTTTATGGGCAGACAGGTGGCCCTATCTCCGGAGGCTGTCGTGAGGATAAAATAAGACGGTGTGTGTGAAGGGGTTAGCACCCTGAAAGCACTCTCTACACACTGGCCCCGGGCGTCCTTGCTACTCCTGTTGTTTTAAAGCCCCGTGAGGGCAGAATGGCCCAGAGGCCGGCACACTGGGGGCTGCGCTCCTACTGCTACGTAATTCATGCCCACAGCACATCCGTCTCCTGCCCACGGCCCTGACGGGATGGATCCTTTTAGACAGAAAGGGGATGTGCGGGCTCTACAGCAAATTTCGGTGCACGGGCTCCCTCCCCCCATCTAGATGAGGACACCAGTAAGTTTCGAGCCCAGAGACACATGGGACCCGGACCCTCATGCGCGCCTTGCCCTGACTCATTTCTTGGTCCCTGATAGAGACAATTTTATGGGGTTCTTGCTCTCAGCAAGAAAAAAGAGATAAGGACAAGCTTTGTCAGGATCCGGAAATTAATCCAGGGGAGGCAGACATTGTGTCTCTAAATGTAATTGAATCTCCCCGGTGTCTGGTGAGGGGCGGGGGGTGGAGCACAGACCTTCTGACTTTTAAGTCTACTGGGAGCGGGTTGGGGGCGGGGGTGGGGGGGGCAGTGCTCCGGGCTAAGCGGCTCTTTGAGTACTTTCCACCTGTGGACCCAACCTCCTTCTCTGTCCTCTTCAGGACGGCCACCACTTACCCGTCCCTTTGGGTGTTTCCGGCCCCTGAGACAGACTCCCGTAGGGCCCGCAATCCTCCTTCATTGCCGTCCAAGGATACAAACACGCAGGGCTGTTTTGTGCCAACACGGGCTCCTCTGCTGATTGCCACAGGGGTGCAGACAGGACCGAAGGGTCGAGACTTCAGACCCTAGAGTCGTCACCGACATCTGTCTTTGTTTCCAGCATTCTCTGGCTGTATCGCTTTGCTCAGGCCACCGTAACACAGTACTGCAGACAGAGTGGCTTGAACGACAGAAACAAATTTCTTACTGTTCTGAAGGATGGAAGTCCAAGATCGAGGTGTGGGCAGCAGGTTTGGTTTCTCCTGAGGCCTTTCTCCCTGGCCTGCGGATGGCCACCTTCTCTCTGTGCCCTCACGTGGCCCTCCTTCCGTGTGTGTGAGCCCCTGGTGTCTCTAAGTGTCCAACTTTCCTCCTCTTATAAGGACACCAGCCAGGCTGGATTAGGGCCCACACTAAAGGTGTCATTTTAACTTCATCCCTTCTTTAACCCTTCCCTCCAAATACGGCTAAATTCTAAGGTATGGGTGGTTAGGGCTCCAACATATGAATTTTAGGAAGACACAACTCAGCCCACAACACATGGGATTCTTAGAAGTCCCAAGAAATGTTCTCTTCTTAGGGATGAAACCACCTGGACTCAGATTACAGCCCAGCACTGGTTAGTTGTGTGATCTCACACGAGAAACCTAACTAAGCTTCATAAGCGGGATGACTGTGTGCCTCAATTTACCTGGGACTTTCCCCTTTATGTCTAGCATCCTGGTGTAATCACAGGAGCACCTCTTTTCATTCTTAAATGTATCCTCGCTTGGATGATACATTAGCTGATCACTTCTAGACCTCAGTCACAAGAGGCTCAGGATGTTCAGGGGATACTGGAGGAGGACCCATCGTAATACCTGAAATGTAGTATGGTTTTTCTTTTTGCTTGCCCCTTCTCATTCCCCACCGTCAAGTCCCTTGGTCAGGCAGGCTCATTTTTTGCGAAGAACCGTTTGCCCAGAATGCCACCTAGAGATGATACCAAGGTAGACCAGTAGGTCCAGTAAGTCTGGACCAGTGTCCATCCTGGCCCAGCTGTGCCACATACAACTGGCGTTTTAAGGGCTTCCAGACTGGATGAGAGCCAAATTAAAGGACCCCTCCTTCCTAGAAAACTGGTCACCTCCACCATCAGTAACTGGTGGTGCACACGAATGAATTTGGATTCCTTGACTCCAAAAAATAACAACAGCGCCTTGATTAAGGGGAAGGAAGTGAGAGGAGAGCCTAATTATAAAGGTAGTTCACAGATTCAAAGGAAAAATTAAGCCACTATGCTTGAGAAAGGAAAGGGACCAGAGTGGCTCCTGTGATCCTTGGTTCAAGGATGAATGGGCTGTCACTTATTTTCTTAAGAGATCAAAAGCTTTTACGTAGAAAGAGAATAAGAAATTACTCATTAATCTCCTCCCACCCAGATTTAATAACAGGTGTTCATTTTGCTATATTTGCTTCTGGTGGAGTTGTTTATTATTATTATTATTATTATTTTGCTCTTATTTTGTTTGGCTAAATAAATAAAACAAAACCAACTTAACTCCCCAGGCGCTAATCCCATTCTGCTCTCCACTGTTCAGAGGTGAACAACCTTGTGAGCTTGGGCATCTTTCCGGGGTTCCTGACTGATGTGCTTCTCCACAGCCAATATAGCAGACAGTCTTGTCCCTGATGTTGGAACTCATCTCCCCAGAATCATGTTCCTGAGAGAGTGAGTGTCTGATGGACGTGACTTGTGTCACATGACTAGTCTCAGGGTCCCATAGGACTTTAATGGACATGTCATAGACTTGAGGCAATTTTGCCTTCATGGGCCTTGTTCTCCACAAAACATATATATATATTTATATATATAATTATATTTATATTCATATTCATATTATATTTATATAATTTACATTTACATTTATATTATATTTATAATTATTATAATATTATATATAAATATATAAATATTATATAAATATTTAATATATATAATATATAATATTATATTTTGTTATTGTGTTGGTATTAAGACAAATATCATCCAGGCTATTTTCTGTTCACTTTTTTCCTCCTGATTTTCACAGAAATCAAAACATATCCCTGAGCTCCTAAAAGTATTGTGGGCGCTAAGCACAGAGCCTGTTGTGCCTGATGGAGAAGCTGGCCATTCCCATTCTTTTTTTTTTTTTTTAATTTTTTTTTAATGTTTAGTTATTATCGAGAGACAGAGAGAGACAGAGCATGAGCAGGGGAGGGGCAGAGGGAGAGGGAGACACAGAATCCGAAGCAGGCTCCAGGCTCTGAGCTGTCAGCGCAGAGCCCGACGCGGGGCTCGAACTCACAGACCCAGCGAGATCGTGACCTGAGTCGAAGTCAGACGTTCAACCGACTGAGCCACCCAGGCGCCCTGGCCATTCCCATTCTTGAGGCCATTCGAGGTCTGTGATCGGCCTCCCCAGCAGGATCACATGAAAGCCCGCTTCCCCGAGATAGTGACACTGAAAAGATAAAATCAGGAGAGTTCCATCGTAAGCCTTTAGGGTTCTGCAGTGGCTGGAGTCCAAGGTCCAGGAGCAGGCACAGCCCTGCTGGGCCTCAGGCCCTAATCTTTCCTTAGAACCCTCCATAGCCATCCCTTGGGCAGACTCCAGGCTGGCTGAAGCTCCTCCCGGGGCTTATCTTCCCATCTGAGACTCTCAAACATCCTTGGTCACATGTGGTGGCTTGAGGATTGGTCCCTAGAGCTCCTGGCTGCAGGACCCCCTTCTCCCTGTTCCCCCCTCACTTGCTTATTTAAGGAACGAGGGTTGCTGATTCATGTACTTTTCCAGGTGCTCTGTTAGGTCTCTTAACAGCTCAGAGATAAACCAGGCCATGCTTGTGCCCTGGAGGGTATCGGTCTCAAGTGGGAACGGACAGCCTACAGATGTACCTGCGGCACAGTGTCCTGAGGACGGGGGACAGCCAGAGGCCACCTTTTGTTCTCCCTGTCAGAGTCACAGACAAGGGATTCTCCACCCTCCTGCCCCTTCTGGCCAGCCTGCCCCAACTCATCCTGGGGAGGCCATTTCCCTAGGACTGAGCCAATATCCCTTGACTTCTTATTCATCAAGCAATAAACTGTATCTCAACCAACTCAATGAGGATCATCTTTTGAAAATCATTTAACATACCTGAAATGTTGTGATTGATTGCCTCTTACAAACACTATTGACCAAGTGGCAGTTGTGATGTAGATATCATTGCCTTCACATGCATGAACTTGGTCTGAAAACTTTTTATGGGTACTTTCTGATAAGATCAGGAGAGTGCCTGCAACCGTCTTGCAGACAGGGGGTCAGCAACCTAGAGTAATAGTCCAGAGACTGCCGCTTCTAGGCAGGAATATTGCATGTAATTTTTTATGTATGCCAAGAGTGATAAAAAAATAATCTAAAAGAGCCTTTTGATAATTAGAAAATAAAATTTCTAAGGCATAAGGAAATATTGTGTCATGATTTAATTGATAGCATATTTTCCTTCTTAATAGTGCATAAAATAATAATGTCCTTAATCAACGGTGACTTGGATTTGATAAAATATGTCACATCTACAAACCTCACAGGGACTCCATGGGGATCACCGTGTTTTTCAGTACATAGCATAATGCCTGGCCTGTTGTGGACGCTGAGTGTATGTGCGCTGACTGTCTCGCATTATTATTTAAAATAATATGAATACAAGAATGAATGGAGGAAGAATACTACACTGATTGATAATAGACCTAGAATACCTTTCTGTTATTCACACAATGACTGATACCCACATGACATGGCATTTTTGTAAAGCTGGGATTGGCACTCGTTCTATAAAGACTCAGAGAGCAAATACTTTAGGTTTCGTGAGCCATACATGCTGTCCAACGACTCACCTCTGCTGTGATCGCGTAAAAGCAGCCATGGGCAATACACAAACAAAGGGATGTGGCTGTGTTGCAATAAAACTTTATTTACAAAAACAGGCCGCTGGCGGGATTTGATCCATGGGCATTAGTTTGACAACTGCTCTAAATCAGTGCTTCTCAAACTTGAATGTATGTAACAATAACCTAGTGAATATCATAAATTTCATATTCGTGAGCCCACCTCCAGATGGCCGTAACAGGGATGGCCATCCTCTTTTTGAGAAACCCTTCTATAACATCTCGAAGAATTAGATACTCTTAGAAGATACCTGCAACTCTTCTAGAAACTGTCCCTAGACTATGAGGCAGGAGCCCGAGTCAGCAGAGGTCAGGATCTCTGGATGTCCTATTTGAATATGTTGCCTTTTTATGCCATGTATTACAAGAAGTTAAATAAACTAGGGTGGCGGGGGGGGGGGCGGGGGGGGCGCTCAGCAATCTTTTTAAAAAGACATGCTTTACCACCCATCCAGAGTAAAGGATAAATGGTCCCAAAATGAAATTATACCTCTTCAGTTTTATGGTCAAGAGGAGATTCCTCTCTCTAACGGGCAGCAAGTGTCCCAGTGGTCATGTCTGGGCACAGGCTGGGCTTGTGCCTGGAGAAGAAACCACTGCAGGCCAAGTCTTGTCCCCTGATGGCGGAGTCTGATGTGGCTGTCATATGTGTATAATTATGCAGACCTACACCAGGCAGACATTGGATTCAAAGAAACTCATCAGGCATCTCTTCAATGAGCCTATTAGAATGGCCCTCTGAAGGGGTGATTTCTGTTTTAGTAAATGAAGCCCTGTTAGATTTGTTTGTTTCCTTGTTTAAGAGACATGTAAACGGCTTTGGAATATCTGTGTGAGATTTTAATCTGGTTAATTGTCTTTAAATACTGCTTGCCTGGGGATATAGACCTCTTCCGTACTACATACATTCGGGCAAAGGCAGGGAATGAGAAATCATTTGATAATATAATAATGACAACATTTATCTGCTGGGCGCAAGGCGAAGAACTTCTGCGCATTTGATTCATTCGGCTCTTATAGCAACCCTCGAGGTAGGTTCTACAATTACAGCTATTTCTGCAGAAGAGGGCCAGTAGCTCTGAGGGTTTGGGGAACTATGGTACCACTAGTGAGCATCAGAGCCATAATTTAAGCACAGGCATGGTGAGCCTTGATCCTGAACTCTTCATTGCTATTTGACAAAACATGTTCCTGGGGTAGCGTGGCAAGGGAGTAGACCCACCCTCGGTGTCTGAGAAAACAGCATTTACCCACTGGCTCGAGTTGGGAGTGTGTCCAACTCACCCTGAAGGACGTGGCTGCCGGAGTGAGGTTGACCAAAATCTGTCTTCTTTTAGCAAGGAGTGGCTAGTGGCTGTAGAATCCACAGTGTTGCTAAAGGCAGCAAACGGTGTGACACCCATTTGTGCAAGGTAAAATCTCAGTAGACTGGAGAACGACAAAAACTGGATGCCGGGAGGGTGCGGGACGACTGGGATCCTCGTACGCTGATGGTGGGGATGCGCGATGGGTCCAGCCACTCTGTGAACCGTCTGGCAATTTCTTAGAAAGTGACACTCTTACTATGACACGCAGGAGTCTCACTACTAAGTGTTTACCCCAGGGTAACGAAAGCGTATGTTAACGCCAAAACCTGTGTGCGAACGTTTATAGAACTTCATCAGTCCTTGAGCCAAATTGGAAACGACGCAAATGTCCTTCGACTGGTGCATGGGTAGATGAGCCGTGGCACATACACACAGCGAAATATTGGTCAGCAATGAAAAGGAGGGAACAACTGGTATGCTCAGCACAGGTGAGTCTCAGATGTATTCTGGTAAGTGAAAGAAGCCGGAAGTGCAGGGTGCTGCACGATTTCAGCTATACGGCAGCCTGGAAACATCAAAACCATAAAGCCAGAAAACAGATCAGTGGTTGCCAGGGGCTGGGGGTAGGGTGGTCTACAAAGGGGCATAAGGGAATTTGGAGGGGTGGTGGAGCCATTCTTTATCTTGACGGTGGTGATGGCTACCCAACTACGCCTACGTCAAATTTCATAGATTTGTACACAAAAAGGTCAATTCTACCGTACGTGAAAGATACCTTAACACGCTTGACTAAAGTGAAGTCTCAGGCAGAAGCTGGGATACAGGACGAAGGACTGTCTCCTGGGCCCTAATCGGGAGGAGCTGTCCAGTCGAGAAGGACGCTGGGCCGCTAGGCGGAGCAGGCTAGGAAGGCTCCATGATGTGCGGCAGGTCTCAGATACGCTCGCCAATCGGGCCCGGTGGCATCCCGGACTAAGGCAGCAAGAGAAAGTCTAACCGCCACATGTGGTCGGTCGAGGCCTAGCCAAGGCTGGTTCAGGGGGCCGAGTCTGCAGGTGGATGGTGTAGAAAGTTCCAGGTGGCACAGTGTGGGGAAGACAAGACCTGGTTACAAGATAAGGAAGCGGGTTGTGTCAGTGACTCATGTAAAGGACTGATTTAAACAGGACCTCTCCCTGTTGGGGCAATATTTCTACAAGCCAACCAAGTGAGGCCATTTCTAACCAGGAAAATGCCTTCAGATAATGAACCACATCCTTTGCACACCACTCAGTGCCCTTGCTTTATCTTTGCCAGTTAAATACTCCCGATTTCTCCTTTCCCGGTAACTGACAGGGATCAATTTTCCCTTTATTCTATGTATAAGGAGAGGGATTTTGGAGGCTGAGAGCAGTATTAGTGGGATTTGATGTCGGTATCCCCATGATTCAAGTTCCTGATTTCTGTCCCCATTACTGCAGGGCCTTGGGCAAAACCTCTAACCTCGATTTCCCCCAAATGCATAATAAGGAGAAGGGTCTTTACTTATTTATGATGGACTCTGCTACTTGTATGAGAGATGTTCCAATGTAAGTGTTATTACAAGGCCCAATTTACTGTCCAGAAAGAAGCAATCCTGATAGAAATCTTTCATTTAATTAAAATTGATTTTAAAATTGCCTGATCAATAGTGAGTTAAAAATTCATCCTGACTCAGTGGGAGGGGAGAGGTCTCCCAGCAGTCCTGCGTGGAGCGGTTTTGGCTCAAGAGTTGGGAAGGGCCTTTCTGGAGCTGCTTGGCTGGCCAAAGTCCTATGGCTTCCCCTGTGGTCCAGATGGCCAACCCCTCCCTGAAATAATCCTGCAGAAGAATGGCCTCTTATTTCTTGCGCTTTGAGCAAGAAAGCCTTCAAAATGCAACTGGCTATGCGAGTTAACCTTGAGCCATGTAATTTGCTAGGAGCAAATAAAAACATCTACGTGCAGGCTTGTTGATGCATTTCCTTGAAAGCCACCTCCTGCAGGTACTGGGGGGCCTTTCCCTGTGTCCAGTCACTCCAGCCGGGAGAACTGAAGCTGTCCCCCACCCTCCCAATCCCTCCGCTCCCATACGCAAGCATCCGCTGAGCTGTCGGTTCAGACCCTGCATCTCCTGCCCTTTTCCATCCCCACTGCCCCTGCCCTGGGTCAAGCTCCCTTCACCTCTCACCTGGAACATTTTAATAGCCGTCTCGCCGGCCTCCGGGATTCCCATTGCCCACCTGTCCAATCCATTCTCCATGCTTGCATGTGAGAGATCTCCTTAAGGCACAGGTCATCTTGGGTCACTGCTGCTCAAAAATCTTTGATGACTCCCATTTTAATACAGAATTAAGTCCAAATGCCCCAGCGGGCATCCTGAGATCTCCATAATCAGTCTCCTTTCCAACAAGCAATGTCCACTGACGAGTGTCTACTTGTCTTCCTCTCCTTTCGAACTTCTGTGCTCAGCACTCAGAACACAGTACTCTGGCCTCCATGGCTATGCTCACACCGGTGCCCAAGACTGCATCATGCATGCACGCACTTGACAAAGACTCATTTGGACGTTGCATTGTGCCCGGCTCCGTGCCGGGCAAGGCGGGAGTCGGGGGGAAGTGGTGTGTCTGACCGATGAGGTCCCCGTTCTCCTGGAGCTGATGTTCCGGGGGTGGGGGAGGTAAGCTATCAAAAAAGCCAGCAGGTAAAGAAATGGAGAAATACAGATTGTGGTATTGTTATGATATAAATCAATGGAGCCGCATGGTGACGATGAATGCGGGGGTGGGGGGGTGCGGGGGAACCCAACTGTGGAATCAGGAATGGTCTTCCAGGGCGAGAGCCATTTAAACTGAGCCATGACGGTTGGGGAGTGGTGGATAGAAGACGTGTAAAACGAGTGAGCAGAGGGGACAGTGATGCCAAGCAGCCGAAGCGGAAAAGCCATTGGTATACTCCAGGAAAGCCAACCGGAACATAGGAAGGTTTTGCTTTGTTGTTTTGTTTTGTTTTGCTTTGTTGTTTTGTTTTGTTTTGTTTTGCTTTGTCTTAATGCTGGGAGCCCAAGATGAGATGTCAAGTGCCAGATCATGTGTGACTGTGTAGCCACGTGAGATCTGAATTGTATCCCAGGTGTGTGAATTTCCTGGGGCTGCCGTAACAAAACAGCACAAACTGGGTGGCTTCACACAATAGAGATGTATTGTTTGACGGTTCTGGAGGCTGCCAGCCTGAAATCAAGGTGTTGGCAGGTCCACACTCCCTCCAGACCCCTAGGGGAAGATCCTTCCTTGCCTCTTCCAGCTTCTGGTGGCTTCAGGCGTTCCTTGGCTTACTGTTGGCTTAACTCTGTCTTTCCACGGCTGTCTTCCCTCCACGTCTGTGCCTGTGTCCAATTTTCCTTTTGTTATAACGACTTCAGTCACATTAGACTAAGGCCCACTCTCATGACCTCACCTTGACTCGATTAAACGTGCAAAGAACCTACCCCCT
Organism: Neofelis nebulosa; assembly: GCF_028018385.1. Classification (NCBI taxonomy): domain Eukaryota; kingdom Metazoa; phylum Chordata; class Mammalia; order Carnivora; family Felidae; genus Neofelis; species Neofelis nebulosa. The sequence continues at coordinate 121,245,869 of NC_080790.1, forward strand.
CCCCCAAATAAGTTCATGCCACATGCACGAAGGTATTAAGAGTTGGGATGCAACATACCTTTGCTCTGGGGACCCACCTCAACCCAAAGTGCCTTGGGAAGCTTTTCAAAGATTTAAGTGATAGACAACATTGCCCGTTTTACTGAAAAAAATAATTCCTTTGCTTTCTCCCGGAAGGTACAGCAGAAGGGGCAGGTGGAAGTGGGGGGTCAGTCTTGCAGGTCTGAGATGATGGTGGCAGCTGAGTTGGAGATGGGGGGGTGGGTGCGTCCAGATGGGCTTTGACACAGAACAGGCCGGATTAGCCACCCACAGTCTAAATGTAATTTACATTCTGCACCCTCCATGCTGCCTTGCAAGTCATTTCTTTTCTCTGTGCTCCCATAGCCCTTGGCTTACCCCTTTATGTGGCCTCTATCTGGTTTTGCTCTCCTTAGGGTTATATATGGGGGAGGACTGTCGGGAACGAGGCACGTGATATCCAGGAGGGCTTTTGGCTAAATGAGAAAGAGGGGAGAGCTTACACACCTCGCTGTGGGGAGGAGCGATTGAAGGAAAGAGTAGCGATTTTCGCCGAGTGACTTCCTGGGCCGGGCCCGAGGACTCCTATCTGGGCAGCATCGTGGAGAGGGGCCACAGGCAGGAGCTGGGGGGGTCTGAAGCTCTATTAACAGGCTGAGCACAAGCCCTGGTGATTCGGGCTCAGGGCACACAGCGCCGCACGAAGTGGGGACAAGAGGTGCCTCCCTGCACTGCCCTCCCTGTGCCCCTCCCCACCCCCCCCCCACCCCCCCCCCCCGCCCCGTCCTGGCTTAGAGCACAGCCCGCCTCTGACTAAAGAGCCACAAAACCTGGACACCCACTTCCCCTGTTTCCTCTGGAGCCAGGGCCTGGGTGTGTGACCGGGGCCCAGGCAGATATTCTGCTTCTAGACTTTGCACCGAGAACTGAGCATGCAAAGATGTAGTGTTTGGCGGGGGTGCTGGTGGGGCGTCCCTGGAGAATTGCTGTGGGCCAGACTGCATGATGGCCCCCAAAGATGGCCACAGCGGGTCCCCAGGACCTGTGCGCAGTGGTTGCCTCATACAGCAAAATACGTACTTAGGTTAATGATCTTGAGAGGGGGCGTTTATCCTGTACTACCCACGTGAGCCCTAGATGAGACCAGACATATCCTTCCAAGAGGGAGGCAGAGGGCGCTCTGACAGAGACACGCAGAGGAGAAGGCAGTGTGGCCAGGAGCCAGAGATTGCAACGGCCTCGGCCGCCAGCCAAGGGCCGCCCGGAGCTCCGTCCGTTGGAAGAGACAAGAAAAATTTCTTCTCTAAAACCTTTGGAAAGAGCATGGCCTTGTAACGCACCTTGAGCTTGGATTTCTGGCCTCCAGAACGATGGGAGAACACGCTTAGGTTGTTGAAAGCCACCGAGTGTGTGACGCTTTGTTAACACAGCCGTGGCAAATGAATATAGCCAACCTTTCTCCTGTTTATGTTCTGGACCTGCTCCTCCTGAATTTCCAGCAATTCTGGGCCTGCTTCTCTTCTCCTTCTTTCTCCTTCTCCTCCTCCTCCTCCTCCTCCTTTTCCTGCCTGAATCAAAGGCAATTTCTGTTGCTTGCCACAAAAAAAACACCGATTACTGCCGCCAGCCTCTGTTAGGGGAGGGGTGTGGACATTCAGAAGTAGCAATGCCCCGCATGATCTAATTCAGACCCGCTGGTTGCTGAGGCCTGGAAAAAGCCAGATTGTATTTGCTATAGTGCCTTCGCCTGCCACTGGTGAGATGCTCCACGCACAGCAGCCCAGGGAGGTCCGGGGTACAGAACCTGCCTTAACTTTAGCCTTCAGGAGAGACATTAATTTTCTCTGATGTGTGTAGGGGGTGGAATGAGGAAGGAAGTTATGGAGAGATTTTGATGGGGAGGAAGAGCAGAATGCAGGAACTCACCCTGTGTGGTTTCAATGGTTCAGAATGCTGAGTCGTTCTGTAGAACAGGAGTGTCGTGGGGTTGCACCAGAATGCTGAGTGAATGAGTCAGTATCTCTTACCTCTGCCTGTGGCAGACATGATTCATCGATTCCTGCACCCCTTTCCTCCGTCTCACCATCTTCTAAAACAGTGATCCATGGGGCGCCTGGGTGGCTCAGTCGGTTAAGCGTCCGACTTCGGCTCAGGCCATGATCTCACGGTCCGTGAGTTCGAGCCCCGCGTCGGGCTCTGGGCTGACCGCTCAGAGCCTGGAGCCTGTTTCAGATTCTGTGTCTCCCTCTCTCTCTGACCCTCCCCCATTCATGCTCTGTCTCTCTCTGTCTCAAAAATAAATAAACGTTAAAACAGTGATCCGGGTAGCTATTCTCAGTTATTTGGGTGTGGAATGAGATGTAAAATCTTTTGGAAGTCTCTGGTTCGTAGGCATGAGGACAGAGGCACCAAATAGCCTTGGGAAAGCAACGGGAGCGGAATGCAGAAATAATGCAACATCCGTGAAGGCCGGAGGGCCAACCACATCAGGGCATTGCAGTGAATGTCGCTGGCACAGAGCCACAACTTCTCCAGAATGCTACTGGGCCAGAAATGAAGTCCACGCACGGCCAGTGGGTTTCAGTAAGAGGGCAAGGTGAAAGGATTAGGAAGTAGTGGGACCCGGGTGCTCTGGGTCAAGTTGACCGTGAGTCCCCTGGACTTCCGGGGAGTGAAGAGAAAGGGAGAATTTAGTTTGGGTTGAATGAGGTCATGATGAGAGAATGGGCAGGGTCGGTGAAGGAGAGAAGAGAGCTCGAACAGGATTGCGGATTGCGGGACGAACTGTCAGAGGCTGGCCAGGCCCAAGGGATGGCTATGTCACCATCATGGCCACTCGGAGGGTGACGGAGGTGACATGGGCATGGGGAGCGGAAGATGTTGGACATTCGAGGTCAGCTTGTTGCATGAGTTTGCAAGAGGAGATATGAAAACACGGACTGGATCACTGGCACGATTTCCTCAGCACCAATTTTTTTCGATTCTTTGATTTTCCTTGACCATGTTTATTGTGATTATGGAGGTGTAACTGAGGTGTTAATTTGTTTCTGCTCTTTCTGAATATTCCCTTCCTCCAGCTCCAGGAAGGTAACCTACGCTTCTGCGTGCCCTTGCTTCCCTGATGTTATTGGATAAAACCAGAAGAGAGCTGGAGGCCTCTCCCAGATCTCTCCCGTCACACAAACATTTAGCCTTCTTGACTTCTGTTCCAGGAAGCTAGACCTCATTGAGGTGATAGAGGGAGAAAAGGAAGGAGTATTACTGAGTGTCTTCGCAGAAAACAACACACTCTGAGCAGGTGCTGGAAGGTTCTGTACCACAAAGTCCCTTGCATATTCCCAGAAGTCTTTTAGAGGAGAAAATACGGTTTTAGTGTTTAAGATCACCTTTTGCGTAATCTCATTGGCATGTGGGTTAAGAATCAGAATTACTTGGAATTTAGAGGAACAAAGGAAGTATATTTCCCACATGCTCAGGATCCTTGAGTGAAATTTGTCATAATTACTCTAATACATGAATCCAAATGGAAAAGTAGACCTTAACAGACCGACCGTTCAGATGGAGCTGAGGGCAAGGAGATTAAGCCTAACTCCCTCCCTCAAGTGGGGCATCCTCCAATGCCTCCTGCATATGTGAGTTGAAGAGTCCTCAGGCTTGAGTGCCTCCCACCCCCTGTCCCCCCACTGATTGGGAATGGGTCTTTAAGGGGCATGGTTTGCCTGAGTCTCATAGGACAGCAAGACTATGAGTTATTTGCAGAGGAGAGTGTCCACACTGGTCTCAGATTCATCCAGAGGCTCACGGGGCTGCTGAGGCTCACGGGGCTCTACTCTGAGTTAAGTGCAAGGAGAGATGTGTGGCACCATTCCTGCCCACTGGGTGCATTCATTCAGTGGCTGTCTACGGGGTTTCTGCCACAAGCCACACACCGTGTGCAAGCGGGGTCATGGCCTCGCTCTCAGGAGTTTGCAGGCTAGCGGGCAATATGGACACTAAATACTAAACAAAGACATCTGGGAAGGAAAGGAACATTCTAGTTGGGGAAAGTGAAGCAGCCATAAAAGTGTCAGTAGCATACCCATTTATCAAATGATGAACCGTAAAAAGAAGCTGGGAACTGGCTCTGGGGCCGTGTTAAAGGCCGACTTTGAACTTGACTGAGGACATTTGGGTTCCGTCCACGGAAACCTTCAGAAAAGATGAAAATTGTTCAGAGGAACTGGAAATGAAAACTGATTCCACCAGGCAAGTGGCTTGGCGTCATCTGAGTCTCCACTTCCCCGTCTTTAAAATGGGGACAACAGTACCCATATTGCGGGGTTGTTATATGAACGAGAGGGGTCACAGCACAAGAAGAGTTTAGCACAATGCTTGTGTGATATTGTGATTTATAATAAGAAATATATATTTGGTCTTTGATCATGTTCCTGGCATGAGCTCCTGAAACCCTTGGAATTTCCTCTGATCAAAGCAATAAAAGTGTCTTTTATCATGTTAATGAGGTGACTTTTGGAAAACCCTTAGGTAACCCAAGGATTCCTGCTGGTTGCCAGAGGAACCAATCAAGTGATTACAGGGTTGGAATTTTTGGGATCCCCCGTCCCCCAGCCCCTGGGAGGGTAGAGGGGCTGGAGGTTGCATCAGTCGCCAATGGCCAGCGATTTAATCAATTGTGCCTTTGTAATGAAGCCTCCATAAAAACCCCAAGGAACTGGCTTCAGAGAACACGAGGAGGTCTTGGGAGAGTGGTACCTGGAGAGGGCTCTCTTCCCCATACCTAGCTGGCTGTTTCTGAGTTGTATCCTTTTATAATAAACTGGCGGTCTAGTGAGTATAATGTTTCTATGAGTTCTCCGAGCCACTCTAGCAAATTAATCGAACCCAAGGAGGGGTCTTGGGCGTCTCTGATTTTATAGCTGGTCTGTCAGAAGTGTCTGGACTCGAGACGGATGCCTGGGGCTAGGGTGGCCGATCTTGTAGGACTGAGCCCCAACCTGTGGAATCTGATGCTCTTTTGGGTAGAGAGTGTCAGAACTGAGTTGACTTGAGGAACACCCAGTGGGTGTCCTAAGAATTGCTTGTTGGGGTGCGGAACCCCTCGCCCGCCCCTGCGTTGGAATTGTTACCAGAACCTATTTAGCCAGGCATGGCAAAATTGGCTACAGTCATTGCTTTAGGGATCAAAGAGCGGAAAGAAAGGTGAGCTAGAAGGGTGGGGGTATTGTGATGTAATCAGTCATTGTTTTCCTTTTTGCTGGTTTGAACAGGAACTTCTCCCTGTGGGTCTTTGGCTCCTGCCTGGATGATGAGTAGGGCTTCTGTTCCCCCACCACCAAAGCCACAGGGAGTTGCTATTCGCCAGGAAAAATTTGCACTGGCCATCACGTTTTATTATTCTTACTGTTCATTTTTATTTATTTTTATTATTTTACTGTTTATTATCTTACTATTTACTATGATGTTGTTGTTATGTTTGTAAACCCTTATGCCGTTTCGTAGATTCTCCAGTCCTTCTCATCTCCCAAAACCGTCTTTGCAAACAAAGGCACACACATAAACCACCGATTCGCAAAGATTGCTGTAACCTGAGCACCACTTTGTGTCCTGGCCTGACTTGAGTAGGAAGATGATGGGGATCAGACGCCCGGTCGTTGTCTGCCTTTTGGGGAACACCCGGAGGCTGGTTCAGCGTGAACGGGTGTAAGGCCTGATTACAGCAGGCATTCAACAAACATTGTCTAACACGGTTTGATCTCTAGAGAACACACATCAAGTGGAAAAACCTGCATAGAAAAAAGACTGGAAAGAAATGTGACTAAGCATTGCTTTGTAACATCCCTTATAATCTTTTTTTCTAAGACTTTCTCACATAAACTTGTATTATATTTGTAATTTGGGAAATCATGTTTTATGGATAAAATAACCCTTCGGTAACTGAAAGAATGTATCAGGGTTTTCCGCTGGCCGGAAGAAAATAGGAGAGCTGCCTGGAATTGGTAGGTAGAGAGAAGTGAAGGTACTTAGGCACTTGATGATTTTTCACTCTCAGAGCTTGATTTGTTGGTTTGACCTTTTGGGATTGTGGTGTTAACCTCTCCGACCTGTATCTTGAAGCCCCGTTCACCTCTTCCCAGCAGAGGTGCTTCAGGGGCGAGTGACAGGCTGCTGTGCAGGTTCACAGCCCAAGTAGAAAAGCCCCCAAGTGTAAAAATGGTTTGGGGCTACAGACCCCATGCAGGTGTTTGCGATGGCTGGATTTTCCCACACCCTCTTTCCTGCTCTCCCTAAAGAAGGTGGGGTGCAGACTGGCATATGTCTCTGCTCTTGTGCATTCTTTTGGGTTCTCTCCTGAGGGAGGAAGCATTTGTAGCAGAGAGGGGAGCGGGAGAGAAGCTACCCTGGGGATGTTGCTGAGGGGTTGGAGCAAAGCAGCTGAGCTGACTCAGCCTCTGATAACACATCTCCTATCAGCCCATTTACTTCTCCCACGGACCGCCCTGGGACAGCAGGCCTGACTCCAGGCTTCTCCTGAAACCGGGGGCAGATTCACTCATGCCCCCAAACCTTCCCCTGACCCTCTCCTCCCCCAGCCCCGCCACCTAATTTCTCATGGTGGAAAAGCAGGTTGTGTTTATTCAGATCAAGATATATGACTATAATAGAATTACTAATTATGTCCAACAACTTTTTCCTTAAACAAAACCTTCCTTGGTTGGAGCAGGAAAGCATTAGTAAGAGGAGGAGGAGGAGGAGGGGAGGGAGCAGGGAGGGAAGGCGTGTTTTTCTTTCCCTCTGATTGATGATGGCGTGATAATCTTGGCCTGCTCACAAGTTGCTCTTTCCCGTGGATAACTGGATCCTGCTTTGCCGGCTTTAATTTGAAGCAAACTTTGCTCTAACTAATCTTCTCCTCCGCATTAATGTTTATTAAACTTCATCACAGCGCACACAGATGCCTCCAGCACCCTGGCCCCCGGTCCCAAGGCCAACGCCAGGTTACCGTGGGGGACGGAAGCTCCTTTCTCTGCCTCTGCGTGGCTTTCCCGGCGCATGCGTAAAACAGGAGGCTGGCTCCCTAATGAGGTCTGCAGACAATGCTGATTTGGGAGTTGTTGGTAGTGCAGATGTCATACGAGGACACAGCCACCCCAAGAGTCTTAGAGTCTGAAAGTCTTTGAGGGAATGTGAGGGTAACAGACAGATTCCACGCGAGGCAGGAAGCTTTGCAAATCATTGTCAACCCTCCCCCCCCCCCCCCCAACCCCCCAACTTCTCCCCACCGGGGAAGATTTCCCCTTGCCATCTTTTCCGACGCCATTTGGCCAACTGTCTTAGGTTGAGTTGCCCCGGAAGTAAACCCTGAGATAAGAAGGTGGATTTAAGTAGTTGATTTGGGCAGGGGTCCCAGGAGCAGGGGAGTGAGAAAGAAGGGAAGGAGGTCGATATAGGATCCATGATGATAGGATCCAGTTGGTGACTGCTTGGGGGCGGTGGGCTCATTCTCACTAGAAGCCTCGGAGAGGCCGTCCAGTTCATACCTCAGAGCAGCCTGGACTGAGGACTCTGGTGTTATTCATCCACTAACTTCCTTCCATCAACGGTTGAGGGCCCCAGAGGTAGGAACTCCTCGGCACCCCTGTCCTGTCCTGTCCTGCACGCGAGGACGCTCCTGTGGTGGCAAGATGACATGTAGGGCACTTGTCCCTATTCCTCTCACTGAGCACAACTAAAAGTCCGGGACATTTATAATAAGAATATCTGAAAGGGGACATGGAGGTCGGCTGACGAGGACCTGAGGACTGGAGGAGAGATATGGGAGTGAATTCCTTTGAATTTCCTTTCTCACTCATGTATCTTAGACACAGCACTGAAGAAGCAGGCAAGGCACGGTCTGCTTTCTCAAGACATAAAACTCAGATCATAACTGCTCTGCTTCAGTCAAGCACCGTAGAAAAGCTGTGACTACATCCCTATCCCTGCCAGGAAAGGCTGAGCTGGGGACCCACATCCATGGGAAGCTGCCCCACTAGTGCGACTAGAGTGATGGCCGAGGAAACCAGTAGGAAGATGACACCTTCAGCCCTGCCAGCCTAGAGATGGGTTCCGCCCCCTCCACTGAAATCTCAGTGGACTCGTGGAGAATCGGGACTCCTGCCCCAGCTCGGCAGGAATGAAGAACTCCTCAATTTCCACCTAGCAGAAGGAAATAGCCAGAAAAAGCCCCAGACAAACATGGCTCACTGGTTTTTCTAGACTAAAAATTTCATCGAGATAATTATAGATCCACATGCGGTTGTAAAAACAGTACAGAGAGATCCTTTGTGAAGTGTGTCCGGCTTCTTCCGGCAACAGCGTTTGCAAGACTACGGCGTAATGTTACAGCCAGGACTTTTTTTTTCAAAAATTTTTTATTAACGTTTATTCATTTGTGTGTGTGTCTCTGTGTGTGTGTGTGTGTGTCTGTGTGTGTGTGTGTGTGTGTGTGTGTGAGAGAGAGAGAGAGAGAGAGAGCACGAGCAGGGGAGGGGCAAAGAGAGAGGGAGACACAGAATCTGAAGAACGCTCCAGGCTCTGAGCTCTCAGCACAGAGCCAGATGCGACCCTCAAACTCACAAACTTCGAGATCATGACCTGAGCCAAAGTCGGGTATTTAACCGACTGACCCACCCAGGTGCTCTGTAGCCAGGATCTTGATATTCATACAGTATATGAGTCTCGTACAGATTTTCCCAGTTTTATGTACACTTGTTTGTGTATATGTACGCATGTGTGTGTTAGGTTTTGTACACTTTATCACCAGTGAAGGCCCTTGGATCCATTATCACAAATAAGGTATGAAAAACAGTTCCAAAATTACAAGGATCCCTGGTGATGTCTTTTTATATTCATATCTTCCTCTCTCCTGCATCCCTGGAACCCCTTCCTTCTCGTCCCTGATCCCTGGCAACCACTAATCTGCCCTCCACTTGCAAAATGTCATCATTTCAATCATGGAAAATAAATACACTAAGTAGCTTTTTGGGGGATGAGCAATTTTCACTCAGCACACTTCCTTGCAGTTGTTGTATACATCGGTAAGTTCCATCCTTGTCTGTGGCCAAGCAGAATTCCACGGCCTGCATGTAGGACAGACTTCAACTATTCATTGCTGAAGGGATTCTGGTTTGGGGCGATTACAGATAAAGCTGCTGTGGACATTCACGTAGAACTTTCGGTGTGAACACGAGTTTTCAGGAAGGAGGAAACGAGCAGTGCCAGCAGAGAGGACGCTTGAGTAAAATTATGCTTGACCCTAGGGGCGCCTGGGTGGCGCAGTCGGTTAAGCGTCCGACTTCAGCCAGGTCACGATCTCGCGGTCCGTGAGTTCGAGCCCCGCGTCAGGCTCTGGGCTGATGGCTCGGAGCCTGGAGCCTGTTTCCGATTCTGTGTCTCCCTCTCTCTCTCTGACCCTCCCCCGTTCATGCTCTGTCTCTCTCTGTCCCAAAAATAAAAATAAAAAACGTTGAAAAAAAAATTAAAAAAAAAAATTATGCTTGACCCTAGATCCAGCGGTACCTGAAGCCATCTACACCCCCTCAAATTTCTTGGCCACTAGGGGGGTTTACATCACTTGTTTGACATTACTAAATAGTGCTATCCGATCAGGTATCAGCAGTGGCTCATTTTATATGTCTGTGCCCTGAAAACTACAACAAATTACTTTTTTTTTAATTAAAAAAAATTAAAAAAAAATTTTTTTTAATGTTTATTTATTTTTGAGACAGAGACAAAACATGAATGGGGGAGGGTCAGAGAGAGGGAGACACAGAATCTGAAACAGGCTCCAGGCTCTGAGCTGTCAGCACAGAGCCTGACGCGGGGCTTGAACTCACGGACTGCGAGATCATGACCTGGGCCGAAGTCGGCCGCTTAACTGACTGAGCCACACAGGCGCCCCTAATTAAAAAATTTTTTTAAATGTTTATTTATTTTTGAGAGAGAGAGAGAGAAAGACACAGAGAGAGAGACACAGAGTGTGAACAGGGGAGGAGCAGAGAGAGGGAGACACAGAATCCGAAGCAGGCTCCCAGCTCTCAGCGGTCAGCACAGAGTTCGATGCGGGGCTCGAACTCACAAAACTGTGAGATCATGACCTGAGCCGAAGTCGGACGCTTACCCAACTGAGCCATCCGGGCACGCCCAACAAATTACTTTTTCAAGAAGAGTAAGTTATTTGGCCCCCAGAGAACCAAGGCAGATTTTCAGCAACGTAAGTCTGTTACATCTAACAGAAAAAGGAGAGTCCTATTCCATTTTTACTCCACTCTACAGTTAGCTTCTAAAACTATGTGACACAACGTAAATGCTTACTATATATTTGGTCCCAGGCAGAATGTTCTTGGTGTTCTCTGGGAAGTCTTTTGTGTCCAGCAGGGGTCAACTCCACAGCAGTCTCTGGGCTACAGAGGGTCTGCTGATGGCCGTGATGCTCTGTACCACAGTGGCTCTGGAGACACAGTGCCAGGGGGTGGCAGGTGGCAGGGGACCTTGGACCAGCTCCACGTCCCCACTGATTGCCACGTGAAATGGAAATACTGATGACCATCGTTGGATTTGTCCTTGTTAAGAACCAACTTCAGGGGCGCCTGGGTGGCGCAGTCGGTTAAGCCTCCGACTTCAGCCAGGTCACGATCTCGCGGTCCGTGAGTTCGAGCCCCGCGTCAGGCTCTGGGCTGATGGCTCGGAGCCTGGAGCCTGTTTCCGATTCTGTGTCTCCCTCTCTCTCTGCCCCTCCCCCGTTCATGCTTTGTCTCTCTCTGTCCCAAAAATAAATAAAAAACGTTGAAAAAAAAAAAAAAAAAAAAAAAAAAAAGAACCAACTTCATTCAGGCAGAGACAAACCGGTAGCTGGGGTCTTTGCCTTTCGGGAAGAAGGAGAGCACATTTTTGAGAAGCTCAGACTAATCAGAAACAAATTTATGGTCAGTTTCAGTAGAAGAACACAGTATCAGGTATCTGGAAACTGGAGGCCATCAGTACAGATCTAGAAAGATACAATCCTACTTGAGTATACAGTAGACACTTTAGAAGAAAGATTAAAATAAGGTCAATCTCAATATTTAAAACAAGTTAGAAAGATGGATACATGGACCCATACCAAAATGAAAAACTTCTAGGCATCAAAGGGCGCCATCAACAGAACGAAGAGGCGACCCATGGGATGGGAGAGGATATTTGCAAATCACATATCTGATGAAGGGTTAATAACCAGATTATATAAAGAACAACAACTCAACGACGAATAATCCAAGTAAAAATGGGCAGTGGACGTGAATGGACATTTTCCCAAAGAAGACATACAAATGACCAATAAGCACATGGAAAGGTGCCCGACGTCATGAATCATTAGGGAATGGCAAATCAAAGCTACAATGAATTACCACTTCCCCTCCCCCTGGCAAAAATCTCCCCCCGAACCCCAAAATAATAAGTATTGGTAAGGATATAAACAACTGTAATCCTTGTGCACTGTTGGTGGGAATGCAAAATGGTGCTGCTGCTGTCGAAAACAGTATTGAGTTTCCTTGAAAACAAAGTAGGGGCACCTGGGTGGCTCTGTCGGTTAAGTGTCCAACTTCAGCTCAGGTCATGATCTCGCGGTCCGTGGGTTCGAGCCCCGCGTCGGGCTCTGTGCTGCCAGCTCAGAGCCTGGAGCCTGCTTCCGATTCTGTGTCTCCCTCTCTCTCTGCCCCTACCCCACTCGCTCTCTGTCTTTCTCTGCCTCTCAAAAAAAAATAAAGAAATGTAATGAAAAAATTAAAAAAAAAGAGTTTAAAAAAGAAAAAAATGCAACAAAGCATGATCATATGACACAGCCACTACCCAAGAGCACTGAAAGCTGAGGCTGGAACAGATGAGACTTGCACACTCATCATTCACAATGACTTAAAAGAGGGAACAACCCAAGTGTCCATCAACAGATGAAGAAAAAGAAAAGGTGGTCTTTCCATACACTAGACGATTATTCAGCCTTGAAGAGGAAGGAGATTCTGACCCGGGCTCCACCATGGATGAACCTTGAGGACATGATGCTGGTCAAGTAAGCCAGTCCCAAGAGGACAGATACTGCATGATTCTACGTGTATGAGGTACAGAGAGTAGACAAATTCACAGATAAAGAAAGTAGACTGGTGGTTGCCAGGGGCCGAGGGGAGGAGGAAAGTGGGAGTTATTGCTTAATAGGTACAGAGTCTCAGTTTGGGAAGACGAGAAAGCTCTGTGGGTGGATAGTGGGGACGGTCACGTAACAGCGTGAGCACGCTTCGTGTCACTGAACCGTGCGCTTAAAAGTGGTTACAAGTTAAATTCTACATGATACGTGTTTTACTACAATAAGAAAATTGATTCGAGAAAGCGCAAGTTAACATTTCCGGGAAGATCCAGTCTTCACAAGATAAATCCGAGAACATCCAAAATCAAGTAGCTGCTCTCGTGCCATCTTTCAAAATCCATCAGAAGAAGGAAGAAGAGATTCAGGCTTTGGAGAAAAATTCCAGTCTTCAGGGAAGTCTAAGTCTCCTTTTATGTGATGCTGAAGGAACGAAAGGCAGAGTGAGTACACTTTTTAGACAGAAAAGAGCATCTTAGCCAACTTTAGAGGAAGTCAGGCCAGACCTCTGGGTGGACACCTGTGAAACATGGGGGGCGGGGCCGCTGCTCCCGGAGGAGACAGCTTGGATGTTGGGAGTTCAGAATTCATCAGGAAACAGAGACCACAGAGAATATGAGTCCACAAAGGAGTTTTGAACACAAGCACGGATGTGGCTGCATTAAATACTTATTTTAAAACTCTTGAAGAATAAAGAATGAAACAGGCACTGAAATAACTGAAGGAGATTGAATAAATCATGCACTTAAAAATCAGATGACACATCTCCAAGCTGATAAAAGCTTCACTGCAGTTAGGAAAGATGTATACGGGGGCGCCTGGGTGGCTCTGTCGGTTAAGCGTCCGACTTCAGCTCAGGTCATGATCTCACGGTCCGTGGGTTCGAGCCCCGCGTCGGGCTCTGTGCTGCCAGCTCAGAGCCTGGAGCCTGCTTCCGATTCTGTGTCTCCCTCCCTCCGTCCCTCCCCTGCTCACGCTCTGTCTCCCTCTCTCCCTCAAAAATAAATAAACATTAAAAAAAGAAGATGTATACACACACACACACACACACACACACACCTCTCCAAACAAGCAACAACGACAAAATCAAACAAACAGCAACAAAAAACAAAAACCCAGCCAGACCCGCCCTTAGAAAGGCAGCAGAGGGGACAACTCTAGTGGAAATTTCACCTTCTCTAGGAGAACAACAAGGGGAAAAGAAATCTGATTTAGTGGGAATTTGCCCTGCGAGGTAGAACATAATCCTTCAAAAGCAGACGACAAAATTAGCAGTGCATGTGGTGAGCTGGACACCTACCGAATACAAGTCCAAGTTCTTTCAGAAAAGCCTAAGAGAATCACTGGGTACTGTGGAAGTCAGCTTTTTTTTTTTTTCCCAGAGAGAAAAGCTCACGGTCATGAGAGCTCTGTCGGCTGAAAGACACCTTTATAACTTAAGAAAAGAGGACGTGTGCCAGAAAGAAATTTTTTTTTAAAGTTTATGTATTTATTTTGAGAGAGAGAGCAAGCAGGGGAGTGGCAGAGAGAGAGAGAGAGAGAGAGCGAATCCCAAGTCAGCACGGAGCTGGACTCGGGGCTTGATCCCAAGAACCGTGGGATCATGACCTGAGCCGAAACCAAGAGTCAGATGCTTATCTGACTGAGCCACCCAAGTGCTCGGGAGACAAAACATTATTTTCTAAGTTTCTTTTTTTTTTTTTTAAGTTTATTTATTTTGAGAGACAGAGAGAGAGAGTGGGAGTAGGGGCAATGAGAGAGGGAGAGAGAAGCTCAAGCAGGCTGTTAGTGCAGAGCCGGATGCGGAACTCGATCCCACGAACCGCGAGATCATGGCCTGAGCCAAAACCAAGAGTTGGACACGTGGCCGACTGAGCCACCCAGGCACCCTGAGACAAAACATTTTTTGAGGAAGATGCTAAGGTTTTGCAAAGTGTTCCTATGCCCTTGATGTTGCAGATGGAGCCTTTGGTAGGGGTCCACTGGGACCACCAGGGAATCTTCTGGACGACCAGATCCCTGAGGAAGGAGGAACCAGCCTGAGGAGGGATAGAGATTCAGGGTCTCGTCCTGATGCAAGACTGATGCCATCTTCTCAGATCAGGGCCCCGGGGGAAAGAGCCCTCTGTAAGGTCAACGCTATCCTGACACAGAAATTCCTCTTCAAGAGCACGAGAAAGGTGTCCCGGTGCTTTTGGTTCGTCCCTCCCACCTAAACGGAGCACGGCTGGCCCGGGCTCTGGTCTCCCACCTCGTCCCCTTGTCAGGCATTAAATGTTCCAGAGGAACCCTGGGGGCCAGCTCCCGAGAAGAGAGCGCTCTCTCCTTCCTCCTGTTCCAGGTGAGGAAGAAACTGCCTAGGGCTCTTCCCCACAAGGGACCCCACAAGGGACTTCCCCACAAGGGACCCCACAAGGGACTTCCCCACAAGGGACCCCCCACATGCTCCGCTGGCCACAAGAAAAGCCTCTGCACCACATGGTGTCCACACAGCCTGCAAGCAGACCTGTGACCTCCGAGTGGATCCCACTGGCCACCGAGCTGACTTCGGACCATCCGGAAACCACCGAAAGTTGCTTTTCTTTCCCAACTAAGATACTTTTCCTGTTATTTTCTTTTAGTTTTAATGCTATTGAGGAATTAGGCAGCGGCTCAGATGGAAACCTGGTAGGATTACAATTCTGGAATAAGGACCACTAACTGTGGATTATCTAAGACTCCTAAATTAGTCACTTTCATTTTATCCCATTTGCAGGCGGTTTTATTATAGTAGTTATGTTGTTCGTAAATCCATTGAGGTAATCCGGGAATAGAGCAAACATTGTGTCTTTCTTCTATTGCAACTTGTTTCTCTTGGCTTTATTGCTGTGATATATGTGATTATACCAGACCTCAGGTGGATACTGGACGGGATCCTGACTTTTAGGATGCTGTTTTATACATATGCATTATAGACATGTGCATCTTGGATGGGAGAAACCTCAGGGGCCCAGCCGTCCCTCCCTGTGGTGTCATCTCTGTCCTCGGCCGCTTCCCAGCCACGCCCAGTGACGCTGGAGCTGATGACCACGGACAGCTTAGAAGTCCTCCTTTCTTCAGGGCAAAGGCAGGAGCTCGAGAGGTACAAGGCCCCCATCGAGGTCCAACCTGTCATGGTCTGACCTGGGGAACCCTCCCTGTCTGGGGCTCAGTTTCCCCTTATCATGGACCTTGGCCAAGCTGCCATGAGGCATAACACAGTCCTGGGCATGCGGCTGTCCTTCAATCCCGAGCCCGTTGCAGGAGGCAGAGACACCGCTTTGGGAAGCCAAGGGTACTTCCTGGTCCTGCTTTCTCTCTGCTTCCTTCTCCACCCCCCCACCCCCCACCCCGCTTGTCCTCACCACCATTGCGCCTTTCTCATCCCCGCTTCTCTCTAGCTGCACCTACTTCCTTCTTTCCTCGTGTTCCACACTTGCCCTCAACGAATGGCAGCCACATCTGCTGGGTGTCGCTGGATGTCTGTCCTGCCTGCTCCTGGGCCAGACCTGCTTGCGGTCTCCTCTCTAGGCCTGGAATCAGGACACCAACCCCCAGATCCAAATGTTTTCGGTGTCGTTGGCCACACTGCCATCATCTGTCCTGAGAGTCGACCATAGCCTCCCTGCCTGCCTCCCTGTCGTGGCAGTGAAGCCGGAGTAAACCTCCGGAAAACCCCGTGGAGATCATGAGACTCCACTGCTCAGAGTCCCCCAGGCTTCCAGATCACAGTGAGACCCCACTCTGAACTCCCGGAACGTCCACGAGGACACACAGGCGCTGGTCTCTGCTGACCTGCCTTCCGTTCCGGTAACTGGCCAAGCTCATGCCCGCCCCATGCCTGCCGTGCTCTCTGCCTGATACATGCATGGCTGCCTCCTTCCTGCCATTTAGGTATCAGTTCAGGACCTGTCTCTCTAAGTGGCCTTTCCCGACTATCCCAGTGGAGGGACACTCCCCCCCCTCCCCACTTCCTCCTCATTCCCCAGCACTACTTACGGCCTTCCTACGGCTCATCCTTTCTGAACTCATGTTCTGTCCACATTTTTCTAGTTTAGATCATTTCACCCCCTTATGGCCTTCAGAGAGGAGGAAACTGGGGTTCCGACAAGCTCTGAGGCACACCACGTAGGGAGGTGGCTAGCAGCTCAGGTCCTGAGCCAGAGAGTGCCTGGGAGCTAATCTCACCTCTGACACTGGGTCACTCTGGACGTGTTACTTAATGCTTCGGTGCGTAGACTTTCTCCTCTCTGAAATAGATACAGGATGCCATGCGAGTTCAGAGAAACAAACCCTCACGTAGTACTGATCACATAGCAAGCCCTCCATACAAGGCGCTGTTTTATTTACCTTCCGTGCTCTGAAAACTCTTTTGTCAGCGTTGAACCCGGGTTCGGGTTAAAGATTGCTTGCAAATTTGCCCTTGACTTTTTTGCGTCAGGGAGAGCCCAAGTTAAGGCACAGCCTACCTTCTCTGAGCTGAGCCAGTGGAGGCGCACATTTTCCTAAATAAAGGACTAGGTGCGGAGGAGGTGAGGCGAGGTTAGAACCTCTGGCAAGCTCTGGTTAATTGCCGTACCAACATCCGAGTCCTTGTTCCCAGTGAGGCTGGCCATTCCCAGGGAAATTTGATTCAATTCCACAAAACACTTCTCCTACTCACGAAGACACCTACCACCAAAACAGCTGGTCAATTAAATTTAAAACATTAGTCAAACCAGTTGTTGGCATTATATGGTCAAACGTCGGGACAAGTGAAATTTTAATTGAATGTTTTCATGTCATGTGGTCTCAGTTTCAAAGCCATCCCCAAATAGAAGCTACGTACCTTTCCTTGCTCTGCCAAATTGTGCAGGTTGGGCTTGCTACATCGATTCCATTTTATTTATTTTTTTAAATTTTTTTTAACGTTTATTTATTTTTGAGACAGAGAGAGACAGAGCACGAACGGGGGAGGGCCAGAGAGAGAGGGAGACACAGAATCCGAAACAGGCTCCGGGCTCCGAGCGGTCAGCACGGAGCCCGACGCGGGGCTCGAACTCACGGACCGCGAGATCGTGACCTGAGCCGAAGTCGGCCGCTTAACCGACTGAGCCATCCAGGCGCCCCCCATCGATTCCATTTTAGAAAGTTAACTAACTTATAATGTTATATAGGTGCCATGATGGCACGTCTCGGATTTTCCACAGCATCTCTGAGGGGTTTTTTTTGTTTGTTTGTTTGTTTTTTTACAGTTCCCTCCTTTTGCTGGAGAATTGACATGCGCCAGTTTTTTGTTTGTTTTATTTATTTATTTTAATTGTAAATTTTTTTTCTTTCTTTTTCTTTTTTTTTTTTTTTCTTTAGGCAATATGGCCTGCATTTGCTTGGAGTCCTGAGTAGCACGTGGGACGTCTACCCGGAAATTTTGAATCTGGTTTCGTTTGCCCTCAAGCATCCAATGACCCATTTAACAGCTTCCCCCCCTCAGGTTTCCCATCGATGAGATGGAATTCCTTCTGCACTGTCTACCACCGGGGGAAGGGATTCTGCGGAGATCCGTGGTGTTCCATACATGCATGAGCAGCACACATATACATGCTGTTAAAATGAATCCTTGTGACCTCTCGGTGTAGGTAAAGAACGGTGCCTCAGATCAGGCTTCTGGCAACGATACAGAAAAGGGGGCAGATTTGAGAGATGTTCGGGGGGCCAAGTTGCTGGGGCCCATCGTGGGCTGAGGGGCTGGGCAGGTTCTGAAGGAGCACCCCCGCCTGCTACCGAAGGCAACGTTGCAAGGGACCTCTTGGTCAACTGTTTTCATTCCAGTAGCGCAATCCAGCTCCTTCTGACATCTGCTGTCCAACCCACGCAAGCATTGTTTAAATCCCTCTTGCTTTGTCTTGCTTCCTTGACCCACCCAAAGCCTTTTTCTTGGCATAAGAAACCCTTGGCACAAGGTCATGTCATGCTTAAAAAAAAAAAAAAAATCCCCCCAAACACAGAAACACAAAACAAAAACAAAAACAACCTCCCCCCGCCACGCCCCCCCCCCCCCCGGACATCTGCTCTAAAGTGGTGGCCAAGAGCAGGGTCCGAGTGGTGCCATCCAATGTGTGTGGTGTTAGAGCTAATGAAGCAGGCTTCCCGTGGAGGCCCACTCTGCCAGCCTCCTAATTAGGCCAGCCGGCCAGCCCTTTTCTACTGTCTTGTCTTTCTCCCACGCAGCAATTTCACATTGTGAGCATTTTTTTTTTTTTTTTTTAAAAAAACGTTCAAAACGAAGGGGCTAAGTAAAGCGGGCTCTTGTGAAGGTGCTGGACGAAGGGATGAGCCACCAGAGCTGATGGCCCCCCGCTGACGGGAGAAGTCCCAGCCACCCTCCTCGGAAGGGCGGAGACCTTGTTTAACACCTCATCTGTCAGGAGCCGGTGGAGGAAGACGCTGCCCTGTGGGGGGCCCAGCGACCCAACCACTGCTATGGGAGGCTCAGCCTGGGGTTCCTTTTCAGTCCCTTTGTCCCAGAGGGTCGTCTCCTGCTGACCTCTGCTGGTCAGTCGGATGTGGCAAACACCCACTGATGGAGCTGGGGAGGGATCGGGCTATGCGGCCGGTCAGGGAGGAAGGTGTTCCTCTGACAGCCTACACCTGCTCATGGAGAAAGTTTGGAGTGTCGTGAATTTTCCATGAGCGTGTTGGTTCTGGCATGGGTCCTTCGTTGGGGGGGGGCGGTCTCAGTCTTCCAGAGAAAGAGTATGGGGCAAGGGTCGCTTGGAGGAACTTTCTAGAGGTGATAGGTGAGACTAGCGCTGGGCCACAGCTCAGGAGACTTAGACGCTGACCTAATGGGGCGATTGTGTTGGTTTTGTTTCCTGTGGTGGTGCCAATGCCTAACACAGAGCCTGGCACGCGGGAGGTCCTCAACAAGAGTTAATCATCGAAATGGCCATCGTCACTGCGGCCACCTTCCAGGGGCGCGGTGAGGATTAAATGGGACGGTGGGCATCCCTGACTCAGCACCGAATCTGCTCACGTCAACACAACTACTACAACGAAGTTAGAGGCCCAGAGAAGAAGTATTTTAGGTTTTATAGGCCATGCGATCTCCATTACAATGATGGAACTTACTGTTCGAGCATGAAAGCGGCCATAGATGCTGCTGTGTTCCAATAAAACTTTATTGATAAAAATAGACTGTGGACTGGATTAGCCCATGAAATAAAGAAGTTATTTGAAACTTAAAACGTTACTCTCCACAGGAAGAGTACAGATACAAACATGCCTAGATTCAAGGGAAGTTTGTGTATACCCATGAAGAGCAGCCCCAGCCCCGGCAAACCAGGTAAACTCAAATCCAATGGACAGAGCCCCTCACCTGGAAGGCTGGTGGCGTGAAGGATGCACACAGTGTCTCCCAGTCTCATTCCCGGAGCCCTTGAATTTCTGCTAAGACAGAATCTACACATAGCTAGCCTTGACGAAGCCACATGGCTTCTGTGAGTGAACAGCCTTCTCATCCACCTGCACAGATAGCAAAGGGTGTGTAATTAGAAGCCTGTACTATTCCTTGGGCTTTCCTGACTTGTATATTATTATCTCTGGTGGGGTCTCGGGACCCAGTTCAGTCTAGTGAAAACTGGAAGTTGGGAGACCTTGAAACGAGATTAGACTCGTGTATATCCACTCCATGGACCTCCGATCCATTAGATGCCAGTCATTGTGCCCAGTGTTGGAAGTCGGGGTTTGGATAAGACTTTATCTCAAACTTGGAAGGGCTCTTGGTCTAGTTGGGGACACAGGCATGAACAGGGAACTGTTGCAAGAGCAGGCAACAACCGAGGTGCGGGGGAGGGAGTGGTCGTCTGGGCTAGGCTGAGAATGAGTCAAGGACTGTTTCCCAGGACGTGACGTTCGAGCTCCACGATGGAGAACCATTCATTACACGTGTGCCTCCACTGCCTTTAGAACTTAACTTTTCTCGGCAGGAGGGACACACTCTGGGGAAAGGTTGGCAGAGCAGTTTTCTTTGGTTTTCCCACTGGGGTTTTTTGAAGGTAAAGGAGAAAATGACAAGGCAATAAATGCCTTTTCTGTCAATCTACATTGCTACTCTGGCTCTGGGTAGGACTCGGTGTGAAGAAGAGGGTAGGGTGAAATGAAACATGACAAGTAGAAAGTGACTCTTGTCTCATGACTTATATGGTCATTTGTAAGTCAATTCTTCCACGGTGAGAAAGAAATTCAGGTGTCAAGCAAAATATCCAGCGGGATTGATGGGGCAACTTTAAAAGCAGGTGCTTGCGGGACGCCTGGGTGGCTCAGTCGGTTAAGTGTCTGACTTCGGCTCAGGTCACGATCTCGCAGTTCATGGGTTTGAGCCCCGCTTCGGGCTCTGTGTTGAATGCTTGCCTGGAGCCTGGAGCTTGGAGACTGCTTCGGATTCTGTGTCTCCTTCTCTCTCTGCCCCTCCTCTGCTTGCACTCTGTCTCTCAAAAATAAATAAATGTAAAAAAAATAAAAATAAAAAAGAAGAAAAGTAGGTGCTTGCTTCATGATGGGTAATAAGGGTCTTGTGGTTAAGAGTTTACATTGAGAAGGTTTCTCTTCTACCATCAAGGATAAGCTAAATAGTTTCCATGGGTTTTGTCATCTGTTTCCCTCAGCTTCCTATTTAGACCATCTTCAATCTCACTGTTAATGACATTTATTTGAAACCCAAACATGCCATTATCACTCCTTGGCTGAAAACCCCCAGCAGGAGCTTTTGTCTACAGGATAAATCCCCTCAAAGCCCCCCTGTGCTCTGCCCTTCCTGCATCTCTAGCCACACGAAACTAGTATGAGGCACCACCTCATAGTGGGTGTCCACCATGGGTCATCTTCCTCTAGGCCACTTGCATATGTGAGTTATTTGATCTCCCCCATGATCCCAGGAAGGTCAGTTAGCTCAGCTTCATAGAGGAGGTAGCTTAAGTTCAGGAAGATGGAATAATTCACCTGAGATCAAGCAAACAGTCACGGAATTTACCCCGAGATCTGCCCCAGATCAACGTCTATACCTCTTCTCCAACATTCTCCTGTCCAGAACGTTTCTCACGCCATTCGTCGCCCCCCAAATTCTAAACGCCTTTAGAATTTAGTTTGAAGGTTTCCTCAACTCTGACAGCATTCTCGATTGTCTCGTACCTTCCTTGCTGACCATTTGCAGCACCGGGTTTTGGTGGCCGTTCTTTGCCTGCATCATTCCCAGTTCTTTGCCTGTTTCCCATGATGGATGTGAGCGTCCTGAAGACATCTTCAATATATGATCTACCTTTATATTCCTGGGCCCAGTTTAGAGGCGGTGCATTGAATATGGATCCAGTGAGTAAACGACAGGAACAGAGTATTTTGGGATGTATGTATTCAGATCAGGCCTTTCAAATGCAGAAATAACAACCTTTAAAACCATCTGCTAATGGAGACTGGATGCTGAATGTGGAATGAAGGGCATATTCTCCTTTTGTTCGTTATGTAGTCTGAGTGGTGGCCGGAGCAATGGACTGGTTGTGGCTGGTTGTGCCATCCAGCCCCTCAGAAGTCTCTGAAGTCCATCTGAAACGTTTAAATGAAGTAAAGTGGCTGGCTTTATAAGTAATAGAAGTCAATTGCGTTTGCAGCATCTAATGCAGGAACGGCATTAGATGGTTGAGATGGGGCCAGCGCCAAGAACTGCTGAGTGGGCAGGAGGCCTGATTTTCAGCCTCCCTCTGCATCCATTTGTGATAATCCGGGTCTGGCTTTCAACCAGTCACCTTCCTAACGAGACTTGCACAAGACAGCCTTTGCCCCCAGCGCAGACATATCCTGAATCAGGAGTTCACTTATACAGACTTTTAAAAACACCCACACATCTACACACTCACACACATTCTTTCCAAATACATTTTTTATCTTTATTGTTACCAACACTTTCCTAACAGGCCGGCAAACATGCAGACAGAAACTGAAATATTTAGACGGATGGGGGCACCTTCATTCCCCTACAAAATGGACTTTCAACGGAAAGACAGAGGAAGCAAGATATTCTGCCTGGATCCCATGAAATGAGAGCCACTGATAAAAGCTTGTCTTTTGGCTTCAGGGTAGGGCATGAGGGCTACAGACAAGACTGGAATTACATTCGTCTTTGTTTTGCCTCTCACAGGAGAGCTCTTACCCTCTCCCAGCGGGAGGCTAGACACTGCTCGCTCCTAGAATAATCATAACGAAGACGCTAGAAACAAAGTAGAAAACGTATTATTCCACTACATTGTTCCAAGCATTTACAGCCTTATGGAATATTCTCATCATGATAATCCTAATTGATTGGTGCTTTTATCATCTTCGATTTATAGATGTAGAAAGGGAGACACAGAAGGTTCACGCTTTGCTCAAGATCCCGGTTAGTAAAGATCCCACCCAGCCTGGAGCTGGGTTTTCATACACATCTGCCCCCCAGAGCCCGTATTCTTAAAAGCTGTGTTTTACAGAACAGAGAAACTGGCTCAAATCCATTGAAATGAGATTCTGAGGAATCTCCTGGGAGTGAGCTCATTCCATAGAAACAGGATATCAGGTTCATCAGGCTTTGCCCCAGAAAACCCTTAGGTGTTATGAGTAGGGAACTATTTGAGAGTATATCCTGGTGTTCGTGTCTTAGATTTGTCTCCAGGCTCATCTTTCAGCAATCTTGTGCTGAGAACTTATCGTGAGTAAGAATGGAAAGAATTGTTTTACTAGAAGATGCCAGAAGACCCAGAGGACACAGGCCAAGTTCCTGTGGGGATCCCTGGAAAGAAGTGGGCAATAAAAAGGAGAAAGGGGAGGTATTTGCTCCCACTTTGTAAGCTCTGCCACCTCCGGGACCCAGGATGTCAACGTAGGATCTCATGGGGCCAGGGATGGTTAGACACGCCCTGGGGCAGACATTATCGCGTCTGGCAGACGTGACCATACTGTTGACAGAAGCATGGCACTCAGTGGGAAATAGCAGTCACTGAGGGCAGTAAAGACATTATGTGTGTGTGTGTGGGGGGGGGGGCAGGCAGAGCCAGAGAAGAGGAATAATTTTGCAGATATCATTAGCTGATGGTGTTCTTTAAGTGGCACATGTGGGACACACTTTCTTATGAGCTCCCCAAAGAGATCTGGAGGGCCTCTTTTATCCAGGAGACGTAGGCTTCGTTATATCAGGCTACCATGGTTCATGTGACATTTTCTCAAATATCTTACCTGCCCCTTGTGGTAGATTGCAGACACGGTTGCAAATTCTTGCCTTCCCTGCTTCCGAGCCCTTGTGTTGTGAGGTGGCTGAGAGGTGGAGTCGATTTTCTACCTCTTTAATCTGAGTGTGATGTGAATAGCCAGTGGGATGTTAGTAAACTTGATTCAGACAGAGGCTTGGAGCTCTGCAATAAATAAAATAGTTGTTTTCAGCCAATACATCGTGGAGTGCTTTTTTACATGGCAAAAATTAACCGATACATCCTTGTAAGGATGTACAACTCTGCATAATCAAGGAGAGCAAGTATTATCATCTGTTATTAAGATGAAAGAATTAAGGATCTCAGGGGATTAAGTGGCTTTCCCTAGGTGCCAGAGTCAGTTAATGGTAGACGAAGGACTGGAACTCACAGGGGGTCACAAGGGGTCTTTGAAATCCATGCCGCCACTTGGAATGAGTTAGTCCAGTTGATTTCTAGACAATAATCATGAAGCAAAATAAGGTCTTACTTCCGACAACGTCAGCGTTGGCAAATAAATAAGTCAAACTCCTCAGATAGCCCATCCCAGCTCCCTCCCACCTCGACCCCAACACTACCACACACTTGTCTCTCAAACCCAGTCATCCTCTACAGTTATGTTTTTGTATGGGCTCCTTGAAAATAGAGGAAGAGTATCCATACACATACTCGGAGCCATTATTATCTCTAACCTGCTCTCAGAACTTCTGCAGAGGGAAATTTAGCCCCTCCTTCCAGACAAACCGACGTAAATATACACGGCCAACATTGTCTTTTTCATACCTAGGGTGACTATAGAATTTATCATGTATATAGATGGATGATAGATAGATAGATGATAGATAGATAGATAGATGATAGATAGATAGATAGATAGATAGATAAATGGATGATAGATGATAGATAGAAGATAGATAGATAGATGATAGATGATAGATAGATAGACAGATAGATAATAGATAGAAGATAGATAGATAAATTGATTGATAGATGATAGATAGATGATAGATAGATTGATTGATTGATAGATGATAGATAGATGATAGATAGATAGATAGATAGATAGATGATAGATGATAGAAGATGGATAGATAGATGATAGATGATAGATAGATAATAGATAGAAGATAGATAAATTGATTGATAGATGATAGATAGAAGATAGATAGATGATAGATAGACAAATGATAGATAGATAAATTGATAGATGATAGATAGAAGATAGATGGTAGATAGATCGATAGATAGATTGATAGATGATAGATAGATGATAGATAGATAGATTGATAGATGATAGATAGATGATAGATAGACAGATGATAGACAGATAAATTGATAGATGTTAGATAGAAGATAGATGATAGATAGATAGATAGATTGATAGATGATAGATAGATGATAGATAGATAGATAGATAGATGATAGAAGATAGATAGATAGATAGATAGATAGATGATAGATAGATGATAGATGATAGATGATAGATAGAAGATAGAGAGATAGAGAGAGGGGTAGATTTATAGAGAACAAATGTATACTACTTACAACCATGCCAGGAATGTCAAAGCATACTGAGTTGTATGGTCACTTGATCCCTAGCTAACACAGAGAGGATG
Organism: Neofelis nebulosa; assembly: GCF_028018385.1. Taxonomy (NCBI): domain Eukaryota; kingdom Metazoa; phylum Chordata; class Mammalia; order Carnivora; family Felidae; genus Neofelis; species Neofelis nebulosa. The sequence continues at coordinate 121,270,915 of NC_080790.1, forward strand.
CTTTGCAGTTGCCAAAACCTTGTTAGGTAATTTATTTCCCAAGTTAGGTCACTTTATGTGAAATTCCTACACTGTAGTTCACCTCAACACCCTCATTTTATGGAAGGGAGATTTTATCTTCAGAGAAGTAAAGTGACTTCAAAGGTCCTTGACACTAAGTAAGCATTCAATAAACGTCTGTTGAATTGGATGGGTAGGAGCATACAGGCAAGAAAAGGGAGTGGAACGCCTAAGAACATCTAACGCCTAAATACAGGTGTTTTCAGGGAAATAGGAGTAAAACAGAGTAGCCGGAGGGATTATTCTCCAAGTGGGTTCTCCAGAGCTCCAGTGCTCTCCATGATGCGAGGAGATGTTTTGGGACCATTGTTCAAGGCCAAGGTCTTTCTCTTAGGTTCCTAATCTATAAAATTGCAGTAAACCTCCATGTTATAAAGATGTGAACATTAAAGTTGATGCAAAAATGTGTTCAGCACAGCAAGTGACACACGGAAGAAGAAGAAAAATAATGGCAAATACGTATTAGTCATCGATTACCTTCTAGGCATCACACAAATGTAGTGCATGGATTAATCTCATTCAGTCTCCCTGGTCTCCTGGTGTCAGGTACCATTTATTATCCCCATTTCATAGATAAAGAAATTGAGGCTCAGGGAGGAAAGTTTCTTGCCCAAAGTCCCTCAATCCCCAAGTGGAAAAGCCACCTGGAGTCTTTACTAATTTTTATGTTTATTTACTTTTGAGAGAGACAGAGATAGAATGCGAGTGGGTTAGGGGCAGAGAGAGAGGGAGACACAGGATCCGAAGCAGGCTCCAGGCTCTGAGCTGTCCTCACGGAGCCCGACGCGGGGCTCGAACCCACGAGCTGTGAGATCATGACCTGAGCCGAAGTCGGACGCTCAACCGATTGAGCCACCCAGGGGCCCCAAGTCTCTACTATTAATTATGGTGCTTCCCTGTCTCCTGCCCAGTGAATGGAAACCATCATTAATCTTACTGTTGTATTTTTAAAGGCGACGCTCCTCACTGTATCGGCAGCATTTTCAATTTGAGTGGGTCCCAACTTTTCTCAGCCACGCGATCTTTAACAGAATCACAGCTAAATCATATTTGAACAGCCTAACGTGTAAACTAAAGTCAAGGCAGAATTTGTCGGCCTGAATCGGCCGTGGGGCCTGGAGCCCTCCCGTCCTGCGGTAACTGCATAAAACCCTTTGCCCTCCGTTGAGCACAGTTAGCAAATATTGGTCTAAAACACAGTTGAGTGGATTTGTTGCCTGGCAATCTAGTCTTACTGTCTCCAGGGACCCCAGCTTGTTGGTTTCTTACAGGCTCTGAAAGCATGTTGCAGCTCAGAGGAAAAGGCCCAGGAGAATCCTGCAGGGGGTGGGGGGACAGGATGGAGTGGAGAATCATCTTTCTGAGTCTTCCCGAGTAAGGCCCAGGCGACATCCTAGGCTACAGGCGGGGTTCCCGGGGAGTCTGTAGGACAGATATTCAAGAAAACTCACTCTTTCAAAGCCAGGACTTCTAAAGATAGCACCGGCTCAATGGCAATGAGGAATGACCTCCTCTGCCCCCCCTCCCCCCACCCCCACACCAATTAAGTCTTTTTCCTTCCTCTCCACCTGTACCTGGGGTTCTCTCCAGGCTGCGGGCAAATGTGTGCATTAATCACACATGGATCGGCGAGAGCACTGGGAAGTGGCTGATTTATGAACCAGCCAAAAGTGTGGGGAGGCTGGGAGTGGGCAAGGCAGGCCCAGCTCGGGGAGCATATGGGGGACCCTTCTCCAGGACCAGATCCATCCATATGCTTCGCTGCGGGTCCGTATGCTGTGTGGGCTGGTCCGCCCCCCCTTGTCAGCGTCGAGGCTGCTTGTCTGCCGTAATGTGCAAGGAGCCGGGTCGACCACAGGCCTCCTGGCATTTGAACACACGCTCTGCAGCAGCACGAGACCTTTGGGGCGAGGTCTTGGAGCTCTTCTTATAGATACTACGTTTATGCCCTTGTCCGTATGAGTTACTGTCATTTGCTTCCTTAGGGACCGTCCGCGAGAGACAGATGAGGCCAGATTAGTTTTTTGTCTTTGCTAGAGGGGGACGTGGAGACCTAGAGGCAGCAATGCGCTGACTAGTCACAAGAGCAGTAACGACACCCACTGCGTGAGCATCAGGTGCTGGGCTCTGCTCTAATCGCTTTGTATGTGCGTTAACTAAAAACACGGAGACGTATTGCCCGCGATGACAGGTTGAGTGTTGGAGTGAGCCGTGGAGCTCGGAACCGTGTGCCGCTGCGGCTCCCTTTGAACCTCAGTCATTCGTCCATTGAGTTTTTACTGAGCTCCTATCCACGTCAGACCTACAGTAGGTGCTCCGGGTACAACCAGGAGTAAAACTATCAGAAGATCCGATCCTGGTCTTTCGAGGAGGAAGACACGTCTTAGTGAGGCAAGACAGACAACAGGAAAAAAGGTAGGGGCGCTTGGGTGGCTCAGTCAGCTAAGCATCCACCTCTCGATTTCAGCCCAGGTTATGATCTCACAGTGTGTGGGATCGAGCTCTGCATCGGGCTCCGCCCTGACAACTCGGAGCCTGCTTGGGATTCTCTCTCTCTCTCTCTCTCTGACCCTCCCCGGCTTGTGCACGTGTGTGTGTACAAGTGCTCTCTCCATCTCTCTCTCACAATCTAAACACACTCGAAAAAAGCTATAAAAGAAGAAGAAATGTAAAAGCCCCTGAAGAAAGTGTGTCGTTACAGATTGCAGGAGCTCAAAGGAAGGAAGTAAACAAAGGACTTGGGCAGGTAGCTGGGCGTCTATGACGCTGGGTATCTATGACGCCGAGGGTGGTCAGGGAGATTAATGTAGGGGGAAGGGGCTCCCGGCCGAGAGGGCAATGTGTGCAAAGGACCTGGGGCATGTTTGAGGTCAAAGTCTAGGAGGGATAGAGCCACTCAGGAGTGGCAAAGAGTGGGGAAAAGAGGGCTGGAGAGGGGTTTCTGGCAGGTCATGGCGGGCTTATGGTGGATGCTGAGATGTGCACCGGGAAGTCATGGCAAGGTCTTCAACGGCTTAGCCACACTCACTAGTTGTGAATGTTGGTGAATAATAGCTTACTCTGCTCACCAGTAGTTAATGTGTGACCCTCACACAGGGCAGCCCCTAGCATCCACCAGTGGCTTCCACATTCCAGATATTTTCCAGCAGCAACAGCCAGCTCAGGAAACAGTTATTCGAATCTGGAGACACGCTTACCTGGTCTGTCCCTGCCTCGGGAGCGGGTGCTTTGCGCCTACCTTTGTATTGGAAGGCACAAAAGCACTCATGGGGACACGGGGACATCCTTGAGCTTAAAAACCACTAGTGAATCTTTAAGACCACAACTGCTTTTTGGGAAGCCTGTAAATGATGTCATTACTCCGTCCCATTAGGTTTTACTATACTATTTTAGCATTCTCTATTTTTTTCTTGGCCCCTTCTTTTTCTTTGAAGACACCAATGACTTGGGAATATTTCATTTACTATCTTGCGCCATTTCAGAAAACGTTTATAAACTTCCCATCCCAGGAGGCCTGACCTCAGGGATAAGATCTAGTAGCCTGCAAAGATTAGACTTTATTTAACAAACATTTACACAGAGATTTATGTGCTTAGGACGGATCCTCGTGCTTGGCAGGAATCAACTCATTTGATCCTATAACAAGCCTATAGTGAGGACGGATACTGTTACCGGCATTCTTATTTTGCAGACGGGGAAATTGAAGCACAGAGAGATTAGGCAATACAGCCTGAGGTCCTACAACTGTAAAAGTCTGTTCTCAGCCATTGCATTCTGGTGGAAACGTCCTTGTGTAGAAGCAAACTTCAGAGCTCCGGGCTTGCCTTCCCTTTGCCCACTGAATAGGATTCGGACTTGTGTGGGGTCTTCTCTCCTCCTCTTATCCCCCAAGAGCCTCCTTGGGGCAGGGCAGGGAGGCAGGGGGAAGGGGCAGGGGGAGTCGGTGGGGCTGGGGAGGAGGATTCCCCGGATGGAAGAGGCCACGGTGTATGAAGGTGAGAGTGCCTGAGAATGCAGGGGGAACGTTCAGAAGCATGGCTGGAACTCACACGGCCTTCTGATCAGAAGGTGGAGAAGAAAAGACAAAAAGGCTTGCCCGGGGGGCGAGGTCCCCCTCCTCCCTGTGCTGCGTGGGCGGCTGAGTGTGGCTGCAGACGGAGCCCCGGGGATCCCAGCCTCACAGCCCCCCGAAGAGCAAGCCAGCGGAGCCCAGCGTGGTTTTCCTTCCACTGTCCTCCTCTCCTGCTTCTTTCCTCTTCCTCTAGCTCCCCTTTCCTCCGTCTCTCCTGTCTTCCATCCCACTTTTCTCCTCTCCAGACCCATGTCTGGAGCGCCCATTCTGTGCCAGAACTTGTCCCTGACCCCCAAGCTTCGGAAGTCCGCCGCACCCCCAAAAACTCACCCCGAGAGAACACACGTGTCTGTGACCCATGTGGCTGTGGTCACGTGGGGGCATTTGACCTTGGATGGCCTCCTGGGTGGCGTTGACCCTCCCGGATGGCTCGCCAGCCAAGCCTGGGCTCCATCACGCCCATGAGTACAGGGTGTGGCCCCGGTTCGAGTGGCATCTCTCTCCTGCAGGCTTCTCATCCGCTCCTTCCTCTGGGCTTGCGTGAAACGTGGGCTGAGAAAGTACTCGCAGAGTTTGCACACGTCCCGGATGTTTGTGTCTGAGCCCTGCCAGAGCCCGTTATCACGAGGGTCAGAAAACCTTCCATAAAGGATTGGATGTTAACTATTGTAAGCTTTGCAGGTGATTCAGTCTTGGTCACAGCTACTCACCTTTGCTCCTGCGATGCGTGGGACGTAAAACAAATGCGCGCGGCTAAGGTCCAGCAGAACTTCGTTGACAGAAGCTGGTGGCCAGTGGCTGTGGCCCCCGGGCCCTCGTTTGCTGAGCCCCAACTTCGATTCCCCCCGGGGCGCAGACACTGCCCCTGTGGAATGTCCTGCTGCAGGACGACCGCAGGGCCGATGGATGAGGTAGGTCGTGGTGTCTTCGAGCTTGTCACCGGCAGCGACACGCGCGTATTGGCGGTCGCACACCTGCCTGGGGATTTTGTGGCTCCAAACAGAGCGGGGATACAGTCACGCTTGTCTCCATGGGTATCCGGTGTTTCGAGGGAGCCAAGGAAAGTGTGATGCTTAGAAAGGAGCTTGGGAACACCGCCCGGTGTGAAAGAGACTTGGGTACAAACGATGCTTCGGCGCGGTAGGTGTTCGGCGGATCTCGGCTGAACGAAACGGTGGTGGTGGTGATGCTGTCTGATCCCCCTGCTCTGGTTCACCTCAAGGGGAAAGGGAGGGAGAGGTGAAAACGGGGGCAGCGCGGAGACCAGAGCCGAATGAGACGGGCTGGTGACCGTTCAAGGAGCACGGGAGGGACTGCCAGGTCTGTCTCGGGAACAGAGATCGCACTGAGCACAGTCACACGGGGGTGGCCAGTGTGCGTTCCTCCATCGTCCACGGCTACCTCTTGACGGCGCGTGTGTCTCTAGGTGTGCTGGCTCTCCTGCTCCCTTCTTATTCACTCCTGTGGCGTCTGAGTTCGCCCTCTGTGCCGGTCCCCATGTCCCTTTCGGTCCACCCTCTCTTAAGTGAGTATCCCTCCAATCAGCCGGCACCCGCATTGGCCCCGGGGCCCCTTTGCCCACACTGAGGTGAGTCTGGGTGCCTGGGAATGTGTGCCTTCCAGCTGGCCCTTAACTGGTGACCAAGGGGGTGCGTGACTGACGTGAGGGGGACAACACTGAGGGTAACTGATCATCTCTGGATGCTTGGCTGTGGGCTTGGCCTGCAATCGCACCCACAGATGGCTTGTATGGCACCACCCCTACCCTGTCCTGCCCCCCCCCCTCCCCGACACCTTCCCAGCTTCCCCTGGGAGTCCTGCCTGCATAGATCACGTGTCTGCAGATCCTCATCTCCCAGTTGGCCTCAGGACCCCTGACCCAAGACTCGGTCCCTGAAGAAATACGTGAAGAGCCCAAGGACAGCTTGAAGCCCGGTAGCTGTCAGGGGGAAGAGTGCGTTCCCGAGGCGACAGGGAAAAGGAGACATCTCACATTTAGAATCGCAACTGTCCTGCCATGTCTGTCCACGTAGTAAACTTGGTGGCTTTGTGAAGCGAGGGGTGGTGACTGGATGGCTGCGGGCTGATCTCGGCGGATTCTTGAGCTGGTCTCCCTCCCCGATCCCTCAGCCTAAGACCTTGGTGGGGGGGCAACTGGTGCCTCCCACCCACGCACTTTGCCGTCTGTTACACAAGCTAGAAAGTGTTCTACCCGCCTCCCCTTTTCCGTTGGTGTTTTCCCTCCTGCTCACCAGGAAATAGGTTGGTCTGCCGTCATCCTTAGGGGAAGGAGAGGGACATACCCACCAGTCTAAGAGTTGCTAAAAAAACAACTCCCCTTTTGATGGAGGGAGATAAAGACACATGGATAAATGTGTATTCATATTTTTAACATTGTAACCTATGGCTATGGAGCTTGGGTCTCATTGGGTCGAGGATGTTCGTGTGCTAAAAAACGTTCTGAAATGCTGATCTGCTGTACAGGCTTTAAAGAGAATTTCCTGCATCGCATTCCGATGGGGACTTCATCCCTAAAAGAGTTGCCGGGAGACAGGTGCAGTCCCCAGGGTGTGGTGGAGCTGGCTTGTACCAGCTCACAAGACCCTACGGTTAATTTTTCAGGGACTGAGCAGACCAGTCAAGATCAGATTGGGAGCATGGACGTAGCTGGGCTGGGAACGTTTACACCACAGAAAGTGGCCAGCACTATAAATCAAGGGCACACCTTCCCCGATGGTCCACCAGCAGGCTGTCTGTGTATGCATGTGAGTCTGGATTGCGGCAGACGGCTTCCTGCCCTCTCTCCACCCCTGTCCTGCATAAATCAGAGTCACGAAGGCTTTTTCTCCTGCCAGCAGGTTTGTTCTTGTATTAGAATAGGATGTGCCCGGTCACCTTTCTGCGTTTGGAAATGCATATTTCATGAGACCGGTGAAACAATATTTGCAACTGGCCTTTTTTGTCCCCCTCTTCCAGAACATGTGAATTTTTTTGAAGCTTTGGTCTCACCGTTTTGCCGAGAAAGGAAGACAGCCAGCCTGATTCCTGGCTTATACGTGAATGCCCGTCATGAGAACCCCCTCCTTGCCAGGGCACGGACCTCGTGCTATGGTGTAGACAGTGACAGTGGTTTTGGACCAGGCTCTCAGGAGTGTGACTAGAAAATAGAGGCAGACACAGCAAAGTAGCTTTCGTATCTACTCGGCAGGCATCGGGCTTGTCACTGAGCCAACGGGCCAGTGGGGAGGACCCGCGTGTAAGCAACTGATGAGGATAAAAATAGTCTGGTGGACCCCCCGTGACTCTGTGTTACATGCTCAGCGTATGAATGGCGCGCAGCTCGGTAGAACAAAGTTGGGGTTTTCATTGAAACGGATCTGCATTTGAATCTCAGGGCCACGGTCCTAAGGAACCGCCAGCAACTCCCCGAACTTCAGTTTTGCCACATGCAGGATGGAGGCAGTAGGACTCACCTTTCGGAGGAGGCATAAGAGCTCCGTGGGCAAAGAAAGGGCCTGAACTCAGTCCAGGGAGAGGAAACAGCTTGTCATGGCAAAGCCACGGAGAGATGTGGCGTAACAGAAACATGAAACGTGTGGCGGTAGCGAAGGGACAGAGTATTTGATTTTTTTTACGCTTTTCCGATTTTCCCGACCCTCCGAATCTCAAGGCTCCGTGCTGAGAAGCGCCAGCTTCCAAGTTTCCTAACTGTAATCCTCTTGGACCTGTCCCCACGCCCTCGGGCTCGAGCCCTTGGTGCAAAGGGAAGGTGGTCTTCACCAGTCTCTCAGGGTTCCCCCATTTTCCACTCCTGTGAAGTCCAGGCAAGAGAGCAAGAAAATGCCAGGAGAACTCTGTACAGAGTCCGCCTTCTCTCGAGCAAATGGCGGTGCCTGCTCCTAGAGGCGGAAATGAGCCTTGCAAAGCATTCCTGTCCTGCCCGTTGCAGCCAGCCTTCGTGTAGAGGGAGGGCAAGAAGGGGAGGCCCCAGGTCTCCAGCCCCAGGTGGGAGACGAAAAGGGGCTGGTGTGACTTAGGGAGCTTTTCCCAACTTCAAGAACCGGGCTTCAGAATCTCCTGTGGCTGGAGGGATGGGCCTCTGTGTTCACGACAAGGCTCCCTGGGAGAGTCAGACATAGCCCTCCCTTTCTCTTCCCCACCTCCCTCCCTTCCTTCTCCCCGTCCGCTGAACCCCCTAGTGTTCTACAGGGAAACGACACGCTGTAGCCTTCACGGGTACCGGCTGGAAGAAGCAAGGCTTGGGATCGCGTTTTGAAATATTTTAGGCACGATTTTAAACAGAATCCATTCTCCCGAATGTAATAGTTTTCCCCCCACCCCGGGGATAAAGACACACAAAAAAGGTACCCCAAATAAGTGTTTTCTCCCTGAAAACGGCTCCGTTGTGGGTTGAACTCTTTCATCTTTCATTTTTAAAGCTTTTTATTTACTGTGCAACACCCCTATAATGACAATAACAAAAAACCCCAAATGAAGCTGTTCTCATTTTTCGCGTTTGCTCCGGACGCTGCCCACATGCACTCATTTTTACGGTTTCACTCATAGTGCTCGCAGAACTTTGTATTCCGCTTTGTTCGTTTAACATTCTGTCATAAACAAATGGTGAATTGCTTTTTCATATTGCTAATTAACATTTTTATTGGCTGTATGCTATTCCACCGGGTTGGTATAGTTTTAGCTACGTAACCATTTCTCTGCCGTTGGCTGTGTATGCAATATTTACAGTGGTGTTACGTTATATATTAAACTGACACAGAAATAAACCTCTTCCGCTTTTACCGTTTTTGGATGTTTCTTTGAAAAGGATTACGTTTTTGGAATAAAATCTCAATCTTTGCAAGATTATATAAAAATGTTTGTGGCTACAAGTTGACGGTGCTACCAGCAATATTTAATGGCTTTGGGGCGCCTGGGTGGCTCAGTCGGTTGAGCGTCCGACTTCGGCTCAGGTCATGATCTCGCAGCTCGTGAGGTCGAGCCCTGCGTCGGGCTCTGCGCTGACAGCTCGGAGCCTGGAGCCTGCTTCCGGTTCTGTGTCTCCCTCTTTCTCTGCCCCTCCCTGCTCGTGCTCTATCTCTCTCTCTCTCTCTCTCTCTCAAAAATAAACATTGAAAAAAATTAAAAATAGAAGATGCAAGGGACACCTGGGTGGCTCAGTCGGTTAAGCGTCCGACTTCAGTTCAGGTCATGATCTGAGTTTGTGAGTTCGAGCCCCACATCAGACTCTGTGCTGACAGCTTGGAGCCTGGAGCCTGCTTCGGATTCTGTGTCTCCCTCTCTCTCTGCCCCTAACCCATTTGCATTCTGTCTTTCTCTGTCTCAAAAATAAATAAACATTAAAAAAAAATATTTAGTGGCTTTTTTTAATGTTTATTTATTTATGTTGATTGAGAGAGAGAGAGAGAGAGAGAGAGATCGTGGAGGAAGTGCACACTGGGAAGGCATTCCAGTCTTGAAGAGGGGCTGGCAGGCCCATCGAGACAGTTGCAGGCCAGCGGTCAGGACGAACTATCCTGTGGGCCGGGCAGAAGCAGGTGAGAGCTGCGGCCATCTCTCGACCCTCCCGCTGAGCTGGCTTCTCTACACCCCCCGCTCCAGTGCCAAGCAGACCAATGATCCCTTCCAAGCCTGGTTAGGTTAAGAAGAAGCTGCTAATTTTCTGCTGGCCGGTGATCCTTGTGACTCTGGTCCCTTGGGAACTTGAGTGCAAGTGGCCGAACGGTTGTGAGGCTGGGGCGTGCTTTAGAATTACAGCTCCTCTTGGGAACATCATACCTCCACGCCCTTTTCTCCCTGCCCTGGCTCCTTCCCCGCTGTTCAAGTTTCTCTAACCCTAAACGACTGAAAACAAAAAGAACACATGGTTCTGCTCCTCCGCTTCCTTGACTTCACTCTCAAAATGTCAACGTTGAGATGAGTTTTTCCAATTTGCGTTCCATGAGAGAGTCTGCAAAAATAAACAATTAGGACGCGATTTGACAAAGAGATGGCTAATTAGATAGCAGATACAACGGGCAAATTCCGTTTATTTCTGACAACGGAGATCTCAGGCCATCTTTTTCTTCAATGTCTTCTCTCCGAAGTCAGAAGGGTCTCACGTGCTATTTTGCTTTTCCCTCTCTGATCGGATCCCTGTGCGGGTGCCCGTTAGGACGGATGAGAACATGTATTATTTACTAATTCCACGCTGCGCTCAAGCAAGTTCTCTGGCAGAATTTACATTTGTTTGCAAACCGTTTTGTAAGTCTGTAGGGCATATCTCCTTCCGATCTTTTACATTTAGGAGATCTCGCCACACGAAACATTTTAAAATAGAGTGGTTTCTTCACGCCTAGGCACAAAGATAGCAAATTTTTCAGAAAAGTTCCGATTGGAAATGACCCAAAATTTCGTTTCGAGTTCTCATGTCATTGAAAAAGTATTTTGAAACAAGTTCGAAAACAGCACAGAGAGACCCCATATTCTTTTCACTCAGTTTCTCCTAACATTAACGTCTTCCCTAACCGGAGCGTACTCATCAAACTGGGAAACTCTCATTGACGCAATATTATTAGCTAACTTCTAGACTTTATTTGAATTTTGGTAGTTTTTCCACTACCGTCCTTTCTCATGTCCTGAAACATGTCTGTTTTGGGCATGTCTTCAGTCTCTTCCAGTCCGTGATCCCTCCTTGGTTTTCCTGGTCTTTCATGACCTTGAAACTTTTGAAGAGTATTGGTCAATTATTTTGTAGAATGCCCCCTCAGTTTGGGCTCATCTAATTTTCTTCCTCATGATCGGATTGAGGTTGGATGTTTGGGGCACGGATACCGCAGAAGTGATGTTCTATCCTATTTCCCATTGGGGTCCGTGATGTTGCCATGTCTTATCACTGGTGATATTGGTTTTGAACATTTGGTTAAGATGGTGATGGCCAAGTTTCTTCTTCGTAAGTTTACTCTTTTTCCCTTTGTAATTAACAAACGTCTTGGTGGGGCAGAGAAGAACCCCATTTTGTTCTGTTTTCTATTAAATAAGATGAAAACCTCTCCTTTCCCTTGCCTTCTGATTCTTATCTCTGTCCAGATGGATTGATAACTTAAGGGCAAACGGAATATTTCGTTAATATTTGGGAAGTTTTGTTAAGTCAGGACACAGGCCGTGGATGATATGTGAAAATTAGCAGCCGTGTCATCTGGAGGCACATCTGGGGAACATCATGGAAGAAATCTAGGAACGAGGAAGGAAAACTTTGTTCCTTCGGGAGTTCTTAGCCTCTCTTAGCATCAGTTTCTTTGAGCATCAACTAGGGATAATAATGTCGCTGACAGGAACATGGGGGAGATGAACGTCAGACGCTGCCCAAACATTTCTTAGCACAGCGCCTGGCACCCGTTAGTCTCATCCCATGATCATTCTCATGATTATCTTAGGAAGGCAGGTGCTCAGACTTCAGACTCTGCTCCTAATGCTGCTGTGGGTGGGATTCTTGGCCTCTGTCGGCCCCTTGCCAGTTCATGGAACCTGAGACGTCAACTGCTGAGCGAGGAAATTGTCGCTTGCCTCGTGCAACATGCAGCCTCGATTCCAGCTCGTTTGAAATTCGCAGTGGTGAAAAATGGCTTTGCATCCTACTGTGAATTTAAATACTTGCAACCCAGGAATAAACGGATCTCATGGCTCATTTATCTCTCAGCCATTAATTAATGGTGGTTAATTGTAGTTATGAGCTATTGAATTCCAGGCTCTTGCACCCATACATTTTCTTTAATGTATGCAGGAAACCGTGGAGGCAGTAGGTGAGGGACTGGGAAAAAGACTGCCCCAGAGGGCAAATGCTCACAACTCCACCCCTGCTCCCTACTCTTTCCGAGGGGGGCCGTTGCTGCACTGACCTCATGGGCTGGCCCAGAACAGGAGGCTGGGGTTCTTGGGCCACTCCCTTAAGTGTTTCTTGTCTGTCACATTCCTGGGAGGGACCTGCTAGAAACCCTTTTTCTATTTCTTCCACGTGAGAAGTAAATTTGTAAGAAGGAGTAAAGAACTGTCAACAACCTGGCAACTTGAAAAAGAAATGGGTGATGTCACGCAGAATCAGGTCTTCTGCTAGAATGTAAATTACACTGTTTGAGTATTTCTGTTGTATTGTCTGCTGAGGTGGCTGCTGAGGGTGTGGAGGGGAGCCTGTAATAGACGAATTCTCTCCTGAAGGGTGAAGGTCTCCTGACCACATCTTAGACCCTTACAAGTGAAACTTTGGGTGACATCTCTGGTTTCACAGACTATTAGTGATCACTGAATTTAGAGATGTGATAGGCAGAGCTCTAAGATGGCCCCCAAGATTCCCGCTCCCCCTGTGTGTAAACTCTGTATAATATTCTCCCCACGAATGTGGTGGGCCTGCCCTAATCAAATGATCCCTTTTGAAAAAGAGTCCCGTGAGAATATGCATGGGATTGCATCCTAAGGATGCTGGATCAAGGTGAAGAAAGTTGTATACGGGAGATTGCTATTGAGATAGGAGCACCCTCTCGTGATAAAGAATTTAGCATCTTGCCAGGGATCCCAGTAGAGGGTCCTAACACACTTCTGAGATGGCTCCTAGAGAGTTGGAGAAAAGCACGGCCCATGTGAAGTGAACCGGAAATGCCAGAACCGCCATGGCAGGTACTTGAAGAAAAGATCCAAGGGGTCAGGGGAGAGGGCATTCTAGAGAAAATATACTAAATAAGGCTGGGAAAGTCTACAGCAATCACGTTCCGTGAGAGGATTCCCAAGGACACTCGATTTACCAGGGCAATAGGATGTGTGCTGGTGAAGCGAATGCCAATATTGCTCAGAAGCTCAGTGCCGATATCTTCTGCAGTTCAGGGATGATGGGAGGAGAAACCTTCATGGCACAGGAGCCCCTGCTAGTGACGGCTTTGATAAGATTCCAAGTTAACTTAAGCCATACCGAAACGTTTCATACTAAGCAACAAGATTGTCACAATTATCATAATGGGTGGCAAAGCTTGAGTGAGCTGTAGGGTACTTAATAGAACACAGCGATCCTGGGGGTAATTGATCTATTGGTGGGTAATCGACAAGTATAATGTTCGGTCTATACAATCGAAAGATATTAAGAATATACAACAGAGGCGCCTGGGTCAGCTCCCTTTCTTCCAGGTGAGAAGCTCTATCAGGAACAGAGATGGGACTTTGCCTGGCCAGACTCTATGTGCAAGGACTTGCGGACAGGCAGGCAGGAAAGGGCTTCTCCACTATCTCACCCTTTCCCTGGATGGTCACGTTGTTTCTCTCTTCTCACACATTTACACAAAGCCCCATATGCACTTTACTTGTCATCAGTCACTCACCCAGTGTTAGGAGATTTTTGTTTGTTTGCTAGAATTGTTTTTGGTCTCTCTGAAACAAAAATTTGTTTCTGAGATCTCAGCTTTCTTCCCTGGAACATCCCCCCTAGACCCCATTATTTTGTATCCATTTATAATACAGGGCACATTAAGGACCTTTAATTTAGAGCTTAATATAGTCTTTTAAAAATTAAAAAAAATTGTTTTTAAAGTTTATTTATTTTGAGAGAGGGAGAGAGAGAGTACAAGCAGGAGAGGACCAGAGAGAGAGGGAGGGACAGAGAATCCCAAGCAGGCTCCACACTGCCAGTGTCAATGCAGGGCTCGAACTCACGAACCGTGAGATCATGACGTGAGCAGAAACCAAGAGCCATACACTCAACTGACTGAACCACCCGGGTGCCCCTAAATTTGTTTGTTTTTATTCTCAAGTTAGCTAACATACAGTGTAGTCTTGGCTTCAGGAGTAGATTCCTGTGACTTATCACTTACTTTTGTAAAACACCCAGTGCCCATCCCGACAAGTGCCATCCTCAAGGCCCATCACCCACTTTCCTGAACCTCTCAGGCCTCCACTCCCATCAACCCTTAGTTTGTTCTCTGTATTTAAGAGTCTCTTATGGTTTGCCACCCTCTCTGTTTGTATATTATTTTTCCTCCCTTCCCCTATGATCATCTGTTAAATTTCTCAAATTCCACATGTGAGTGAAATCATATGATATCTGTCTGTCTCTGAGTGACTTATTTTGCTTAACATAATACCCTCCAGTTCCATTCACATTGTTGCAAATGGCAAGATTTCATTCCTTTTCACCATCAATTAGTATTCCATTGTGTGTGTGTGTGTGTGTGTGTGTGTGTGTGTGTGTGTGTACATATGTTTATATACATATAAACACATCTTCCTTATCCATTCATCAGTTGACGGACATTTGGGCTCTTTCTATAATTTGGCTATTGTTGATAGAGCGGCTATAAACATTGGGGTGCATGTGCCCCCTTGAATCAACACTCCTGTATCCTTTGGATAAATACTTAGTAGTGCAATTGCTGGGCCATAGGGTAATTCTATTTTTAATTTTTTGAGGAACCCCCACACTGTTTTTCAGAGTGACTGTACCAGTTTGCATTCCCACCAACAGTGCAAGAAGGTTCCCCTTTCTCCACGTCCTTGTCAGCATCTGTTGTTTCCTCAGTTGTTAATTTTAGCCACTCTGACTGGTGTGAGGTGATATCTCAATGTGGTTTTGATTTGTATTTCCATGATGAGGAGTGACGTTGAGCATCTTTCCATGTGTCTGTTGACCATCTGGATGTCTTCGTTGGAAAAGTGTCTATTCATGTCTTTTGCCCACTTCTCCACTGGATTATTTGTTTTTCTTGTGTTGAGTTTGGTAAGTTCTTTATCAATTTTTATACTAACCCTTTATCTAATGTCATTTACAAATATTTTCTCTCGATTCATTGGTTGCCTTTTAGTTTTGTTGATTGTTTCCTTTGCTGTGTAGAAGGCTTTTGATCTTGATGAGGTCCCAGTACTTCATTTTTGCTTTTATTTCCCTTGCCTTTGGAGACATGTCAAGTAAGAAGCTGTTGTGGCCGAGGTCCCAGATGTTGTTGCCTGTTTTCTCCTGTAGGATTTTGAAGGTTTCCTATCTCACATTTAGATGTTTCATCCATTTTGAATTTATTTCTGTGTATGGTATAAGAAAGTGGTTCAGTTTCACTCTTCTCCATGTTGCTGTCCAGTTCTCCCAGCACCATTTGCTGAAGAGACTGTCTTTATTCCATTGGATATGCTTTCTTGCTTTGTCGAAGATTAGTTGGCCATATATTTGTGGGTCCATTTCTGGGTTCTCTATTCTATTCCATTGGTCTATGTGTCTGTTTTTGTGCCAGTACCATACTGTCTTGATGATTACAGCTTTTTAATACAGCTTCAGAAAGTCCAGGATTGTGATACCTCCAGTTTGGGTTTTCTTTTTCAGCATCACTTTGGCTGTTCGGGAACTTTTCTGGTTCCACACAAATTTTAGGATTGTTTGTTCTAGCTCTGAGAAGAATACTGGTGTTATTTTGATTGGGATTGCATGGAATACGTAGATTGCTTTGGGTAGTATTGACATGTTAAGAATATTTGTCCCCGTCCCTAATTTTTTTTAATTAACAACAATTTTTAATCGAAGTCGAGTTGATGTTACATATATTAGTTTCAGGGGCACAGCATAGAGCTTTGACAATTCTGTATATTCTTGGCACTGTATTATGTGTTTTACATATTCATTTTCATTTACCTCCCACAGATGCATGAGTCAGGGATTTTGCAGGCAGAGAAACCAATACTCAGAGAAGGTAAGCAGCTTTGCACTGGTCAATTAGTGGCAAGTGCGGAACTCAGACCCGTATCTTCTTCCTCAAAGCCTTCATCCATGGCCTGCCATTTGACTGCTTATCCCAACTTCTCTTCTAGACTGAAGAGTCCACGGAGAGAGTTTCCACGTCTCCCTCCACCCCTGCTTTGCTACTAACAGAGAGTCTCATCTATGCAAAGGAAGTGTGATGAGCGAAGCCTGCATGAATGAATTATGCTATAAATGCACAGGTGAAGGGACGACGGACTTCAACGGGACTTCATAACTGAAATGGGATACAAGCACGGAAATCAAAGCCTGGCAGAACAAAGCAAATCTGTACAGACCAGAGTACAGGGTCCAGAGGAACCAAAGTGAAAACATCCAGCAGCAGGAGAATGGAGAAGAGAGACAAGCGGACGGGACGTGCAGGGGCAGCTTCTCTGGGGCGGTGGGGGCAGGGGGGGTGACAAGTGTGCAGGAGGGGAGGGCCAGCTGGGCAGAGGCAGGCATAGCTCGAGGCAGAGGAGCCTGCCAAGGCCAAGGCCAGGAGAGAGGCCTGCGAGGAGGCACACGGAGAGGTGTGCAGACACCTCAAAGGAGAACGGATAACCAGGCTCCAGGGCGTGGAAGCTTTGGATTTTATCCCAAGGGCAATGGAGTTGCTACTGCAGGGCTTTAAACATGAAAAGGACCTGAGCCGGGGCACCTGGGTGGCTCAGTTAGCTGAACATCTACTCTGGATTTCAGCTCAGGTCCTGATCCCAGGGTTGTGGGACTGAGCCCTCCATCGGGCTCAGCGCTGAGCATGGAGCCTTCTTGGGGTTCTCAATCTCTCTCTCTCTCTCTCTCTCTCTCTCTTTCAAAATAAATAAATAAACATTTAAAAAAAAAAAAGGAAACTGTTGTTTTACACTCAGACCCCATTCCACACCTGGGTTTGTGCCTGCAGGAGACGCGTGTGTAAGTTTCACAATTTCCACAGCGACAGCTTTTATGATCACAAGGCCAAACTGGACCCAACCCGAAGGCCCACCCTCAAAGAGCGAACCATGGGTATGGTAGACAGTAGTCGCCCCTCGTCTGTGCTTAGAGTTCCCCGGTTTCCGTTATCTGCGGTCAACCCCAGTCGAAAGCAGGTGGTGCTTCTCCCGATGGAGGGTCAGAAGCCCCGTCGTAGCCTGATGATGATGCCTAGATCATTCCCTCACTTCACTTCAATATGGCGGCTTCTCACCACCTCGTATATCACAACCTGAGGGGGGGTGGGGAGTACAGCACAGTAAGGTATTTTGAGAGAATAAAAGAGAGAAACCGCATTCACATGTCTATTATTACAATGTATTGTTACGATCATTCTATTTTCCTACTAGTAACTGCCGTTCACCTCTTGCTGTGCCTAATTTATAAATTAAACTTCATCGCCAGTATGCATGTGCAGAAATCAACATGGTGTATATAGAGTTCAGTACTATCCACGATTTCAGGTGTCCGCACCCCTGCAGACAGGTGGGGACAGCGGTGCGCAGACAATGAAACATCGTCCGGCAACAGGAAACAGAGAGCTTTCCCCCCACCCCCCACCCCCGCCCCGCACAGATGCATGGATGAGTCTCACATACGTAGTGTTGACAACAGAGATCTCACACAGAAGAGCATGTGACTCCATCACTATGCAGCTCAGAAGGAGCCAAAATGAATCCATAGAGATTAGTGAGACCACCTTTCACCTTCGAGGGGGATATCGGTTGGGGAAGTGCAGGAGGGAGCCTCTGGGGCGCTGGCTACGCTCACACCCTGATGCGTGTGGCGGTTACACGGCGTGTGTAAACATTTGTGGCACTCCATCCCGATGTTTGCTACAGGTGTGTGTCCTCCGTTGCCGTCTGTGTGCACCGTTTGTGCTGTGTATATCACACTTCAAAAATACTCACCCCTGTGGAATCTCCTCCGTATTTACTCCCAGGCACGACGGCATCGTAGAAAACAGAGAACTATACCGGTAACCCAAAACCATATAGAATTTCCCCGGGTTTGTTCTTAATCTATGCGTGGGGATGCTCAATTTGAAAGCAAATTTAGCATTTAGTGTAACTGACTCAGAACGCTCAATGCATCTGCCAGGTTTTGGGGCTTCCTCGGAAGAGCTCACTGCAATCTCCGTGTGTGTGCGCACACGCGTGCGTGCATGTGTGTGCATGGGCATACGCGTGCGCAGGTGGGGTGCACGTGTGTGCCCACCGTAGCCACGTGTTTGTGATCTCTCCTTTGAGTTCCTCTCAAAGTTCTAAGAAGGCAGGGCCCTTTTGCAGCTGGGCCACGCCACGGGTAACGGCCTAGTGTCTGAGTTTCTAGGTGCTGTCCCAGCTGAAAATTCATGCCCTGTGTTCCGACCCCACCCTGCCCGGCTCTTCCTACCCAACGCCCGGTGGGTTTCCCTCAGCTCCGACGGAGCGAGCACCTAGCTCCCCAGAGGCAGAGCGGCATCTTGCCGCGACGCGAGTCTAATTGTTTCTAGATTGAGTATTTCCCTGGGACAGCGGTCCCAGCAGCCGGTGTTCCCTGAATTAACATGCTCACTGAAGGATTGAAGACGGTGATTAGGCCTGACAGCATCAGTTTCGGTGGGACAGTCTCAGTGCCACAGAGCTGCACGGGACAGCGAGGAGATTTATTTGCGTGGAATGGAGACATATGGCCAGAATCATCCGCTCCCTTTCCTCTGTAATTAAAACATCTGGGAGCACCAAAGGGCTGGGAAATGAGAAGTGAGCAGTGAACGTCTCATCCTGCCCAAGCCTGAATAATTTTGCTTGTGGGGCTGTGACATCAGAGGGTATGGACCACTTGGTCTGGGCTGGCCCGGGAATTGCCAACGGTCCAAAGGCCAGTGAGCTTGTGAACGTGACTTTGGGGTTTGGTCTTTGGTGGTTTGTTTTACTTAACTTTTTTTTCTCAAAGTGCACATAAGGAGTTTCTTTTTGAAGATGGTTTTTAGGGTTTTTTTTTTTTTAAAAGGCTAACTCACAGAGAAAATATAGGGCTCAGTTTGGGGGCTGGTAGAGGCTATGACATATATATATATTTTTTTATCATGTGATGAGTTCTACTTGGGGCAGTGGAAATTGTCTTCCCTTGAAATGGAAGGACACCTTGGTTCTTCCCTTGGTTCTTGGTAGGCGGGACGTCCTTCATTTAACGTCTATACATCGAATGGATCCCATCAGCCTGGTTTCAGGCCCCTTGGCAATATGTCAAGGTCGGAAGGACGGGTGTCTGAGGATGTCCTCTGCTTTACTTAGAAGGGCCTGAGGAGTACCAGTTTACGGCCAGAACGTTCTTAGGAAGACTGGACGAACCAGAACTGGAGATCAGTTCTTTCTCTGGGGATTCACTTACTTACTCACCACACCTACCATTACTCACTCCATCTAGACGACCATTCAAGCAGGGAGACTGTTGAGCACGGCTGCACATCAGGTTCTGGGAAACGGGAGTAAAAGCCCGAAGACAGTGCCCCTGGTGTTGAAGGAGACGTTTCTAGACAGGAAACAACTCAACACGGCACTTGAGAAGTAGCCTCGTGAGCACACAGAGGAGACCACCGGCACCTGTGCCCCTCCATCCTTCTCGAATCCAGCGACGCCCGGTACCTGCTCTGTGTCAGATCACACGAGGAGCCCGGTGCCGTCAGCCGGAAAGAAAAGAGGCCTGCATTTATTGAGCGCTTACTGCGTGCTTAACACGTTACATACTTGATTCGTTAATCTTCAGAGTAACCCTTTGGGGGTGGGTATCATTCTGCCCATTGGACAGGCCAGGCAGGCAGGATGCTAAGTTAGAAAGCGGCCAGGTGGGCGTTTGGTCCCTCTGTGCTTAAGTCAAATGCATATGACTTCTTGTTTCGCTGAGCTGCCTGCCTCAAGGCCATCACTCTGGCAGCAGCCTTCTGTGAACCCTGGGACAACCGAAGGCCCTCCCAAAGTGCTTCCTGCCCGGGGCCCTGGCCACTAACCTGCCTCACGCGTGGCCTCGGGCCCTTTCTCAGAAGCCCGTTTCCTGCACTCCACCTGGCTCTTGCCAGCCTCTCTCCTGCTGGGCAGGATTCTTTCCCCTCCGTCCACACTCCACTGGATTGAGTGGATCGAAGGCATCTTCTAAATCTCTTACTCTTCTTACTCTGTTTATCACGGCTGAGCACAGGTCTGGGCTGATACACGGACTCACTTCCTGGGGTCGTTGTCAGGATTAGGTGACAAGTACACACGGAATCCCTACAGCAGTGCCTGGCCGGTTGGCAGAATCCGCCGCATGGGCACCCTTATATCACAGGGCATGTGCACGACGGACCTGGGGGGAAGGGAAAGCGAGGCTGTAGATACTCACGGCTTGCCCGAGGGCGCACAGCTGGAAAACACTAGCGCTGAGATCTGAACCTGAACCTACATGCCTGGGTCCAGAGTCTGAGTTCTTAATGGATCCACCGCACGTGGACCTCAGTGAGCGTCTGTCCTAAATGGGTGCATGCATCCAGACTCACGGCGGCTCTGCACAAGTGCGTGAGAGCCACTGCTCTGTGGGCGATCCCCGCCACAGCCTGTCACCACCCGTCTGCTTATTGATCCCACGCACGTTGTGGGGCCATCTTGTTCCAGGCAGTGGAACAGACAGACAAGGAGAGAACAACGGTGTTTAGGACACAGTTCCCGTCTTTATGGGGATTACAGCCGGGGGCCCGCTTGATTTGTGAAGAACACCTTTGGGAGGCCAGCCCTGGACTGGCGACATTCCCTTTCTCGGGTCCTACAGAGCCTGTCGGTTTCCTCCGAAGCGATCACTCGCCAACATGGCTAAGTTTCTGGCGCCCCTTCAGAGAGGACCTACCCGCTCATATGGCAGAGCCTCTTGGGGACAGTCCGAGGGGGCCCTGCTCACAAGTAGCAAAAGGCCACGCGATCAACGCTGAGTCTAAATGTGTCCCCACGATTCAATTAAGACCAATCCAGTTCCTGATGAAGGAATCTGAACATCCATCCAGGCATAAATATTTATGTCTGGTAGGCTTTCTCCTCAACAGCCAAACAATGTGCGCTGACAACGTTAGAGATACGGATACGTTCCTGCCGAAGACTCCATTATCAGTACTAATCATAACTTAACAGTTTCAGCAGGTGTCATGATGAGATGGATGCAAATGGGGGGGCTCGTCTGTCAGAAGCACTTGGAAGTGGACCGGCTGGTCTGTCACACGCCCGGGTTGCAGCCGGTGAGACCTCATTTCACAGACAAGGGGGCCGCGCGCTCATTTGCCGGTGTGGGGATGCTCCGTGCTCGTGTGCCGCCCGTCACTCGCGGATCACAAATCGGCTTGGCAGCCTCTGCCGGTGCCTCCGTGAAGCCAAAACATCTGGATGAGGGGTGAAAAATCCAGTCTTTCAGCGAGTCAGCCAGCCAGACGTTTGTCGCCGTGTATTTGTTTAGGGCCTACTGTCTTAGAGGGATGTTTCATCGACACGCTGTCAAACATGCAGAAGAAAGACGGATTCCTTCTCATAAGTCATCTAGAAACTTGGGTACCGGGGAAAGCACAACGCTTCTCCTGACGTCTGCGACATCTGCTACTTGTCAAAAGGTTTCGGGTTTGCTGCGAGCGCTTTTCCTTGGAACCGGGCTAAGCTTGTGCCAGAAGGCTGGGGATGTCTGGCTTCTGCCCTCGCGTTTAACCTCTGGGATTTCTAAAGGTACGGGTGACCGAGGGTAACGCATCATTTCCCTAAATTACAGTCCCCCAAACTCTAACGAGTGAGCCTAACTTGGGATTTATGGATAAATGACATTGTGAGCACGAATAGCTCACCACAGTATCCATAGTCCTAGTATTACCAACGGGACACAGTGACCCATTGTTTGTCAGCAGCGGAGAAGAGGAAATGGTGCCATTTATATGTCACAGTGATCAGAGTCCCCGCCAGATATAGTTTAGAGGAGAATGGGTTGAGGGGTGGACCTTCCCAAGGCGTTGCTTCCCACATGCAAAGCACGAGGTTGTCTAAGGAGGACGTGGAAAAGAAATGGGCAGAATGGCATTAGCAATCAACAGGGATGAGTGGAAGGAGAGACCGTGGGTATTTTGGGAGGCACATCTGGGCCCCACAAATTACCCTGGGTGGTCACTGCCAGCATTATGAACTTATTCTTGGCAAGGAGGCTGGACCAAGAACATCGCCACTGCCAGTGTCACACCCAGCTGTGCAACTGTGCCCGTCAAAGAGGGCGGTATTGCGCAATGAACAACCAAAGGCGAGCAACTCTTCAGCCTCATGCTGAAATGATGAAACGTGTCTGACTTGGGCCCCATTTCCGCTTGTCCTGGGCTGCAGGGGTTTTGAGCTGGCAACGTTAAAGAAAAGCAAATCTGAACCATTCTCTGTTGAACAGAGCGAGATAGGGATCTATGCCATCTGCCAAAATCTGTCTCGGCCCCAAGTTTGCTTCTCAGGATGAGCAAAGAAGGAAAATTCTGTAAGCATATGAGACGACAGAACATATCAAAAGAAGGGGACCTCTTTGAAAAACGAGAGCAAACATCGTCACATTAAGCAGTTGTACGAAAAGTTCAGAGAAGTTAGAATTAGCATCTTCAGCCACATTCAGGAGGATATCACACCCCAAAAATGTGAGGAAACAGAAAACAACGTATAGTAAAGGATGGATGCAGGTGAAACGTACGATTGCTGGATTAAAAACTACGACTGATCACTAACAGACTCATTAGCTACTCAGACCATTGTCCGAAAGATATTTCCGCAATGGTGACAATGTTCTCTATCAAGGGGCAGAAAACTTTTTATGTAAAGGACCAGAGAGTATATAGTTCAGTCTTTGAGGGTCACATAGAGTCAGTCCCTTGCCTATTCTTTAGTTTTTGAGAACAAATCTTCACCAAAAAAAATGTCTTGGCTCTTGGGATGCACAAAAGCAATCCGCGGTTACCGCTTCACACCCGCGAGGATGACTACAATTAAAAAAAGAACAAAAGGAAAATAACGAGTGTGGGCAGGGAGAGGGAGAAACCGGAACTCTCATACGTTACTGGTGTGGATGTAAAATGGCGTGGCCTCTGAGGAACGAGGTTTGGCCATCTCTCGAGAACTTAGATGTAGAATTATCACGTGACCCAGCAATTCCACTCCTTGGTATGTTGCTGCCATAATTGAAAACGGGTGTTCAAGAACATCTCATACGTCAGTGTTCCCAGTGGCACTCTGCACACCAGCCGAAAGGTAAAAACAACCCAAGTGTCCATCAGCAAATGAATGGATAAACAAAAGGTGATATAGCCAGGTAATGGAATATTTTTCAGCCATAAAAAAGGATGCTACAACATGGAAGAAGCCATTACGCTCAGTGAAAGAAGCCAGTCGCCATATGACTGGCCACATCGTACAGACAGAAAGCAGACTAGTGGTTTCTAGGGGCTTGGGGGAGTGGGGAATGGAGGGTGACTGTTTAATGGTGTCCTCTGGTTTCCTTTAGTTCTGGTGCCAGATAGTGATGATAGTTGTACCACACTGAGAATGCGCTAAATGCCCCCTTAGAATGGTGAAAATGGCAAATGTTATGTTACGTGTATTTTGCCACAATGAAACGAAATGATTAAAGAGAAAACCGAGTTTTTACAAAAGCTACGGGCTTGGGGCGCCTGGATGGCTCGGTTGGTTAAGCGTCCGACACTCAATTTCTGCTCAAGTCATGATCTCACGGTTTGTGAGTTCGAGCCCCACGTAGGGCTCTGTGCTGACAGTGCAGAGCCTGCTTGGGATTCTCTCTCTGTCCCTCTGTCTCCGCACCTCCCTTGCTGTCTCTCTCTCTGTATGTCTCTTAACAATAAATAAATAAAAACGTTTAAAAAACTAAGCTGGATGAGACCCATGGGCTGTAGGCTGTTCCCTCTAGTCTCTATGTATACTATTCTCCATTGGTAGCCACTAGCCCTATGTGACGGTTGAGCCCTTGCATAAGAGCAACAAAACTTCTTATCTGATTTCATTCAAGTTTACTTAAGTTTAAATTTCAATAGCCACATGGGGTCAGTGACTACTGGACTGGACAGCATGCCTCCAGAATGCTGAGGACCTGAAAGAGAAGGAAAGCTCGAGACATTCGCCTAGAATTCAGAGGAAAGACAGATTTTTAAAAATAGTGATGAGATCAAAGAGGACAGATCCAGGGGAAATCCTACGAGGATAGAAGGGGAAGAGAGAGGAGAGACAAAATTAAAGAAGAAAAGAACAAACTTTTTAGTCTGAAGAAACGGCTTTGTTAGTTGGATCGACTCACCACGCGGATACTATCAAAAAATAATGAAAGACGGCAATGTTGAGACACAGCCCAATGAAGTTATCTTGAATTTGAAGGCGAAAATAAGTTTTGCTAGAAGCATCCATGCCTGAGAATAAATAGATTATTTGGAGAACAAGCACCAGAATGATCTCAGATCTTTTGGAGGACTCTGAATGTTTTAGGCAATGGTTACCATGTTTTGAGGAAGAAAATGCTTTACTTAGCTAAGATGGGTGTGGCTGTTTAAGAGCAAAAGGAAGCCATTTTCGGAAAGACAGACCCGAAGAAAGTCAATACTCTCTTAAAAGGGAAATTCTCATGTGAGTAACCTGGTAGAGAAGAGTCAATACAGCAAAACTAAACCAAACGAAGCACCATGAATGGGAAATCCTGGTGATAAAGAATTGGAAGACAGCAACGACAACTGTTAAACTACAGAGTTTAGTAGAAATAACTCTAGTTACTATGGCTATAATGTAACGTGTGTGCAAAAATAAGGAAATGAATAATGTAAAACTGTTCTGTTAACTTAAAAATCTTAAGATTACATCAGTCAGACTTGGATAGGAGTGAGAAGAAAAGACAGTAAACTTGTCCAGACTGTCTCAAACGTGTACGTGTCTGATGTGGACTTATTTAGGTCACAAGACACCGTCTCTCCAGAGCAATATTTTACGATATGCTCCAGATTGCGGCTTCCTCCACATGCAAGCCTTTTACGCCAATCATCTGGTGGTGTCAGAGGCACCTTTTCAGGAGATAGCAGTACAGGTGGCAGCTTTCTCCTCGAATTTGGGGATTTTTATTCTAGAAGGTCTCTGTCCTTTCATCATATGTTTCTGGTTTCTAGTGACCCTTGCCACACCCTCATAAACTGAAGCATTCTGACTTTATGAGGCCCTTCAGTAGCAATTATATGGCTTTGATCACTTCTTATGCCCAACATTAATTGATCAGTTGAATTCTAAAATTATATATATTTTCATATGTCTTCAGGGGAAAGTTAAAATAGTAAGTGAGTTTCACTTATTAATGGGTGGGCCACTCAATGGATAAAGAAAGCCCACAGGTCATGTAAATAGAGAGGAGACCTCAAACTTTGTCTAACCCAAAGATGGAAGGAAGAGAAATTTTAACCATAGCAGATTTATCATGGTATAAGGTGGGTGTCGGGTACAGCTTTGCAATTTTATTTATCTCATTTTTCAGCTTTTCCAACAGAAACAGAAAGCAAGCATTCAAAGAAAATGAAAGTAAATGTATATCAGTCATTACAATAAATGCAAATGGCTTAAATTCTTTTATTAAAAGATAAATTGAGTTAAAGAATAGTCTAACTTTGTGCAGCTTAAAGTTCACTGGCAAACATTAAAAATAAAAGTATTCAAGGGGCACCTGGGTGGCTCCGTCGGTTGAGCGTCTGACTTCAGCTCAGGTCATGATCTCAAGGTTCGTGAGTTTGAGCCCCGCACTGGGCTCTGTGCTGACTGCTCGGAGCCTGGAGCTGCTTCGGATTCTGTGTCTCCCTCTCTCTCTGCCCCTCTCCCACTCGTGCTCTCTCTCTCTCTCAAAAATAAATACAGATTAAAAAAATTAAAAGAAAAAAACTTAAAAGTATTAGAAAAGCTATTCCAGGCATAAGCAAATAAATAGAAAGCAGAAGTGGAGAATTAATATCACCTAAAGTATAATTTAAAGCATAGTAAGGTAAATAGGATAAAGAGTAGTTTACGTTGATAAAATGTATTACCCTAAATGATGATGTAATAGTCTCCATTCATTATGTTTCATATATATTATTATCAAATGATGTGAAGAAAAATGCTGAAAAAGAAACTGGGAAATTCTAAATATAATTACATGGAAGACGAAACAAAACACTTGTATTCTTTCATAGATCATGAAGTCAAAATCTGTATATGAGATTTTGTATTAAAATTTATTAGGCTGAATATATGAATACTTGACATTAGCTTCCATAGTAAGGAAAAAATTCTTTCCAGTATCCATGGAAATTTACTAATGTCTGCCATATTCTTGGCCATAAAGAACTCCTCAATAAATGCTAATGAGTAGAAATTAAACAGCTCATATTGTCTAACCAGAGCACAATGAATTCTAGAAATTGAAACTATAGGTTTAAATAAAAACCACTTGGAAATCGTGGGTAAAGAAAAATCTCTCTTGTCAACCATATGAATATTAAAAACTAACATTAACTATTTAGAAAATAATGGACCTAGTGCATATCAAATCTCATGTGATAGGGTCAGAACTATAGCGGGCAACAAAATCATAGCATTGGTGTTCAATAATGAAGAATTAAAGCAAAGTATCCAACTGGAGAAGTTATCTAAAGAGTAGCGAAATCAGCATAAAAATAGCACAAGAAAAGAAATGAAAAAAATTCTGAAAAAGCAGATCCAAGAAACAAAAACTTTTTTAGACCATATAAGCCTAATTAAGAGGAGTCAAATGCAGGGGCACCTGGGTGGCTCAGTTGGTTGAGTGTCCGACTTCAGCTCAGGTCGTGATCTCACGGTTCTTGAGTTCAAGCTTTGCATCAGGCTCTGCGCTGACAGTGGGGAGGCTGCTTGGGATTGTCTCTCTCTCCCTCTCTCTGTGCCCCTCCCCTGCCTGCACTCGCTCTCTCAAAAATAAATAAACATTTACGAAGAGTCCAACACAAACATATGAAAGCATGACTGTTTATAACATAGGGCAGCTACACGTGGATTTTTTTTTTAATTTTTTTTTAACGTTTATTTATTTTTGAGACAGAGAGAGACGGAGCATGAACAGGGGAGGGGCAGAGAGAGAGGGAGACACAGAATCTGAAACAGGCTCCAGGCTCTGAGCTGTCAGCACAGAGCCCGACGCGGAGCTCGAACTCACGGACCTTGAGATCATGACCTGAGCCGAAGTCGGATGCTTAACCGACCGAGCCACCCAGGTGCCCCCTACACATGGATTTTTAAAAGAGAATACTATGTGCAGTTTCTGCATAAATTTTAAAATCTTATTTAAAATAATAAAGGGGGGCGGGGATAGGAAGAGCGAAAATGACAGAGGAACGGGACACGTATCCAGTAGCAAGATAAAAACTGTTTTCAAAGTGAGGCCCTGGGCCAAGAACGGATCAAGGGTGAGGTCTTTCGAGCTCATTGTGGTGTCGCGATTAATCTCTTGCAGTGTGAGTTCTTTTTAGGTGTGAAACTTGAGCTGGGCTTGGCAGAAAGTAGCCTCTCGGTAAATACCCGTTGAATGAATGAACCCATCAGTGGAGACCCACCACGATAAACTTTATTTCAAAAACAGGTGCTGGACAGCTGCTGTCAGTCTTTGTACCCATGGCATTGTGCTTTCTTAGAGGTGCCTCCTTCCTTCGTTCATGCGATTCCTTCTGCCTGTACGGAAGGCAGGGCGTAAGTTCTGCTTGCCGGGCGTGACTGAGTTCAGGCATCACTTCTTCCTAAAGGGCCCCCTCCCACCCCCCCCCCCACCCCCTCCACAGGCCCAGCCAGGTGTTCTACATTCTCACAGGGCTCACTGCATTTACACAGACACTTTTTGTGCACCTACCTATTTCTCCCACAAGACGGTACATTTCCTGGAGCACCGTGACTACGTTCTCTTCATCTCCAAATTCCTAGCATCAAAGATGAAATCGGGAAATTTGGAAGGATTAAAAAAATGTTGAACTGTACTAACACGATGGGCCCAATTTGTCCCGACAAGCACCCCCGTTCTACTGTGTTTTGTAAAATTCTGTATACAAAGAGAAACTGCATTTATGATGGGACAGTAATCGTGCTCTTCATTTTTATTAACTGTTTCTCTTCCTCTTCCACCCCTCCTCCAGATTCCTCCCTCAGTTCCTATGGAATCTTGCGGCCCCGTCCTTCAGGTTTTCTTTGTTCAACATTCAACCCGGCGATGTTTAAGTATTCACTATGTCCCATGCGGGATGAAAATACTCATGGTCCTGGCCCCATGGAGCTCATCTTTTCTCTGAAAAGAGACATCACACTCACCTCCCTGGGCTCAATGTTGCTTGGTGTCTTAAAACAGCCGCCGGAGCTGCTGGCTCCAGAAATGGGAAGGGAAACTTCTTTTCTTAGACTTAATAAGATTGGATCACTGCACACCATCTATCAGATCCGCTGCTAGGAAGCAGAAACATGGAAATGAGATGAGGTAGTCAAGTGCCATGCCCTCAGGAGGCTTCCATTCTCCCGGGAGAAACAGACGTGAAATTAGTACACAGGTTAATAAATAAGGTAGTTTCCAAACTGTGAAATATACAAAAGGCTGAAAGAGCATAAAAGGGATCCGACTGCAATCTGCTTTTTTTACAATGGTTCACGGCGGCAACAGTTTGCCCGGGGGTAAATACTTACTTTTCAGACCTCCAGACTGGAGAAGAGTTGGCAAGCATGATTGGTGACCTCTAGCATTTTTTAAAAATTTAAAACAAAAAAAAAATTTTACTTCGGAGTAATTTTAGACGTACTGAAAAATAGCAAAAACAAAGGGCAGAGGATTGCCGTCTGCCCGTTGCTCAATTTCCCCTCAGGTTAACATCTCGCATAAACGCGGTTTCTTTTGTCAAGGAAACTAACATTGGTATATTACTAGTAACTAAACTCTCTGCTTCATTTGGATGTCACCCGCTTTTCCACTGTTGTCCATTTTTCCGTTCCAAGATCCAATCAGGGATACCGCATTGCATTTAGTCTGGCTTCTTTTGGATCCTCCGTGGATTTATTTAGCACACATACAGAGCAGGCACAGAGGCAAAGTGCTGCTTGCGTAGGTAGTGTGCATGTGCACAGAAGATCAAAGAAATCCTTAGGAAACTGGGGAGCCATCCCTGCCCCAGTCACTGATGTCAGCCAAACCTTGTGCATTTTTCAACGCATCTCCTGTGGGCATGTGGGACAGATTCTGCATTCCCACAGAAGCCTCTCTCCAAATTAAATACTTTAAACATAACGAGACCTGGGATGCAACATTTCTAAATTACCTATGAGGGCCTGTAAACATCAGATTGCTTTTTTTTATTTTATTTAATTGCCCTTTAAAATTTTTAATTCATAGACAGGGCTGGGGGGGTGGTGGGGAGCGGGGGGTGGGGGGGGGTCATGCAGGAGGTGTAGAGGCCGACTCCAGAACTGTTTCCTGTCTGTCAAATGGACAGCCCGCCCAGAAAGATTAACCCAGATTCCCCCAAAGAAATCTGTGTCAAATTGATGCTGAGCTGGTCTGGCGTCTGAGGAGAATCTTGACATGACAAGATTAACCCTCTCGGTGCCCTGGGGCTCTGGGAGAAAGACTTCCAAAGGTTTACCGGTGCATGGCTCAGTCCAAGGCAAAATAGCACGGAGTTCTCTGCGTCGGGCGTGTGGCTCAGGAGGGAGTCGGAATGAACGATGGGGAGGTGTTATTACTCAGGGGGATTTCCCACCTGATTGCACGGGATTTGTCACTGACATTTTATCACACTGTGTGCTCGCTGTGAATTTGCCGTGGAGGAAAGCTCCGGCCACCTGGCTGCAGACGTTGAGGTCCACGGCAGCCGGCTCCGACACCCACCCGCCACCAGAGGAGCCATCCAGTGTTCCGGATCCTCGGCCCTGGAGGAGGCATTTATTGGATGCTAACGAACCTCGTTCCCTCCTGGACTTTCTGAGTCTTGCTTTATGCCCCTGGGAGCGTTTTTCCCTCCAGCGAGTGACCTCCTCTCCTCATTCTTACAGAGCAAGTAAGATCTTCCTCTGGTTCTTAATTGGTAACTGACTCCCTCTTCTCCACGCCGTATGGGCTGGCTTGCCTTCTTAGGGTTTCTCCAGAAGCAAAATCAATGCTATCAACTGTTTGCTACTAAACAGTTCCTCCGGAAGATGTGAGACAGACAGACACACGGAGAACGTGGCCGAGGGCCCGGGATTCACTAGGTTTTGGCTGCCGAACCAAAGTTTTCATGTGGCCCCCTTTTACGGCAAGGTAGGGGCTGAAAGTCCAGGATGCGGGCCCCAGATCTCAGCCAGGAAAAGCTCTAGGACCGCGTTCTGACGTTGCAGCGACAAATGCAGTCCCGCCTCAGGCCACTCCACTGAGCTTTGTTTGTTTGAGTCAGATTTATGGTTTGTGCGGAGACGGAATGGCCTTCAGCCACATACTCATTTGTCAGTCTACATATGTGATAAAATCTCTCTGCCGGTTCCTGCCAAGCAGAGAGTGGATGGCGAAGTCAGTTTTGAGCCGAACATCAGGCTTTAGGAAAAATCTGGCATCTTTAGCCGTCATCGCAATTGTGATTTGCACTTCGGGAATTCACTATTAAGACTATCGTCCATGAAGAGGAGCATCTGGGATTGCCCTGCATTCCAAACTGGGCACCCATGGACCATATCTGAGCTCTGTATACATTTACTTTGGCCAGACACGGTGAACATGAATGGCTTTGGATGGGGCACATATTCCCCAGAAGGCCTGTCTCTGCCTCTCTCCGTGGTCTTAATGCCCAGTTGGCTTCATATATCGCCCTCACGTGTAGTGGGTTGAGTAGTGGCTCCCCAAAAGACATGTGGAGGTCTTACCTCCTGGAACTTGTATAGGAAACCTTATTGGGAAAGTGGGCTTTTGCAGAGGTCATTGAGTTCAGGATGTGAGATGAGGCCATCTAGATTCAGTGTAGGCCCCAAATCTGATGGCAGGTGTCTTCAGAGAAAGGCCGAGGGGATTGGAGACACAGACCCTCAGAGAAGAAGGCCTTGTAAAGATGGAGACAGCGGCTGGAGGGACACGGCCACCCCAAGCCAAGGAAGGCCTGGGGCCAGCGGAAGCTGGACCAGGCAAGGAAGGATGGTCCCCTGGAGACTTTGGAGGGGATTTTAGATTCCTGCTCTCCAGAACCGTGAGAGAATAAATTGCTGGTGTTTCAAGTCACGAAGTTTGTGCTAATTTATGATGGTGGCCGTAGGAGAGTAATACATCCCTCTCGTCATAACACGTCCTGTGCTTTTGTTTTTAGTGTCTGTGTGTTTGTATACGTGTCTGTGTGTCTCTGAATGTTTGTATACGTGTGTGTGTGCGTGTGTGTGTGTGTGTGTGTGTGTGCAGGATCCGTGTACATGTTTAAGGGCCTTTGAAACTCACTCAACTGCAGGGCATTATCCTCCTGTTTTCTCACCTCCTCTGCCTGTCTCGCTGTGGCCTTTCCTAAATCCTCGTGGCATCTATAGTTTTTGTCCATCTGGCACCCTTCTCCCTTCTTCTGGTGACAGCAGCCACCACTCGGACACAGGGGGACACGGGACCGCGGCCGCGTCCATCACAGTCCTTGACACGCCCACAACCCTAGTGATCCTTTCAAAGCCAAAAGGTGGTTCGTCGTCCCAGTCATCCCCTGGACGTTTCCAACCAGATGGGAGGGACCCTCTCCTCTCCAGCCACGGAGCTGTTGGTTTGCGAACGCAGAGATGCTCACTGACATATGAAGGAGTCTGTTGGGGGTGGGGAGAAAAGCAAGTGGCAGATAGGTGGAGAGACACGGAAATGAGTGATAGGGAGAGGCAGCTTTTTGTTGTCGTTGCTACGTTAGTTCACACTGGGTTTCTCTGGTCCCTTGCAACTGAAAATCCCCTAATTACTATATCCTCTTTTCCATCCCCATTCCAAATATCTGGGTGCACCAGCTTTCCTTCTTTGGCCCCCTTTTTGCCTCAACCGGAGAAATTGAAGGAATATCTCTCCCTGGGTGACTTTTTTTAATGTTAATTTATTTTTGAGATAGAGAAAGAGAGAAAGGTCACGAGCAGGGGAGGGGCAGAGACAGAGGGAGACACAGAATCCGAAGCAGGCTCCAGGCTGTGAGCCGTCAGCACAGAGCCCGACGCGGGGCTCAGACCCACCAATGGTGAGATCATGACCCGAGCCGAAGTCGGACGCTTAACCGACTGAGCCCCCAGGCGCCCTTCCCGGATGATTTTGTTCTGGATCTCACCTCTGAGCTTCACATCCACATGCATCAGCCTACCGCCTGCCCCCTTCTGACTAAACATGAATGTGTCCTGTCTTCCTCCCCATTGTGCATGATTGCCTCTCTTGGCAAATGGTGCCATCAGCTACAATTTCAATTTTTTTTTTCACTACCGCTTTGCCCACATCCACTTTTGCCCCATACATTTCAAATTGTCTTTCAAGCCTCAACTCAAAACTCCTCTGCTCCAAGAGCTTCCGCTTACCACACTCTCCCATTCTGGTACAAGTGCTACTCCGCAACGTTTGCACAGAATGTGCGTATTTCTGTCTTAAATTCACGTAACTGGTTTTCTTGGTGCGGGGGAGTGTTTCCCTGCTGGAAAAGACTAGCGAAAGTCTCTATTTCTGAGAATTCATGGGCGTATTATGTTGTCGTGCCCACCTCTTGCCTCGAGTAATGAATTCATTCAACCACAAAGGCTTTCTGAGTATGACTACACAGCCCATGCTCTGCTAGCGATTGTGGGTGCAGTGGTGAGCAAAACCAGACACGATTTTTATCCTCTTGCGGTTTATCCTCTATAGTAGGGGTGGCAGGCCATCCAGAGATACACCGTCCAGATTCTTCCAAGGAAGGAGAGGAGTGTAGTCAGCAGAGAACCTCGGGCTGAGGGTGTGCCTCAGCCTCAGAGAGCCGCCTCGTCCAAGGTCATGCCCTTCCCAGGAAGCCTGCCCCCAGACCCAACACTCTTTGTTCTGGAGCTCCCTGCAGGATGGGCAGAGGTTTTATGGAGCCTGCATCACAATTTGACTTCTTGCTCTGACCAGACTTGCCTCCTCCCCCTCCCTCCTACTGGTGCTGGTCTTGACTCCATAATAAACATCTGGTACTCCAAACCCGTCTTAGCATCTGTGTTCAGAGCATCCAGCCTGAGCAATGGGTGAGAGAGTGGTCAAAGCAATGGATTATATAAAGACATGTGAAATTGTTATGGTTGCTCCCAAGGAAAGTTCACTGGAGTCTTGCTCCCAGATCTGTCCTTGACAATCATGCTTGTATCTCCCACCTGGATGGTGGTCTAAATGTGGGACTTAACGCCTTCCTTTTGTCTGCACACTTCTTTGAAAAGTTTGCCCACGATTTCTTCCGCCTGGGGCTCAGCCTCCACCTCTGTCCCGGGTGCTGCTCATTGATTCTGTGGCGTTGACCCTGTGCATTATTACGCGGGGCAGAATCACTTTTCCCGCCTCCAGTTTCCTTCTTCAGCCCTTTATGACCTCGTCTCCTCTCGCGGTTCCACAGCTATGCCCCTTTGAAGAAAATGCATCGAACATTTGCTGCATGTAAATTCTAATGCCTCCATGACAAAGGCGCTGTCCCTGCAGGCCCATAGAGATAAGAGGTAACAGTCCCGTCTACTCTTAACCACATCACCCTTTGCTCTACATGGGTCCAGCAAGACTTTCGAGGTGATGCTTTGAGGTGGGTTGGTTCCTTTAGTAATATCCATTTCCTACAGGGCATCTTTTGCTAGCCTGGGGTGAGTTTCCTGAAGGTAAGAGCGGTGCTCAGTCGCCTCTGTAACACCTACACGTGGCGCGAAGCCTGAAGCAGAGATGGGGCTCCATGGATGCTGATGATAAGCAGGTGAGTGAATAAATGGATGAAGAACTGTGTGAGTCCCAGGACCACCAATGGAGACACAGCCGGGGATCCTTATAGCCATGGCCTGGGTCCCGGTCCAGATGGCAGGGGTCAGGGCACAAGACACTCAGAGAAAGTCTCAGAGTCTGACCCTTATCGCCTAGTCTTCTGATGGAGCCCTTTGGTGCCATTCACGGCCTACAGCCCAGAGTCACCCTCTTCCTCAGGGATCTTTTTTGCCCACCTCATCATCTCCGTGCAGACTAACGTTCCAAAAACATTCAGCCACTCATTCGCTCATCGGTTCCTTAACAAACGCTCATGAAGCTTAAACATCCCTAAGAAGTTCAGGGATGTTGTGCCTTTGTTTACATTTTGTCCTTTACGCAAAATACCCTCACCCTGCATACTGCCTACAGATAGTCATTTCCAAGGACATGGGTGTTGACATTTGGTAGATCCAGGTTAAACCTCTGAGTCTACCACTTACGAGCTGGGTGACCTTGAGCAAATTACTTAACCTATCTGAACCACAAACTTCTCATCTGTAAAGGGTGGTGCCATGAATGACAACTATTTCACCAGGGGATTAAATCTGGCCATGGGTTTAAACACATATCAGGTGCCTGGTAGCAGGTGTGTGTGTGGGGGTCAGGTTTCTGGGCCCACAGAGTGAGCACCTCCTTCAATTTTGCATCCTAGACACCTCTCTTGCTTCACCCTGGACCAGACCCTGCCTGGCACGTAATAGTTGCCTGTAAGTATCAATTTTCTTCCTTTGTTCATTAAGGACCACTGGGTTCCTCTATGTTCTGTTTCCTTCAGCAAGAATAATTATTACAACTTCTATTATTATGAGTCTAGACCAAGGATCGACAAACTGGGCCACGGGGCCAAGTCCAGCCCACCGCCCGGCTGTGTAAGCGGAGTTTTGATTGGAACACAGCTATGTCCACTCACCTACGTGTTTTCTGTGACTGCTTTTGTGTGACAACAGCGTTGAGTAGTTGCAACAGAGACAATAAGGCTCCCAAAGCCTAAAACATTGACTCTCTAGCTCTTTACAGAAAAAATAATTGCCAACCCAGATCTACAGTAACCCCTTCAAAAGCAAGAACCCCCCCCTTCTCCCTTTATTATGTTTCCTTCCCTTACTTAACACCTCAACTCACTGAACAGACACCCTGTCAGTGTTTGTTGAGTCATGAAGTTTGCTGCTTTGTGCTGTGTACCATTATGGTCCCCAGGTTTCTGGGCCTAGCCCTGACCACAGACGCTTCTTTCATTCTGTTCAAGCACCTGTAAAATTGCTTGAGTTGAACCTCCTTTGGGATACATTTATCCTCCTTTGCTCCTCTGCCTTTTCTATTTTAAAGGTCGGCGTGGGCTTCCAGTCTATCAAGCACCCAGGTCGAGTCACGGGCCTTGTTTTTGAGACACTGCCTACGGACTTTGCTTGAGTCAGTACTTTTAAGCCACGATTAGGATGCAACAAAGCCCCCTTTGCTCCCCTAATGCAGGAGGTGATGCGGTGAGATCAACAGGAGAGCAGAAATAAGAGAGGCGTTCTCATTGTGGTCACTGATGCACACCTTTCGTGCTTCCTTCGCAGGAATCGCTCCTATGCTTCCTATTTCTTTTTTTTTTTTTTAACATTTATTCATTTTTGGAAGGCAGAGAGAGACAGAGCATGAATGGGGGCAGGGCAGAGAGAGAGGGAGACACAGAATCCGAAGCAGGCTCCACGCTCTGAGCTGTTGGCACAGAGGCCGATGCGGGGCTCGAACTCACGAACTGCGAGATCATGACCTGAGCCGAAGTCGGCCGCTTAACCGACGGAGCCACCCAGGCTCCCCTTGCGCTTCCTATCGCAAGGTGTGATACAAATCTCACTGACTCTCTAAAGCCTTATGCTGTGGCTTATATTGTAAGGCAGAATTTGTCTACACTGAGCTTTGTATAACCTGCAGGGTTGAGCTTGGCTCTAGGTTGACTGTGGTCATCACAGAGTTTCATCAGTCCTGTTTGGAGAATCCGCGAAGTCACGGGCCACAGAGCTGGGAGCTTTTGGATTACTTCTTGCATGATATTGACCTGCCGCACTTTGCTTGGAATTCACAAAAATGTCACAAAACCGAATCGGTCTAAGTAGGCATCCCCTTATGAGGGCGAGGGAAAATCTAAACATTTCCTTCCTTTCCTGGTCTTCCTTAGGTCTTTTACAATTCTGTTTGTGTTTGCTAAGTATTAAGTGATTTGATAAAACTGAGAAGATCTGGATTCATACGACGGGGTCCGAGAGCCTCTTTCCTTGTGTCTGGGACTGCTGGTAGACATTCACTTCTTCAGTTGGAGACAGGAACAGCAATTTGTCACTCGACCATGTTTCAGGAAGCTTGTGACCCAACAAACAAGATGAACTAAACCTGGGTCCGGGGGATTAAAGCGATTGGAAGTAACCTGTAAGTTACCTGCCATTACTCTCATAACTCAACTCATATTCATTCAATTTGTCACCGAATCTCGTCGAGAACCTCAGATTCTCTAGCCACGTGTTTTTCAGTGTGGTCTGCGAACCAGCTACACTGGCATCATCTGGAGAACGTGTTGAACACGCAGATTCCAGGGACCCGCTCCTCGTGAATCAGAATCCTGAGGTGGAGGGAAGGGAAAGATGTTGGAGGAGCAGTAGAATTCTGCAGGTTAAACAAGATGTGCAGGTGATCCTTCTACTCCTGTTTGAGACCCAGAGATGAGGGAGACACACTCTTTTTGGTCAGTCACAGTACAATATCTAAAGACGACATGTGCAGAGTGCGATAGTCCGAGACCCTGCGAGATGGTGGGAAAGGACAGAAGCCGGACCACTGGGACAGTTCATTGCTTGTCTTACAACGGTCGGCTGAATGGACCGAAGGTAGACAAGACCGTGTAGACAAGGTCCGTAGGATGTTGAGAACGCTTGAAGTGGCATGAGTTCCGTGGCCCCTCACTGAAGAGACTGGATTACGCTTCACAAGAGACCTTCGAGAGTTTACACAAGAAGGAAAACTGAGCCCCTGGACACCTCTCTCTTACACTGAAGACAGTAACTCACGCCAGCCTTGGCCAGACTTTCGTTTTACCTTAAATGGGCCCAGTGACTCTCTGGAAGCTGCAAACAGGTGCTTACGTGCATGAAACAATGTTTTACCCCTCAGGAGCTTTCATTTTGGCTGCATAAAGAAACTAATTGCAACTTAGAGACTTAAAAAAATTTTTTTTAATGTTTATTTATTTTTGAGAGAGAGAGAGACAGAGCACAAGTGGGAGAGGGGCAGAGAGAGAGGGAGACACAGAATCCACAGCCGGTTCCAGGCTCTGAGCTGTCAGCACAGAGCCCGACGTGGGGCTCGAACCCACGAACCGTGAGATCATGACCTGAGCTGAAATGAGATGCCCAACCGATTGTGCCACCCAGGTGCCCCTCAACTTATAAGACATTTTATATGTCAGTCAATGCAAAATGCCAGATGAGTAGGCTAGACCATGAATTTAGAGTCCCAGGACCAGTGATGTTCTTTTCTTCCCAGAGGATGAGAGATTGTAGAAAAAAAGGACACAGGGGTAAGTGGATTTAGAGATGCTTTTTGTTAGTCCAGGTTCTCCGGAGAAACAGAATAGCACAGGGAGAGATATTTATTTTC
Organism: Neofelis nebulosa; assembly: GCF_028018385.1. Taxonomy (NCBI): domain Eukaryota; kingdom Metazoa; phylum Chordata; class Mammalia; order Carnivora; family Felidae; genus Neofelis; species Neofelis nebulosa. Next base: position 121,308,414 of record NC_080790.1, read on the forward strand.
AGGGATCAGCTCACTTAATTTTGGAAGGCTGGCATCCCAAATCTGCAGGGTAGACTGGCAGGCTGGAGATCCAGGGAAGAGCAGTGATTTTAGTCCAAAGCCAGTCTGTGGGCAGAATTCCTCTTCTTTCCAGATTTTTCTTTTCTTAAGGCCTTCCCCTGATTAGATGAGGCCCACCCACACCGGGGAGGGTAAGCTGTTTTACTCAAAGTCTACTGATGTAAATATTAATCCTATCAAAAATGCTTGCACAAAAACCCTACACTAGATTTTGACTAAATATCTGGGAACCAAGGCCAGTCAACTGACACATTTAATGGACTGAGGCTCCTCAGACCACAATTTGAATAGCAAGCCTCTCTGTGCTACTTTCCGTTTACTTTACGTCCCCTGGCATCTGACAACTTCATCTAGAAGGATGATAAGAGAGAATGAAATTGGTGCGTCTCTAGTGTCTTCTTTAGACACCCCCTCTCCAGAAGTTTCTAGAGGAATGTATTCCCTGCTCTGGAGATCTGACTATCTCCCTAAAGCATGTGGCTCTAATCGAAGAACAATTGGCTGAAGCTCTTAGGATCCTAATTGTTACTTCTAGGAAAATTGTTCCGTGCTTAAGGTCTACAGTGAAATGTGAGATGTTAAGCTTTTACCTTGTTAGATGGTAAGTTTTTACGTCTACCTCTATACCTTGTACAGATTTCATAGTACATGTCTAGTATGCTTCATGGTTGATGGTTTGAGGTTATAGCTGTTTTCTTGCTTCAGTGAAAATGGCACTTGTTTTTAAAAAAAATGGGTCATCACAGATGGCAAATCTATGTCTATCCCTTGAAGCTTTCTTCCCCCTGAGACTGACCGCGGTACAGGACTGGAAAAGGTCTCCCCTGGTCTGCTGTTTACTCAATGTCACATGTCCACTATTCATTTTACAAACATCACTGTGCACCTTCCGTACACCAAAAACTATTTAGATGCTGGGGATCCAGTGGTGAAAAAGGCCAGTGAGGTCTCTGCCCTCACGGAGCCATATAGGAGAACTTGTTGAAGCCAATCTTTTAGAAGTCTGTTGGCACTGAGGGCTCACTGAGGAGCCCAATGGAGGAAATTCAAGGTCAAGGAAGAGAGAGTCAAGAATAGCAAGCATGACTCGAACCCCAAATCTAGTCGCCAAAAGGGAAGGGGGTATTCCGAATAGAGCTCAGTGTTGATCCTATTTACCTCTTGGGTTGGCATCTTGTGGGGAGGAGTCTCTGCTTTAATAAAACTCTAAAGAACTGGTTCCAGATACTTATTATGTTAGGGGATGATTAACATTACTCTGAGGCTCATTCATTAATGAGTAATTACACACAGAGGAAGGACGGAGGCATGGTCTGTTCACATTCCTAAAAACTCTTCTTGACTTCTGTGTGTTGAGAATGTGGAGTCATTTTGAGATTTGGGGTCTATAGGGTTTCATCAGTGGCAGGGTTGGTGATTGGTAGGAAATGCAGGTATCCCAGGACATGGCAGAAGTGTCCAGGAGAATGTCTGGCAGTAGGCAGTGGTATCTGATGGGTGCCATCTTGGTTCAGCCAGCCACAGCTGTTGTAACTGATGAACCACCAAATCCTGGTGATTTACAGCAATAGAAGTTCATCTCCCACCTAAGGAAATGGGTATTCCTGACCTGAGGGAGGCCTTGCACGCTGGCCAGATGTTGAGACCTAGGCTTCTTCCGTCCTGGGTCTCAGACTCATCTGCATTCGGCCAGTGCAAGAGGAGAGCTCCCGGGGAATCATGTGTGTGGGGTGTCCAGGACTCAAACAGGCGCACATCGCCTGTGTCGCTTTCTGTTGTCTGGACCTCACTCACATGGCCACCCTGGCTGGGGAGTCCGGTCTAGTTCTTTGCCCAAGGAAGAGGCAGATGCAGTGGTCAACGGGCAATTTCTGCCACAGGAGGAAATGTTGCCATAAGTAGGTAACGTAGCTGTGGGCAGAGGCAAAAACAATAGAGTAGGAAAGGTCAAAAAGAGCTGAAACCCTGCCATGGCCATGGGGACTGCCCGGGAAACACCATGTGGTAACTCCCAGAGATAGCTGTGGGCAGTTTGAAAGAACCAAGTGGTTCAACACTTAGGTCAGGAGCCATAACAGCGCTTACGATGGACACAAACATCGTCATTTTCCCATAGGTGTTGCAAATTAGGTTCTGCAGAAGCAGAAGGTGGGACTTAGTATGTGGAATATTGATAAGGACAAAGGGGAAGTGTCAATGTAATACGTTCACAAAGGCTTGGCCAGCCCCGCCGGGACTTTTGTAGCATATAGGGCCTCTCAGGGTTGTTACAGTCGGCTGACCCGGAGCATCCTGCGATCATTCAGTGGCTGGACGCCGCCCCAGGAAGAGCGTGCCTTGCTGAGGGCACCTTTCTACAGCTGTGGCAAAGCCCGAAGGAGTGGGTGGGTAATTTACTGGCTGTGCTTCCAGTGTTTGGGGTAGCAAGCCCTTCCCCGCAGGGGCATTTGGGGAGCTCAGCTTCCTGTCTCCTCCTTGTAATTTTAGTCCACTGCTCTACTGTCTCGAGTCACCCAAAACATATCTCCTCCGTGTTCCCGAGGACGGGCCCCTAGGTATTTCATTTATAACTGCTCCCGAGGACCACGTACACACCTTCTGCCTAGTTTGAACGTATCCCACCTGTTCCTCGCGGAGAGACTTTCTGGCCCCCTCCTGTGTTGTTTGTATGGGCCTTTGATGGTGACGGTGTGGAAAGGTCTGACCGGGCCTCTCCCTCTAAACCTGAAGACAGCGCCCCTTGGATGGGACGAAGGCCTCATGGGGACCTTTGCCTTTTACAGCAGGCCGACGCAGAGCTTAGAAAGGACAAGTCCTCCCTTCTCCTGCCTCTGTTTATCATTAATAAGTTGAACTTCTCAGCTGGCAAAGAATGAAATAGTTGATAGCAAATGAATTAGATATCAATTAATTTCTAAAGCAAATCTAATGGGCATTTAAGAAGAGAATTTAATGTCTCATTTACTCTCTATAGCTATCTTGTTAAATGCCAATTAAGTATCTAAATATTTCCTACAAGCTTAATGAATTATAATAAGTAATAAGTGATTACCACTTTTTCCTAAGATCTCGGCACTCTCGACTTCTCGTGCAGCGATACGAGATTTTTTTTCTCGTCCTGTTCGTGGAACGGATAAGATAGACTCAAACCTTCTTAATGAGAGCTGGTTACCTTATTTAGCAATAAAGAATTAGATTTATAGGCAATGAGAACGTGTGAGTAATAAGGATTTTTCCTTGAAAATAAAGTGAGCACTATTACAAGTTTACTTATAATAAATGACTAATGTTTTGTCTTCGCAGTACCTCATGGCATCCCAGCTCCCTCCTTGCAAACCATTTCTAAATACCAAGGCACGATGCGTATTAACAGACCCAGAACATGGGCTGATGGGGCATGTGGTTGCGACTGATGAGATACACAAAAACCCCAAAGCCAGGATGGACAGGACCCTGGGCCCCAACAGATATAAAGAAGATGGAAGAGGCTGGGGCTGGGGTCTAGCCCCTCAGGTTTGTCTGCTACTCTGGGAGAATAAGGACCACCCCCAGTTTTGCTGGGCCAGGCCTTAATATCTGACAGTGCCCTTGGGGCTGGTCCAGGTGGCCAGGCGAAAGGATTGCGATTCCACGCAAGCAGGGCTCTGGTCGGTCGTGGGGGTACAGAGAGCAGAGGTGCAGCCCCTAGGAGTGAGACTTGGGCGTGATGGCAGGAAGAGGCAGGGAGCCCTGATCTGAGTAGCACAGAACTCCTGGGCAGTTGCCTCTGACAGGTCATAAATTATGAATATACGTCATCGGATCAGGCCCTGATGCGAGCAGCCCTGGACCCAAGGTGAAGGGGATGGAATTTGGAATCAAATAGACCTGAGCTTGAGGTCCGACTTGCCATATACTTGTTACAGGAGCCTAGGCAAGTGACAGTCTGACAGTCTCCAAATCTGTTTCCTTCTTTATAATACAGGGATGGTCTCTCCCTCATGAGTTTCTTTAAAAAAAAAAGATGAAACAAGAGAATTTATTTAAAGGGGCCCCTGGGTGGCTCAGTCGGTTAAGCATCTGACTTCAGCTCACGTCATGATCTCACTGCTTGTGAATTCGAGCCCCGCGTCAGGCTCTGTGCTGACAGCTCGGAGCCTGGAGCCTGCCTCCGATTCTGTGTCTCCCTCTCTCTCTGCCCCTCCCCCCCTCATGCTCTGTCTTTCTCTCTCTCTCTCAAAAATAAACATTAAAAAAAATTAAAGCATGCAATAAATATGGTGCTTGCCAAATGGTACATATTCAGTGAGTGCCATTATTATCAGGGTAAAGAATAATGACAATTTTGTTTTTGAGAATGTGTCTGGTTTGGGATGATCTGTCTGAAAACTTTTCCTTCCTTTTTTTTATTTAAAAAAATATACTTAACTTTTAATTTGTATTTTTTAGAGGCGGGGGAGGGGCGAAGGGAGAGCGAAAGAGAGAATCTCTCCTTTGGGGCTCGGGGCTCTGTCCCATGACCCTGGGATCATGACCTGAGCGAAACAGAGTGAGATGCTCACCCGACGGGGCCACCCGGGGGACCCCACAACTTTTGCTTCCTAATGGAAGGTAGTTCGGTCAGAATCGTACTAGTCCCATGCAAAGGGCCCGTGTGCCTTTTCTGACCCCCCCCCCCCCACGGACACAATGTACAATTGCACGTTGTGACCCTGAGAGAGAAAAAGTCCATTTTGTTCTCCTGGAGAATGCAGGGAGCAGCCAGAAATCGGTGCATGGCAATTGCTACTTCTCCATCAACTGCCTGTTCAGGAAATACCTTGCTCCAAATGCACACCGCAAGGCCGGAGAGGACTCTCCCAGGTAGGCACAGGGTGCGAGGACCCCCTCGGCTCTCAAGGACAGCCCTGCTCGTCCACGTGGCCGTTCATCCTGGCCCGACACATTTACCGTCACTTACACCAACAGTTACGAGGCATTAGGACGGAAAATGGCAGGTGCTCATTCAAGCCGTGTTTTTGGAAAATCTTTCGATTGCAGGAAGACGCTCATGTTGTAGCATGAAAACAGGTTAAAAACAAACAAAAAACAACAACCAGGAAGGAACTCAAAAGCAGCAGTAACTAGCATAGATCCCTGAGCGAGACGAAGGCTCCTTCCCTCACCGGAGAAGCAAGAGATCCAGAAGAACAAAGAGGTGGGGATCAGCTAACCCCGAAGCATTGACAGGCAGTGTGGGCCTTCTGGTGGCTTCTCTGGGATACCAGGGAAGTGTTCCACGGCTCGTCATACAGGAGACATTCTGACAGCCCTTCTTATAACCGCTTCATCCCAGAGCCTAGTAACCTCCAGCAGCTGGCTACTGTATTCCTCCCGCTCGGCTCTCTCTTTGCCTCTAAAAATTCCAGTTGACATTTACGCTGTGGCTCACGTCCTCCGTTCCTTCTCATTTCCATCTCCTCTGCCCTCTTTTTAAATCTCCTTTTATTTTTTTATTATATATTTTTTTTATGTTTTTATTTATTTTTGAGACAGAGAGAGACAGAGCATGAACGGGGGAGGGGCAGAGAGAGAGGGAGACACAGAATCGGAAGCAGGCTCCAGGCTCCGAGCCATCAGCCCAGAGCCCGACGCGGGGCTCGAACTCACGGACTGCGAGATCCTGACCTGAGCTGAAGTCGGATGTCTAACCGACTGAGCCACCCAGGCGCCCCTAAATCTCCTTTTAAATATACATCCCATTGGCTCTGTTTCCCTGGAGAAATCCGACTTGCCCCGTGCGTAAAAAAACGAACACCCGAGCCCCAGAGCCAGAGTTTGGGTCCCGCCTTTGAAATGGCCTACCTGTGTGATCTTGGGTGAGTTTCCGAATCTCTCTGGGCCTCTGTTCCACACCCGTGAGATGGAAATGATAACAGGGACAGCCTCGTCAGGTTCGTCTTCGTCTGTTTGGGCTGCTCTAATAAAATGCTACAAACTGGGTGGCTTCATAAACAAAAGAACTTTATTGCTTGCCCTTCTGGAGACTGGGAAGTCCAAGATCAAGGTGCTGGCAGATTCGAGGTCTGGTGAGGACCCACTTCCTGGTTCACAGAACCTCTGTCTGTGTCCTCGCATGGTGGAAGGGGCTACAGGCAATGTGGGGCTTCTTCTAGAAGATCACTAATCCCATTCATGAGGGCTCCACCTTCGTGACCGAAGCACTTCCCAAAGCATCATAGCATTATCTTGGGGGTTAGGATTTCGACATACGGATTTTGGGGGAAACACAAACATTCTGGCTGTGGCAGGGTTATTAAATAAGTGAGTAAGGGGGCGCCTGGGTGGCTCAGTCAGTTAAGCATCCAACGCTTGATTTCAGCTCAGGTGGGGATCTCATGGTTCGTGGGATCAAGCCTTGTGTCAGACCCTGTGTTGTCAGCCTCGAGCCTGCTGGGGATTCTCTCTCTTCTTCTCTCTCTGCCCCTCCCCTGCTCATGCACACGCACTCTTTCTCCCTCTCTCTCTCAAAATAAATAAACTCGAGAAAACTAAAACGAATGGGTACATACGAGTTGCATAGAACACTGGTTTAATAACTGAATAAATGTGAACCGTTATTCTCATTATTGCTGTCAGGTCTGGTAGGTGTTATTATCATGCCACGTATCTTTTCTCCTTACATGGGAGAGGGGGGAGGATTTGCAAATCATTCTGACTTACGACGTATTTAAATACTGTGATACTAGATAGAGAAAAAGATGCCTGGAAAGAGGTGCGTGTATGGTAGGCAGAATAATGGTCCCCAGAAATGTCCACGTTATAATTCCTGGAATCTGTGAATAGATGAGTTCACGGGGAAAAAGGGACTTTGCAGATGTGATTAAGTTAAGGATCTCGAGATGGGGAGATTGTCCTGGATTATCCGGGAGGGCCCAATGTAACCACAGGAGACTCTAGAAGTGAGGGAAAAAGAGACAATAGTCAGCATCCAAGAAGGAGGGGTTCAGAGGAGAAAGTAAAAGTTGGCATACCGTCGTTGCCGGAAGGAGACCACCTGCCCAGGAATAGGGCAAAATTCTTCCCAGAAGGAGCTCAGCTCTGTCAACACCTTGATTTTAGCCCCATGCGTCTCATTTTCAGACTTCTGACCTCCAGCCTGTAAGATAAGAAATCAGTATGCTACGGTAATTTGTTCGAGCGGCAATAAAAAAGCAATAAAGCACCACAGCTTTAGCTTAAAAAGATGCTCAGTACATCATGGGTCTGTGGGAGTTTCCAGTTTCTTTTTTTAAGTGTGTCTGGTCTCCAAAATCAGAAGAAAAGTATGTGTTTCGGGAAGAAATAATCAATTACAGACACCTACCCCATGTCAGTTCAGTTCTTACGCTGCTGGTGAAAGTACCCACCCATGGGGATCGGAGTTACCTTGAATGGGCGGTCATCACCCATCACTGAGCTTACTGTGGTTCCTGCCTCTTATCGTCGCTTCCGCCAACCCTCACTCTGGACCTTCTCTGTCTGCTCGAAGGCTCTCCCACACGGCTGCGTGTATATACTGTGTGTACAAAGCACAGGGGGGCTCTTGTCAAAATGCAGATTCTCTTAACATCCACTATTGATCAAGAAAATGCAAATTAGACCCCCAAAGTGATAGCACCACACATCACTGGAATAACTAAAATTAAAGACACTAATAAGACCAAAGTGTTGTTGAGGGTATGGGGCAACCTGAATTCACATGTCCTGCCGGTGGGAATGTGGGATGGTGAAGTCCCTTGGGAAAACTGGCATGTTCTTAAAAAGTTAAACACACACGGCCTATGACCCAGCCGTTCCACGCCCAAAGAGATACCCTCACAGAGACTTCCGTGGGGATGCTCACGGCAGGTTCATCCATGGTAGTCAGAGGCAGTAGGTACCCATCATGGAATGCACAGAAAAGAGTAAGCTACTGATCTACTCCATAGCATGAGTGAGTCTCCAAAGCATTTTTCAGAGTGCAAGAGGCCAGACTCAAAGAAGAGCCTCCTAGGGGGTTCCGTGGCTATAAAACGTGAACTAATCTACGCTAACCGAAAACAGAGCAGTGGCTACCTGTGCCTGGGCAGGGGGACGAAAAGACTGCAAAGGGGTGCGATCTTTTGGGGTGATGGAACATCTCGTGTTTTGGTTGTCATGATGGTTTTCTACGTGTAGACAACCGTCAAAATTCACTTAAAAGGCTCACTCTTTACATGGACGTGGCTTTGGGGTGCCTGGGTGGCTTAGTCGGTGGAGCGTCTGACTTCAGCTCAGGTCATGATCTCGCAGTCTGTGAGTTTGAGCCGCACGTCGGGCTCTGTGCGGACAGCTCGGAGCCTGGAGCCTGTTTGGGATTCTGTGTCTCCCTCTCTCTCTGCCCCTCCCCTGTTCATGCTCTGTCTCTATTGTTCTCAAAAACAAATAAAAAACATAAAAAAAATTTTTAAATGGATGTGGCTTATCATGTAAAAATTACCCTTCAATTAGTTGACAGGGCAGTAAAAGGCAGATTCCGATTCTGAAGTCTGGACTGGGCGAGCAAGCCTCCGTGTCTGGCAAGCTCCCAGATTCTGCAGAGCTGGTCCTGGGACCGCAATTTCAGGAGGAGGGCTTCTAGAATACCTCTCTTCACCTCTGTCACTCGCAGGAAACAAACCGGCTTTCGTTTATGCTAAGAAAGATGTTCCTCAAGAAACTCACCTTCATTGCCTGTCTCCTATCACCCGTATACTCTTGACTGTGCGTGACACTTGAATGCGCGGAGGGTAAAATGCCCCAAGAGGCGTTTCTGCCACCGTAACAGCATGTTCGCGGGTCACCCCCTCCCCTTCCCTTTCCAGCCCTGGCTTGAGCTTTAAATGGAAGCACACACGATGAGCAACAAAACATGCATTGGGATTATTGCACTAGCACTCTAAATATTTGACGAGATTTCTAACCTTCACCGAGAACATCCATTTTTCAGGTGTTCCAGATCAGAAGAACGAACAAGCAGGTGGAAGGTGTGGAAACAGTATCGTTAATACTCTTTGACCCACGAGGGATTAGAAATCATTCCAGACCAAACGGAAAGGCCGTTGGCCATGCTGGGCTTTTACTCAGCATTGGACATCTGCCTACTGGTCAGGCTTTGGGTTTCTCTCTAGGTCCCAAGGAATCCGCATGTAACACAGTCCCTTGATATGGACACAAAACCTTCACCCATCTCCGGTAGCTAACACCGTGAAAAATAAAGCTTTGTGGAGAAGCAGGTCCTGGGTAGTCATCAAGACTCTCTCTCTAGTGACAGAACCTGCTTCTTCCTCTGAGACCAGCCACTCCATGTGCAGTGCAAACCTCTATCTCCACAAAGTAATAGATTAAAATAGTTTAGGGAGCTCAGAACAATGGTACGTAGTTGAAACGGATGCTGTATGGATACAGCAAGCAAATGCCTTGCGTACCAAACAAACCAAAAAACTAGAGAGAGCATCGGGTAGAGCTGTCCTATTTGTAGATTTTCTGAGTCTCACCCCCTTTATACCAATGTCTCTTTAAGACGTTGGTACAGCATTTTCTATCTGCATTTACTCAAAACTTACACCACACACACACACACACACACACACAAATATTCTGCTCAACTATTCAGATTGCTTCAAATTGTGTATCCGTCTTTCTGGCTGTTTATTCTCTGTGGTGTTGTAATTTCATAAAGTCATGGCTACGGAGAACACAGGAGTTATGGTCCTTCCCCAGCACAATTGAGTCCTAGATAGGTATTACTGAGTGCTTAGCCCGTAGTAGCTACTCAATACGTGTTTTGTTTTGTTTTTTAATAAAATAATAGTTTGGCTCTCAAAGGTTTTAAAAACAGCCTTTTAAAGCGGGTACAAGGTTGAACAGGAAAGATTGCTAAGACTTAGCTGGTTCAGAAGTGAATGACTAAAACAACCTTTCTCTGTGTGTCAGACACAATTTTGTCTTCCTGCCTGAAAAAAAAGGTAAAAAGCAGAGTCACCTGGCTAAATGGTTTCCTAAGTGTCCCCCTCTCCCCAGGTCCCCCTGACTTTATGAAACAAGCAACAACAAACTCCACTAAAGCTAAACCAACGTGAAATAACCCAGGGCTTGAACTTGTCGCATGACGTCGCTTTAAATTTTAATGCGAACTCGGGAATAGATTTGCGAACAGCAAGGTAAAGCAGAGGCCATGAAATATTGATTCTGTACATTTTCTTATGCATTTTTATTCTCCAATTTAGTAAATTTTTCATCTTGCCTGCACTTAGAGTTTCCCTATGAAGTCGTTACTACCAATCGTATTAGCTGTTGTAAATAAATAATCGTTGCTTGAGCTGTTTGCCTGACAGGAGGTGGACAGGACCCCACCTCCGACTACTGACTTTCCACAGCCCAGCGCACGAAGGAGGAAAAGGGACACTCACAATTCTCCACACGGCAGAGTCGCGGCCACTTGCTCCAGGAAAGAGAGCTTTAAACATGGCAACAAGGAAGAACTGACATGTTTTTTCCCCTAAAATTATACCATCTGACAAATCACCCGCTTTGGTCTAAGAGATGGTGGAATTGATTTTGTTTGCTTGTCTGTCTTTAAAACCAAAACATCAGGAAAGACCGTCAGAACATGCTTCTTGGATATACCCTAACGTAAGAGAAAATACAAGTGCAAGACTTCTGCCCCGGTCTTAATCCTTGTATATGCACAAAAAGTTATATTTTATCAATCACAAGAGGCAAATCTGTTAGACATTTCTCACTGTCTTCATTCCCCAGTGTACTTCTCTTAGACGATGCACCTGCCCCTCTATTTTCACTATCTTACAGGAGGTGGGTGAGACCCAAAAGAAAGATGGAAAGCAATTCTGACCGCAAACAGAATGTCCCTTGGTCCCTTGGTAATTAACACATGGGAGGGGCCGGTATGGCTCCCTCACTTGTGGAAATCACTGCAGTTCTTTGTACAATTTTATACATTGATCGGTTGCTTCTCTGTCATTAGGTGAGATTGGCCATTTATTCAGGTTCCTGGTCACGCTGACCAAAGATTCGTAGTGGGCTATTCCAACTGGGTCCCAAATTTCTCATTCTCTGTTCCCAGAACACAACCAGAAGAGGGTGGGATAACATCAGGCTGGGAATTTAGCCTTGAAATAGATGAAAATATGTCTCCTTTTTATTTGTTCAGCAACATGGTAATCCTGTTAGGGGAGCAATAGGGTCCTTTATTCTAATTCCTACCCTTCCCCCCCCCCACCCCAGTTTTATGGTGATTAAAGTTATATACGCTTGCTTACTGGAGAAAGAGCTTCAATTTCCAAAACAATGAAGATCAGTTTAACTAACGCTCCGCCTCTGACATTCTTTATCCATCCCTAAAAAAACACACAAACAAAAGACCACACACACACACACACACACAAAACAAACAAAAACAAACAAGCAAACAACAACCATAAAGGACACATCCAGCTCAGCGGGAGAACAAAGATCTCCAATAATGGATCACCTTAGTTTTTACTCTGGTGTCCATTCTAACGCTTTTTATGTAGTCTTTTAATAGCCTTTAACCCTTTTCAAGGCATCCTTGCTTTCCCTGTTTGCTTCAAAACCCTCAAATACTTGATTCATATGCCATCTCAGCTTCAGGAAAAGAAGGAAATTTGATTACGGCAATAGGGTCCAAGTGGGATTTCTTTTCCCTCCCAAGTGTGGTGACTCTTGTATTGGGTCAATGCATCTGCGTTTTGGGGAATAATCTTAAATATGTTCATCTGAATAGCATTGACTGGGGTGCAAATACTGTTACCTTAAGACAAATGCGGTGCAGGCACAGGGTGGCAAGATGCAGTCAGGAAATCCAAGTGCCAGGTGTTTGGGTCAGACATCACAGGCACCTCTCTCCTCTTAGACTTTTAAAAAACTTCTCCATGACACCCTTAGCTGCATCCCCATTGGAGAGATGACAAAGAGGAAGAATGGACAGGGCAGAACTAAAACCTGGGGAAGGAGCTAATAATATGATGGCGACAGAAGGTTTTGGTAGATGTGAGGGAGGCACCAAGGCTACAACTTACCAACTCTTTCCTAAGCACGAGCATTAACATCAGGACTAATGCGTGGAACCTCACGCACTTCTCTGGGTTGGCGGGGTGGGGGGGAGGGAAGACCCAGGTGTGTGGCTAGGCCACGTGGCAGATGGCGATGTCATAATCTGAGCTTCCAAGGATCAGCATCCTTTGTGACAGCAGCACCCTGGGAGTCCCGGATTGGCGTGGTGGCCGCGCGGGGAAGAAAGGGGTGAAAACAGTGAGGACATGTACATTAGGGAGAGAATGTGGAGGATACCCTGGGGGGGGGGTCGTTAAGTTTTCCTAATTAGGTGGAGGACGTGTTGAAGGTGAGGGAGGCTCCCACGGTTGACGCGTGGGCTCTGTGGCCCCCGTGACAAAGACAGGGAGCTTCTGAAAGCAGGGCCCCGAGAAGACCTTAGGATTCATGTAGCTGCCACATCAAAGCAAAGCCGATCGGGGTTATAGAGGCACTTCCTCCAAGTGCCTCTATGGGCAACAGCAACAGGCAACAGCAGCAGGAAGGAGCCCGGGCATAGCCAAAGTTTATACTGGAGTAGAGGCTGTGCCAAATTAAAAGCGAACACGACCCCCTGCGCCGGGAACAACAGCTTCACCATGCATGGAAAGAATTGCCGCGGAGATAAATATTCCTGTGAACACTACTCATAGCTCAGGCTTCCTCTCAACTCCCCTCCGGCTGCCCGATAACAATGAGTGTTATAAATTTACACCGAAGAAGCCCTCCAGTTGGAGATCTGAGAAGCCAAGAACAACCAAAGGGACCCAGAAGGGGAAGCGAAGACAATTTACTCAAAATGTTTATGGAAAAACACCAGCCCCGCTTACACATCACATCACTTAAAGACGAATCACTGCAGCAGCAGCAACATCGGCTCTAGGACAGATTTCAGCTTATGAAACGTGGAGGAAATGCGTGCAATGGGCAAAGGACGTAAGAAACAAAGACGTTGTCAAGAACGTCTTCTTGTGCCTTGGATTCGGTGAGAGAAATCAGGGGCTCTGTGAAACCAGAGATGAGAAGGGTGATCATCAGATTTAAATGAAAAGCGGGGTAGACAACGATCAGGCAGTTTTAAAGCAGGAAACGGAGGTGTGTGAGAGAGTGGGATGTGAGGACAGAATTCAGCTCTAAGATCAAGAGGCACGGCTGCAGGGGTCAACTGAGAACAAATCGTCCAGAGTGCCTGCGGCAGAGAAGGAAGGGTCAGATCCAAGATTCTGATGGGAAATAGGAGACAGCAGTGGAGACAGAGCAGATCCAGGTTGTTTCTGAGAAAGATCCCAGGGACAAAGAAGGACGAACGATCAGAGATATAATGGAAGACACATTCTGGAACTGAAACATCGTTTGATTCCTTGGGAGGGCTGCAGTGTGTTATAGAGCTTGACCTGCAGTAGGGCTTCATGACACTGTTTGAATCTTAAGGCAACAGAAAGAAAGCATGTGGCAAACATCGAAAGGGGAGGGGGTTGCTAAACAGAAGGAAAGGAAGGCATCTAGCTCCAGAAATGTTCACAAAGACACGGAGCCATATTTGACGGCTTTGACGGCTAAAATCTGTGATGGAAGCATTCAAAACGCAGTCCAGATTCTGTTCATATATGAAAACAAGAAAAGAAAAAAAAAAGAGGGGGGGGCAGGAAGGGAGAGGGAAGGGGAGAAGGAGATTCCCATCCATATCCTGGTACCATTTCTGTGTATCATCAACCCACTCTTCTCAAAGCGGCCAGACTGATGTTAAAATGTCTATCAGGTTCTGTCGCTTCTCTTCTCCGCGCCCCTCAATGCTAAGAAATAACAACAGAACCCCCCAAAAGCATCAGAAGGCCTATAAAGACCCGCCACTGACTACCTATCCAGGCTCACCCCAAGCCACAGTCCCCCTCGCCCTCTGGCCGCCCCGCCTCCCTCCTCATTCCCACGTGTGCCACCCCCCAAAGGAAATATTTCATGTAAGTGGGATCGTATAATGCGTGGCCTTCTGTGACTGGCTTCTTTCACTTGGTGTGACCTTTCCTAGTTCATTCACGTTGTAGCAGGTACCAGGGCTTAATTCCTTTTTAAGGCCCAATAATATTTCACTGTGTATGTATGCCATAATTTGTCATTCACCCATTGATGGACATCTGGGTCGTTTCCCACCTTTTGGCTCTGATACCTAGTGGTACTATGAACATTCCCGTATGGGTACCCTTCTGAGTCTGTTAGTGCAAAGATGTTGGTGTCCCATCCAAAATTCATATGTTGAAGCCCTACTCCCCAGTGTGATGATATTAGGAGATGGGGCCTTTGGGAGGGCATTAGGTTTAGACAAGGTCATGAGGGTGGGTGGGGTTCCCGTGATGGGATTAGTGCCCTTAGAAAGAAGGAAGAGAGAGCAGGACTTCTTCTCTCTGCTGGGGGAGGACAGAGAGAGAAGGCATCCATTCAGAGGCCAGGAGGAGAGACCTCACCTGGACCACACGGGCATTGCGATCTCAGAATTCCAGCCTCCAGAACCGTGAGGAATACATGTCTGTCGGTGACGCCGCCCCGTCGATGGGATTTTGTTACGGTAGCCACAGCAGCTGAGACAGATCTTCTGCTTTCAACTCTTTGGGGGGCTCCGTGCTTTTCCAGTGTGTTGCACACAGCCCTAGTGCAGCCTAGTGCAGACAGTTTCTAGTCTGACGCTTGCTTGGAGGATTTCTTGCTTAGTGCCTGCCTGTCCATACTATGCCCGGAGCTCGCTAGATGCAAGGGACATTTGTTTGATTCACTGCTATACCCTCCGGCATGACGCTCAACCATAACAGGTACTCGGTAAATGAATGAATGAGCGTGTGAATGAATGAATGAGTGAATGAGGAAGCAGATGGCCCAGAATGGTGCCCAAGTCCCCAGAACTCGAGAGTAAACTTTGGAGGCCTCTGGAAGAAGACAAGGCAAGATTTTTTTTTTCCTCCCTGTGGCTCAAAAACAGCGTCTCACTATCATTAAAAAGCCAGCCTTCTTCATTGACCAGGCATAATTATATCTGGCACATTCCAAGCTCTGAAAAGCCCAGATGTCCCAAGTTTAGGGAAAGAAAGTTTTGGAGACACTTTGCAGATTCCTCAACTGGGTGCTGCCCCGGGGCAAAGACACACAGTCTCGCTGAGATTTCTGGATGGGGGACTCTAAGGGAGCCTCAGCTGGGTAGAGCAGAACAATTCTCCACTTCCCAACTTTTCCCTCTGGCTCTTTGTCCAGAGGCAGGACCAGATAAATGCGAATGATATTCAGGGTCGACAAGGCCTGTTGTTAAGATTCTTGTGGCTGAAGTTGAGTGTGGTCTCCATTTGTTCTTTTGATGGCTTTCCCAAGCTCCCGTGAGCCCACACTCTCGATTCGTCACGCCTGTCCTGTTTGTAGAGTCCCCAAGAGCCAGCAGGCTGTGCGGGGCCGGGGGACGCGGCACCTGAACTCTTCCTCCCTTTCCTCCTCGTCTCTGATGCTGTGCTGCTCTGTCCGCTCGGTCCGTCTCCCTCCATCTATGAGTGTGCATCTCTCATTGAGAGCTTCCCTCTCTCAACCCTGACCTTGCTCTACCCCTGTGCTCTTTCTACTTTGCTCTGCTCTGTGTCTCTGCCCCTCGTCCTGTTCTCTCTCTCTGCCTCTCCCTGTCCTTCCGTGTCTCTCCCGGGGCAGGGAGCAGTGCGCTCCCATGTATGGATATTGCCCTGCCTCCTCGGGGGCCGCTGTTTTCCCTTTCAATAAACTCCTTCCTGTCTCCAAGTGGCTGGTCCTATCTCCTCCACAATCAGGGGAGACCGGAACTGGCTGCGATGAATGCGAGGAAGTCTTTATAATGAACAGGATCTCGCTGCTGTTTACACAAACACTTTCAACGACACGGGAGCCAACAGACCATTCCGCACGTCTGATGAGTATGTAATTAAACGTGGGGGCGTGAGTAGAGAAGAGGGGGCAGAAGGGGGCGAGCGATAGGGCACGGTGGTGTTGGAAGTCTCCAGATTCACATGGTGGTGGGGTGGGGGTGGGGGGGGGGAGACTTTGTGCTTCCCCAGGCTCTGTAATCACGCACTGACCATTTCTGGGTGCTGGACCCTGAGCGAGGCCCTGTGACACGGGCCCCTGCCCCGCGAGAAATGGAGTCTCACGACCTTGCTCCCGAGTGCAGTAGAAGGGCAGGCGGTGGGTGGTGGGCGATGCAAGCCGGAGACTCGAGGAGAAGGAGATGTTAAAGGGGAAGCGCTGTGGGAGAGGAGCCGGGAAGGAAGAAACCCGTTCGGTAGAAAGAAAAGATGCAGAAACAGTAATGGACTGAGCCAAAGCTGAGTCAGGAAAGTCACAGATGCTCAAAGCAGGCTGAGGGATTGCCCTGATTGTAACCTATCTGGGCAGGCGTTTGGGGTGGGGTGGGGGGTGGGGGTCCTGGGTGTCCCGCAGAGCGTTTGGCTCTCAGTCCCTGGGGGACAGGAGATGCTGTGAGTCTCTGACAGCACTGGCAGACCCCTCCGTGACGGCAGGGCTGTATGTGACCCGGCGGCCGTGTGTGGATCTCAGGCAACGGGGCTCTTGAAATGTGGCCAATGTGACGCAGGAGCTGGGCTTCTCTTTTGTTTTGAATTTGAATTCATTTAGCGTCTACCTTTAAAAGGTGCTTATGGCCAGTGGCCACTGGAGCAGCACAGCTGAGAAGTCACGGCCACCATCTCTTGCGAGATGCCAGGACCAGGTTTTTGGAGGACGAGTCTGGCAACAGTGCGATAAGGCAACTAATTGGAAGGCGGGCTGCTCTGGGATGAAAGAGGAGGGCCCGGATGTGACAGTGTAGGGGGCAGCGGGGGTGGGGAGTGGGGACACTCCACAGGAGTCAGCACCTTGGGGGGTTGGGAGAATGACGCACTGAGGGGCCGGTCTGGGGCTGGGGACCTGGGAGGTCAGGGCACTGTAGCTGAAGACAGAGGTAAGTTGCAGCCTGTCCCCATGCCTGGGGGTAACCACATCAGCCCGGGGGTCTCGGTGGGGCTGTGACAGCGAGACAGGGAAGATCTCTGATGGCAACTTGGCTGTGAGTCTAGGAGTATCTGAATCTGGCCTGTGACAAGCCGCTCCCTCCCTTCAGGTCTCTCAGAAGGGACTCCCTGCAGAGGAAGTGGAGGAAGCGAAAGGAAAAGTTGCCTGAGACGTCTTCACTCTCAAAGGTGCTGCAGGGCCTCCCCTGCTCTGTTTCCTTAAGGCACATTTTATCCCGTGTTGCACCGGACTCCATTTAAAGCAAAGAAAATTTAATCAACTCCGAACAGGTTTTTGTTTGTTTTGTTCTGCGGAACTTGACGGAACGTAATGCTAAGATAGTTAAAAAAATTTTTTTTAATGTTTATTTTTGAGACAGAGACGGAACGTGAGCAGGGGAGGGGCAGAGAGAGAGGGAGACACAGAACCGGAAGCAGGTTCCAGGCTCCGAGCTGTCCGCACAGAGCCCGATGCGGGGTCCGAACCCACGAACTGTGAGATCATGACCTGAGCCGAAGTCGGACGCTTAACCAACGGAGCCGCTCAGGCGCCCCATAATCCTAAGATATTTATGAAAAAAAACAAAGGGCCAGAGCTAGCAAGGTTACTCATGAAGAAGAAGGAGAGAAGTCTTGCAATTTATTTTAAAGACGTGGTAATTGGAGCTGTGTAAATGTGCTGCAGAGACAGACAAGGGCATCCAAGGAACAGCATAGAAAGGGCTGGAAGAGGCCCTGAAACACACAGAGACACTAATAAGAGACAGTGGTGGTGAGGAGGAGTGTTTTATTCCATGTCAGTGTTGTGGGGGGAATGGCTACCTTTATGGGGAAAAAAAGAGAATATTTCACCCCTAGTTTAGACTATATACAAACATCACATCTGAAAGGAGTAAATACCAAAATAATAGAACTTTTCAAAGTTCTATTCTTCTATTGATCTCGGGGTAGAGAAATTGTTGTTTTTAAAAACAGTGCACAAAGGACGCAGAAGAGAGAGAATAGACTGATACGTCTGACTACATGAAATAAAGTCTTTCTTATGACAACAGACATTTGTATAAATAACTGACAAAAGGTTACTATCTGGAATAGATGACACACTCCTATAAATCAATAATATAGAGACAAATCGTCTGCTGGAAAAAAGAAACGGACAAAGGATGCAAACAGACGAAGCACAGAATATGAAAATCAAGCAGCCAATACTTATATGAAAAAAGTGCTCAACCACATTAACAAGTCACAGATATGCAAGTTAAAATGGGGCACCTTTTGGGGCACCTGGGTGGCTCAGTGAGTTAAGCGTCGGACTTCGGCTCAGGTCACGATCTCATGGTTTGGGCGTTCGAACCCCGTGTCGGGCTCTGTGCTGACAGCTCGGAGCCTGAAGCCTGCTTCGGATTCTGTGTCTCCTCTCTCTCCTCCTCCCCCATTGGTGCTCTGTCTCTCTGTCTCTCAAAAATAAACGTTAAAAAAATTTTTTTAATGGGGCACCTCCCTCCCCCCCCCCCCCCCCCGCCCACGATATAATGCCGGTTTTTGCTGAATACGTGGAGAAAGACACTCTCGCATGCTGCCAGAGTGAATGTAAATGGTGGGACTCATTTGGAGACCAATTTAGCAATCACAAATAAAATTGAGGATGTGCACACATCATGACCTAGCACTTCGATTGCTAGGTATTTACCCTCAATAATCTTCCGTGCACGTGAACCAACGCTCCTCGATGGGCTGCTTGTGAATAAGGGAAATGCATACAGCAGTGGTAACAATGACATATATCGATGGCGTCCTATCAATACATCCATACAGATCAATACCTCAATGACAACAGTAGGGGATGGATAAATAAACTGTAATCAGAGAAGAGAAGTTACCCATCCAGATACAGGTCACCGTGTGGGCAGCATCTGTTAAAGAGATGGGGTCCCCGTCTAATAAAGGCGTTTGCACACGTTTGTGGTTCTTCCTTTCCTTCTTGCTTCCGTGTTCACCTGCCTTGTTGGTGCAACACTGCTAAGAATTTTCTAGTGGCAAATGAAGCCTTGAGAAGGGACATTTCCCCCCATCGAGTCTGTTCACAAATGGGCCATAAATTCCACGTAACGGCTCCAAAATACGAGTCCAAAAAGAGTGGAAACATTGGCAGCCCCGTTGAGGAGTGTAGCTCTTTCTGAGAAGACAACTTCATCTGGACAGATCTGCGTTGGTGTCTCCGTTAACAACACGGTGTCCTCGATTTACAGAGTTCTCCAGGATTTCCCAAGGCTTGGAGAGATGTTTGCGCACACTGGCTTCCCAAGATAAATCCCAAGGCACGTAGCCAGAGCCTGGCATCGAATTGAAAGACAGTACAAAGGGAGCAAATTAAAACCTTGCCAACGGGATCTAAGAGAACCAGACATTTCAAATGGAATCGATACAATATAAGCTCCACGAGGGCAGAGACTTTCTGCCTGTTTTGTTCACTGCTGAATCCCCAAACCCAGCTCCTGGCGCGCAGGACGTGATTAGTAAACATTTGTGGCATGAATGAGCGGAATTCAATTTATCCAGTACTCGTTGAACTGCTATTCTGTGCTCAGCTGGGAGCTGGATTTACAAAGTTGCTCCCGGCCTGGTGGAGGAAAAAACTTCAATAGTAGATCATCGTGATGGAATGCATTAAGGGCTATAACCAAAATGTGTAAACTTGCCGAGGGAAAAGTAACCAGGGCATAATTAGTTGTGCTGGCAGAGGAAGGAGTGGCCGCAGAAAGGTAGTGACATAAGGGCTTTGAGGGGTAAGTAAGAGTCCTGCAAACGGGAGAGAGGATGGAGGGTATTTGGAAGGTGGGAGGAGGGGGGGGGGTCACTGGAAAATGGGGGAGGTGTGAAGCTGAGTGGTGGGTTTAGGTGCCATCTTGTGGAGTCAAAGAAGGAGCTGTCAAACGGGCAGAGCCAACTCTGTCCTCCAACCACACGCAAAGCCACCGATTAAAAAAAAAAAAAAAAAAAAGAGCATCTACTAAGTTCCAGGCTCCACGTTTAGTGCTAGATTTATAAAAGCAAGCGACATAGATGCGCTCTTGGCTCCTAGATTCATCCGCAGTGCAATGACGCCAAGGGGTTCTCTTGCCCGTTTTTGCATTTGCAAGGCCCGCGACACACTTGGGCACAGGGCCTCACGGCGTCTGTCGGATGAACAAATGGAAGGACGGTTCAAAGAAGTTTGCTAAATCAAGAGGATAAATAAGACTAAAGGGGAGGCTCGGGTTATACCTTCATGCAGAGCAAAGAAGGCGTGAAAGGGAGCTGGGTCCCCTACAAGGCTGCGGTCAAGGTGTCGGCCGGGGCAGGGGTCTCCTCTGAGAGTCGCCTGGGGAAAGATCTCTTGATGTAGCTGTTGGCAGAGTTCGGTTTCTTGCTGGTTGCTGGCCAGAGGCTGCCTTCGCTTTCTTGTCATGTGGCTGGTGTCCATAAGCTCTACCAAGTTCGGTTAATAGCTCTCCTTCCTTGGGGTCTATTCAGGAGTTAATGCTGCCCTACAACTCGTCACATGGGCATGCTTCAGATACACGAAGCCAATACTTCCATTGACAAAATGAAATGCAAGTATAATAACAAAACCATATACATAAAAAGAAGGGGGAGGGAGACGGAACATAAATAAAAGAAAGTCACCTGAACTGGGTTTCCAGGGGGTGGGGGGAAGCCAGTCTTTGAGCAAGTTGAGGAGAGGTCAGAGTTCTGAGCCAGAGCTATGGGTTTGGTTGTGGGATCCTACTCTGAACACAACTTAATTGTATTTGGGTTGTCATCTGAACTCATCAGAGGCTTTGAAGGACTGGTAGCCTCTAAACTTCTGGAAAAATCAGTGTTTTCCTGAAGTTGACACGTACTTGTTAGAGACACGGTCTCACCTTGCCTCCCCCAGTGGCTGTGACTGGAAGGGTGCATGGCTTTGTGGGGGAAGGGGCTTAGGAGGCAGCCAGACCCACAGAGCCCCAAAGAGGACCAGCTGCTGCCCAAACAACATCTCTGTCCACTCCGAGTGTTCCCCAAGTGCAGACAGCGGCAGACAGGGCCCACCAACTGCTTATACCGCTCATGTGCTCCCAACGACCTTGGGAGCAGATCTTCACGGGAGGGGCAACGTCAACGCTTGGGTGGAAGAAGCCAATTGAAATCAATGAGAATTGATTCGGAGTGCGGGGGCCACTGTGCTAAAATCTCCTACCTCTTGATAGAGCTTCATGAATATTAACCAGCTGGAGATCAATACGGAGCTGATTTTGAGACACAAACCTGACTTGTTCATGTGTAGATTAAAGGAACAGAATGACGATGTCTCCTTCCGCACTGCTCTCCGCCCCCGCCCCCCAGTGCCGAGTGCACCTAAAATCCCCAAACTCAAAGTGCAGACTGCAAGGTGCAGGTCTCATCGGAGATGTTCACACACAAGTTTGTTGGACAGCTTTCCTCCCTGGGCTTTGATGTGAGGATGTTCTGTGTCTGAGACATGTATGCCAAGGTAGGCGTGTATTTACGTGCATGTATTGGTTTCTTGATTCATAAGTCTTGTTTCAATGTCTTCCCCACCACTTTTCTGGATCTTCTTCATTGCTTATGGTGACTGTCGCCATGGCTTCACGATTTCTCCTCGCATTCAGTTCATCGTACAGAACACGGCCAAAGCGATTTATCGAAGTCTGCTTCGAACAAGCCTCTCCGCGGTCTAAAATCTGTTGCATCTTCCCTACTGCCTCCTAACTCCTTAGTAGAATGTTCAAGGCATGTCACGGCTTAGCCCACGTCCCCTACAAATGCCAGACATTTCAGCTGAGCCCCGAAAGGCGGGGATGAGCCAGTTGTGAGGAAACATGGAGGAAGAACATTCTGGTAAATCTAAAGGCTCCGAGGAGCAAAAGATCACAATGTGTTCAAAGAGCAGAAGGAAAGCCAGTGTGTGTGGGTGGGGGTGAGGGGCAGGGAACAGTCAACCAGTTATGAATCACACTTCCTTATTTGGGTCTGGCCTGAACATTCACGCAGGAGACATTAGGAAGATTGCAGGCATTCCGTGGGGTGTATTAATCAGTGCGGTAATTGAGATGTATGCATATCTACACAGCAGGACCAGATATTTGTATGGCCCAGCTATGCTCCCCCAGGACGGAGGCGACTTGGGCAGAAGCAAGATGCCCACCCCAGCTCACTGCAAGCGGAAGCAAGATTTCTGAGAGCCACTTTCTACCCCAGCACAGAACCTCAGGCTTCTTTCTCAAAGCTGCTGTGGGACGTGGATGAGGACCCACCGACTTCTGCTGGCCCATCTGGGCCCCAGTGCTCGCCGGGACGGGAGCTCCTCCCCTGCACTGAGGAAACACCTTCTCTGGTGCCTTTGAGTGAGGTCAACCTCTTCTCGGAACACCACTTATCGGGAATCTGTCCTGCCCTGAGCACAGGCTGGGTCACGTTCACTTAGCTGACTTCCATTACCGACTGACCCTTTATCTTCCCCTGAGATTTATTAGGACTTCAGAGACAGACTGGTGACCTGGGCCCTGACACTTTAGGACGCGCCCAGCCCATCTATGCCACTTCGAGTTCTCTTCCCTCTGCTGTCTCTTTGGGTTCTCTCAAGCCGCGGATGATGCGGGAATACGTACTATTATCCCCCTTTTGCAGATGTTGAAACTGAGGCCTAGACGCAGTCAGTGGTGTCCCCAGCCTCACTGTGAGGGGCAGAGGGAGCCGGTGAGCTGGATTTCTCTGCCAAATTAACCCGCCTGTTTCCTTTCTTCATGTCTGCTCTAGGGTCTCAAAGAGACCCTTAGAGAAGGCGTCACCCAGGGTCCCTCATACTTCTCTTTCTCTTTCTCCCTCCCCTTGCTCCTCAGAATTTTCTGTCTGTCTATCTGTCTGTCTATCTATCTATTGATCTACCTACCTGCCCATCTGAGTCCAAGCCAGTCACAGGCCAACTTATCAAAATCTCACCCACCCTTTGGGGACATGCATGGGATATGTAGTTGTCTTTTTTTTTTTTTTTTTTTTAACTTTTTTAACATTTATTTAATTTTGAGACAGGGAGAGACAGTATGAACAGGGGAGGGCCAGAGAGAGAGGGAGACACAGAATCTGAAACAGGCTCCAGGCTCTGAGCTGTCAGCACAGAGCCCGACGAGGGGCTCGAACTCATGGACCGTGAGATCGTGACCTGAGCTGAAGTTGGACGCCTAACCAACTGAGCCACCCAGGCGCCCCCGTAGTCGTCTTTTAAACTGAATCGCAGAGGTAATTCATTTTCAGCTTCAAAGTGTTCAACCGATATGAGGCAGAAGTCACTATCTGTCTTCTCCACTAGTAGGCTCCCTTCTCTCCCCAGACGTGACGGGCTCACCAATGTTTATGCACCCGTGTACAGGAAAGAATGTGTAAATGTGCGCTCTCGTTATACGAGCCATTGTGCCTATGGCTCTGCTCTTCTGTTCGCTTAACAGTCTAGGGTCACAGAGTGGAATAGCACCTGCTTGTGAGGGCCAACTGTGTGCTCACTTCCCCACATTCAGAAGCATTGTGCTGGCAGCTCGAAATCGGTCAGAGTGGGAGCATACTTTTATTATATTTGTCTCAACTGTTGCAACATTTTTAGCATCACGGACGAATACGCTTATTTAGCCATTCCCCGAATGGACACCCCTTCGTTGGGTGTGCACATGATATCCATGTTTTCACTGGCACATGGAACGCTTCACTGAACCTCATGGAGTCTTGTTTTTAAATGTTTATTTATTTTGAGAAAGAGAGAGGAGGCGGCAGAGAGAGAGGGAGAGAGAATCCCAAGCGGGTTCCGTGCTATGCGCGCAGAGCCCGATGGGGGACTTGATCCCACGAACTGTGAGATTGTGACCTGAACCCAAATCAAGAGTCGGATGCTTAAACGACTGAGCCCCCCGGGGGGGTCCCTGGAGTCTTTTCATTTCGGGACACATCTGTGAATATTTTTCTCAGAGAGTTACTTAGCCGTAGTACTCTGGGGTTGAAGCAAGGCAAATACGGGTTTTATCTGACAATGGACAAGGCTAAATTGTCCTTCAAGGTAATCACAAATTTACACAGTCAATAGTATGTGTGAGTACCGCTGTGATGCCTTTGTGAGGCTATCATTCTTTTTAACGACGGTACATGGCCGATCGTCAAATTGGCAACTTCCCCAGGCGGCTAAAAGGAAAACTGCTCTTGTGCTGAAGTATTATTATTAATAAACATGTAATGATAATAGTAATGGCGACGGTGATAACGATAAAATGGTTTCAAACGTAGTCACGGCTAATCACGCTTCCGTGTACGGCTGCCAGCTGTCCACAAAATGGTATTTCCAGTTTACGCCTTCTTATTGCAAGGGATGTGGTTCCTAAAAGTCATTGAAAGAATTAATTGAGGGTTAGGGCTTGATCCGGTGCCCTGGCTGATCAAAAGTATTCTCTTACCAATTCTAATTTTTGGATCAAAAAAAAAAAATGTTATCTATAACTTTTTGTACAGGACGTTTAATTTAATCATGGTGACCTAAAATCATAGTCTTTCCCTGTAATGGTTTTAAAGTACCATTTCCAGCCACTCAAGATGAAGTGCTCAGGAATAATTCAGGTGCCTCATCTAATGCCCTCACTTACAGACCTCCGGTAGAAAATGGGGATTCTGCAGTTTGTTTTTACTGGTTGTATTGATCTGATCTGCAGAATTTCTTTCCTCTACAGCTAAATCAGTAAATCCCACACTTAGCTGGCATTTTGCTCTGGTACTTTTAAGAAGAGTTGAATTTGGAGTCATGAAACGATATATTGTCACTGTTACTGATCCTGGCACATTGCTATTAAGGGGAGTCTATAAAATTCTTGCCTGTGAATGGAAAATCACTATTGCCAAACATCAGGGATGAGATAATCCTTCTGAAAATAAGATATACCTCCTTATCTTCTGTTGTACATCTCTTTAGTAGCCTTCTGTGTGAGCTGTGTTATCAGGAGGCACGTTTGGATTTTTCAAAGTTTAAGGAGCACAGAATCTTTCTTCAGAGCTCAACCTTATGCTGTCCTCTTCCTTTCTGGAGTCAAGAGTTACTAATATAAAATGAGCTTTAAAAAAATTGTTTTTATGTTTATTTATTATTGAGATAGAGAGAGAGAGGGAGATACAGAATCTGAAGCAGGCCCCAGGCTTTGAAGCTGTCAGCACAGAGCCCAACGTGGGGCTCAAACCCACAAACTTGCAAGATCATGACCTGAGCTGAAGTTGGACACTTGGGTGCTCCTGAAAAACTTAAAAAAAAAAAAAAAGTTTATGTTTATTTGGAGAGAGAGAGAGCGAGCGAGAGAGAGAGAGAGCACGCGAGCCAGGTAGAGGCAGAGAGAGAGAAAGGGAGAGAGAATCCCCAACAGGCCCTGGACTGTCAGCACAGAGCTGATGGGAAGCTGGAACTCATAAACCATGAGATCATGACCTGAGCTGAAACCAAGAGTCGGATGCTTAACCAACTGAGCCCCCCAGGCGCCCCTAAAACGCGTTTTCTATCACCCAAACCAAACTTTCCTGAGCTTGGTGCTAGGTGCTTTCTAGTTACCATCTGGATTAATCTCTCCCCCTTCCTTGCAGAGTGGATACTATTATTACTCCCAATTTATAGACGATGAAACGAGTTTAGCAGATTAATAGTCACACAGCTGGTAAATGACAGCTCTCAGAGTCAAACCCAGGGCTCTTTACATAAAGACCCAGCCCCTTCCAAGTTTAGTTTTCCTTTGCGCTCTGACTGGTAGACAGATTGTTTGAAGGGCAGCCCTTGAATGACCAAGAGTGAAAGCCGGAGGTGAGGGAGAGTGGGGCAGGAAGAACTCAGGCCCTGGGATGGCTTCTTCCTGGATATTTTAGGTAAGAAAGAGACCCTGCAAGGTGGGTAACTCCTCACCCCTTCTGAGACTGAGAGAGAAACTAGCTCCCTGATCATTTTTGCTTTTTCACCTTATGTAGGCAAAAAGAAGTGTTAAAAAAGGAAAACGGAAAAAAAAATGAGAGAAGACACATACACACACGCATCCCTCATAAGCATTAAAAAATAGAATCTCAGGCAACAAAGAAAATGCTTGATTCCACAGGCGTTCCTGCTTAAAAGGGGTCTTGTTAAGTTAGAGCTTGTGTAAAACAAAGGGCTTGGGCTTTCCTGGATCTGATGTTTATCTCCAGCCAGCGATACCATTCAAACTAATCAAAGTTTTACTGGGTTCAGAAATGCCAAACCAGCACATTTTGTATTCCTAGTCCCCAAAACCACTGTCTGTAAGTGAAAAACATCTGCATCTGAAACAAGACAATTAACAAGGAGACAGGCGCAATGCTAATGCTGCGGGTCTATTTTTGGGCACGAGCTAACTGAGGAGCTTCTAGAAGCAGGGAAGGGGAGCCTGCCTTACTCTTTTCTTTCTTCTTCTTTTTTTTAATTTATTTACATTTTGTAAGCCGTGGTAATATATGTGTATGTGTGTGTGTGTGTGTGTGTGTGTGTGTATATATATATATATATATATATATATATAACATAAAAAGATATATTTTAATGTATATAATAAAATATATATTTTTAAAATATGATATAAAATATATATGTATATAACACACATATATATCATATAGGCATGTATAGAACATATATATCATATATATGATATATGATCATATGATATATGATATGATAACATAAAATTTACCATTTTAACTACTTTTTCACATCTAAAGTTCAGTGTCATTAAGTCCGCTCATACCGTTGGGTAATCGTCACCACCAGCCATCTTTCAAACTTCATTTTCTCTACTGAAGCTCCAGGCCCATCAAGACCCCGTTCCTCTCATCCCAATACCACTGGCACCCACCATTTTCCTTTGTCTATGAATTTGACTGCGTTAGGTACCTCACAGACGCAAAATCATACAGTGTCTGTCCTTCCGTGAACTGTTTATTTCACTTAGGATGAGGTCTCCGAGGTGCATGCTGCAGCCTGTCGGGATTTCCTTCCTTTCTAGGGCTGACTAATATTCCGTTATAGGGATAGGCCACATTGTTTATCCGATCATCTGCCCGTGGAACTCAGGTCGCTTCCCCCTTTTGCTTATTGTGAATAAGGCTACCGTGTGCCATGGGGGTGTCAGTATCCACTCGAGCCTCTGTGTTCGATTTCCTGTGTGTGTGTGCCCGGAAGTGGAATTGCTGGATGACATGGTCATTCTATGTTTCGTGTTTTTGAGAAGGTACCCTGTTTGGTGAGCGTCCCTCCCTTAACCTTTCTTGAGCCCCTCCTCTGAGGAGCTCAGACCTCCGGGGTGGGAATACCGCTGGTGTTCCTGGGACAGCACTGCCACGGGGCCACTCTGAGGGGTTTGCTAGGGGAAGGTGTTCAGTGGGTCCACCATGATCCACCTCGAGGAAGAGATTCCTCCAAGGAATGAACGTGGCTGTCCCTTGGGGTCAGAGAGCGAATGGCAATTGAAATCACAGAGAGGGGGCATTTCTGGAAGCCTCTAGATGCTAATGCCAAGGATGTTAAATAGGTTGGAAAAAAAAACTGCGGCTAAGACGAAAGTGATTGCGTTCAACTCAGAGTGAGAGGGTGCTTTTCTTTAGGAGACTCAAGGATGCTGATTTGGACCATGTACTTCACTCTGGTCTCCTGGGTGTAGCTTGGATGGGTGGAGGTAACTTTTTATCCTTCCGCAGGTCACATGGGAGTAAAGGGGGGCCACGTGGCTGGGAAAGGGCAGAGCCCAAGAAGAGGCCAATTGATTAGGATCTCAGGAGAGGACGCAGGACAGGGTCAAGGGCAGCCAAGGTACGTTTGTTTGGTTGACGACAACTAGCATCCCCTTGGGGTTTTTGGTGTTCCACGCTGTGTCATCTGCTCGCTGTCACTACAAACCTTCGGCCAATATCTGCCACCCCAAAGAGTGACATTTTCGTAACACCGTCTGGTGAAGGAAGGAAGGGGTGAGTGACACAGGTGGGGTTCCCCCAGGAGGATCCACTGAGACAAGAACTTCAGCGGAGTCGTTTATCTGGGAGTGGAGAGGTGAGATCAGAGAGGGCAGGGAGGCGATTCAGGATGAGTCGGTGAACAGGTTAGCTCTGCGCACAATCCCATCGGAGCCTGGGGGACACTAGAGAACAAGACTCAGACCCATCCCTCTGGCAAGGAACTGAGGTCCAGAATGATTTGAAGTTTGGTTCTCTTTGCTTTTCAGAAGGAGGGCAAATACTGATGCTCCGCTGGGTAAGTTGGAGAGACTTCGTGAGCAGTTAGAAAGGGTAAATGTTGCTGGAAAGGAAGGGTGAGGAAAACCAATGGTGGAGTTTTCCCAAAGACCCGCCTGGCAACCCTGGGGCTGGGCTTTCCTGCTTGTGCCTGAGCTTCCAACCAGAGGACAGATGGGCAGGAGTGGGACAGAGGAATATGACAGTAAGAGTTTGATTCAACTCTTCTCCCCAAGAAGTATTTCCTACAGGATAGGATACATGCTATTGGCCTTTTTAAAGACTTCTCTTTATCAAGTTACTATCTGATTCATTATTCAGTGTACCTTTCTGTCGGTTACAGAAACGACGTCATAATAATGATTTTAAACACCTTCAAACAAATAGATAACTCATCTTCTCTCTCCATCCCAAATAACCATTTAGTTTCTGTGCACTCCTTCCAGCCCTATGCCTGTGGATAAATTTTGCACAATAATAATTATGGGCCTGAATAGAGTTTTGTATGGCAGTCTCATCAATTATATTTTATCGTTTATATTTCATTTTAATTTTCTTCCCAGTCTGCATAAATAGCATTTTTAATAGAAAGAAAGTATTCCATTAAATGAGTGCACAATAAAATATTCAATTAGTTGCCCATTCCTAAACATGGAGGACTATCCCAGGTTGGGTTCCGAGGGACACGGGCTCTGAGAAGGGAATTAGCAGACAAAAGATTGATTGCTGAGAGTTCTTCAGGGACAATACCTGTGGAAAGCAGGGATAGAAAGGGAGCCGGGCAGAGGGAGGAGTTGAGCTGTCATACATTTGCAGTGAACGTCTCAGCTGACCCCAGGAAGAGCTGTGAGGCTGGGGTAGTCTTACAGAATTGTCTCAAGGTGGGGCATAAAGACAGGGCATTTTTTAAAATGTTTATTTATTTTTGAGAGAGAGAGAGAGAGACATAGCATGAGAGAAGAGAGGGGCAGAGAGAGAGGGAGACACAGAATCCAAAGCAGGTTCTAGTATCTAAATTAGAAAAACCGGAAAACACCCTTGAGCTAGATCTGTGATGTCCTAACCAGATGGCTCTTCGAGGACCTGGGCATCTTTGGACATAGTGCATTTTCCACTCTCCTTTCTGGAGAATCTGGGACCCAATTGTGAGTTGGAGCTTACGAGTTCCCAGCCCTGAAATCACACAGAGGTTTGCCTGGAAAACATTTTCTGGCACTCACCAAGTTTGTCAGCTCTCTTTTGCTTTCTTAATTTCCAGAATGGTGACACTAACTCCGTCAGAAATGTAATGGGAAGAAAAGTTGCATTATGTGCATGAAGCGTTTTGAATATTACAACAGTTTTCTCCAAACTTGCATTGGATCGTGGTTACAAAATACAGATTCTCGGGGTTATTCTCTAGACATTGCAACTGACCAAGCCTGAGGATCCTGTATTACGAACCAGTACACCGTCTATTTTTCATTCCTAGGAAAATATGAGGACAATTGCTTTAGAATATAAAACTTGTGTATGAATCCAGAATGCTTTGTTATCATTTTGCTATCATTACTTAGATGGAAAGCAATTTACGTCCTGTCTCCTTTGCTTTTTTCCAAACTTCACCCCTTCCTCAATTCCCACTCTGGTTTCAGTACATGCTTCTATCTTGTCACTTAGAACTCTTGTAGAAATAATTCCGATCCGAATTACAAATGTATTTGCGTCTGAGCTCCCACATTTCTGGGACATCCTGCTGGGCAATGACTGAGACCCAAAATGTGGGAGTCACTGTGTTAGGCATTCTCTAACATATTCTATCATCGAATTCTTAAAGCAACCCCTAAGGTTGGTTTGGTCATTCCCATTCTTTCAATAGCAGGGAATAGAATGTCCCGTCGGTTGAATGAAGTGCCCAAAGCCTTGATGAGCTCTTGCTCACTCCAAGGTGTTAAATTTGGCATTGGCAGTAAGCTCTTCGAAGTCGTATCCAAGTATCCAAATCAGATATGTGTTCACATAGGTATTCGTAACTGAAGACTTTTTCAGTTGTGAGTTACAGAAAACCCAATCCAAACTGGCTTAAGCAAAAAGGGAATTTGTTGGCTCATATAACCGAAAACTCCATGAGTAATCAGCCTTCAGGTGTGGCTCAATACAGGGGGTCGAATGATGTCATCAAGATATTTTTTTCCCTCTCAACTTGAATGAATGTGTTTTCTGTTTTCTTTCCGTTCCCAAGCGGACTCTGCTCCGCAGCTCCTTCCAGCTTTACCTCCAATGGAAAAGTGTCCTAGGTGGTCATTGCCATGTAGTCTGGAGAGTCAGGGGTCAGATAGAATTGGGACATGTGCCCATCCTTCGCTACAACCTGGAAAGAAGAGACATTGGGTTACATACTCCACCCCCTTCCTTTCTCAAATTTTGAATACTGAGGACGGGGAGGGGGGCCAGGTCTCTTTAGTAGAATTAGAACCGTTACCGAAATAGTGGAGACTGGACTCTGGGGAGCCAATTGGTAAATATCTGTTGCTACCCTGCCAACTGCTTCCTTATTCTTCTTTAGTATCGAATCTTGGGGCGCCTGGGTGGCTCAGTCGGTTAAGCGTCCGACTTCGGCTCAGGTCACGATCTCGCGGTCCGTGAGCTCGAGCTCCGTGTCGGGCTCTGGGCTGATGGCTCAGAGCCTGGAGCCTGCTTCCGATTCTGTGTCTCCCTCTCTCTCTGCCCCTCTCTCGTTCATGCTCTGTCTCTCTCTGTCTCAAAAATAAATAAACGTTAAAAAAAAAATTAGTATCGAATCTTGTTGAATATCCACACACAGCCTGCTAGAGAATTCGGGAACTGTTCCAAATGCTTCCGACACTAACTCAGTTAATTCTCTCAATAACTCTAGAAGGTAGGGGATCTTCTGTTCTTCACTTTACAGATACAGAAGCTGAGTGGTAGGGAGGTTAAGGGACCCATCGGAGCCTGTGTTACAGGTGGGATCGGAACTTGGGCAGGCCGGATCCTGAATCCATTCTCTTTCCCGTCATGCTCTGGCCACTCAAAGTTGTGCCTCCTCGTGCACCATGCCAATAGCATGCCACCACCTTCCCCTGACCCTCTGGACTAACCCCGGCTCTTCTCCAGCCTCAGGCCTCCTCCTCCGTTGCACTGTATCTAACCACACATCTTCCCAGGGACCATCCAAATGTTCTCATGTCCACACTGCACTTGTAGACACCAGCCTGGCTTTGTTGTAGACACTTGGGAGCAGGGGTGGGGACTACAGTGGTCAGGAACACACACCCGATTCCTTCTCACACACAGAACACCTGGGTGTATAAACGAGTGATTCTGAGAAGAATTCACACGCCTTTCCACGTCTCCCGGGAAGAAAAGCATCAAACGAATAAAACACACACGGCTTGTGAACTTCGAGTGTCGTCCCCTCAGTGTTCTTCGTATACCTTAAGGTGAGCTGGCTGAGGGACCCAGAGGCAGTCTTTATTCCGGATAGCTTGTGTATCCTGGTTCTCGGCCTCAAAGTTCTGGCTTGGACCATCTTGTGACCTCATGGACTGTGTGGAATTGAAAGCATGATGATTTCCCCAAGTGGTCCCCCACACCTACCAGGGCCTTTCAAAGGTACATAGCTTTGGTCTTCCCCTCGGGGCTCCCACTGCAGTTATGAGAGTGAAAATATGTACAGGATGTCATAAAGGTCAGGCTACCTGGAAGCAATGACACTGCTCTCTGGTGCTAGTTCTGGAAACAGGGCCGTCCCACACATCACTCTGGGAAGACCCGGACCAGGGATCGGGAGGTCAGCATCACAGCTCTGCGACGACTGTGTCCCTGGGTGGTCTTTTGAAACGTCTCTTGTCTTGTCTACACCTCCGACTTCTCCTTTGCGGAGTTAAGGGGTTGAAATAGACAAAGGTGGAGGGATATTATCCACTGTGCCACGACTGGAGAACAAAGAGACACTGGAGAGCATTTCCAAGGTTCTTAGAGAAGTCAGATTCTGATCAGGGAGTAGAACGTCGCTATGCAAAGATGCTGGGCGTGTGCACGGGAAGAGCCAACTCTAGGAGCTGAGGGTTCAGAATGGACTCGGTGTCCATGTCTTAGGACTGATGAGGGAGGAGACTGGTCATGGCATTGACGTGGGGCCAGAAACGATGTGCATCTTCATGGGGCTGGATCCCAGGGTTAATTCTACCAAGTCCAGCCCGTGGCCTCTTCCTCCATGAAGCAGGGACCGCCTGCAGCACAGCTTTGCCACAGGCAGTTGGTCTAAATGCAGAGAGGGGAGATTCTTCTCTGTGTTAGAAAGACAGCGAACTCTCAGATGTGGCACATGTTAGGCACACTTGCTGCTCTCATCCTACTCCCTGTGTCTGTGGAAACATCACTAATCAATTACTGCCTCTTTCCCCACACTAGCTGCTGGCTTGCCCCATCTACAGTCCCCCTTAGAATGCATCCTTCGTATCCTACTCTGGTAGGTGATGTGATTTGAGGCTTGATTCTCAGACTGAGTGTGAAGCCACATGAGCTGCGGACAGAGGCAGACATAAAAGTTTAGGCACATGCTTACTAAAGAGTTTGCTAGTAGCACCTGCTGAAGGCTGTTGCTTCGGGTCAGGCCGTGAACACTGGGAGCTCATCAGACATGGCCGGGGGGTCCCCCCTTGGATCTGTCTGGGCTTAGTATAAATGGACTACCGCATGTCTCCTAGGGTGTCTGGGGTATCATTTCAGCTTCTTGGCTTTCATTCAGATTGGATCTTAGGTATAGACAGGATCTTGTCTACCCATCCTTGTTCATCATCCAAGTCTCGCTATAATCCGCCAGTGTATGAAGAATTAATAGGTAATGAGCTGGCCCTGTTTCCAGCCCCTCTTCAGCCATGTTTTAGTAATGGGGGTTCCCAGGGAGAGGATCACAAGTGAGTGGGCTCACGTCCACAATCACCTTCACATTCATATTTAATCAGATGCTAAGAGGTCCTTGGGCAGGATTTCAGAGTTGCCAGGGGAAATCTACAAGAAACCATGGGGTCTTGACTCTTAAAGGGACAGTCTTATTGTCAGAAATACAGTAATAACAGTAAGTGCAAGAAAAGAGGACAGAGCAAAGGATACATTTACCTGGTGTCTTAGTAGACATCGTGCCTACGTGGAAAACAACATTGATTTCAGACTCCGCTGTGAACTTCATCCTTTCACGTGTATTTGAAATAACATGGAAAGTGTGAGCCTCAACAGAGAAGCCTGTGTTGTCGCTGTGGCTGCACCTTATTAAGGGTAGGCTATTAATTATTGTTGAAGAGACAGGGTGGTGCAGTGGGAAGAGGTTTGGAGTCTCGCATAACCCTGGGAGTCAATTCCATCACTATAATACATATGAATTCAAGGACATTGACTTACCTCTCCTATGACTCGGGTTTTTTTCCCCTATAGACATTGGAACAAATTGCATTGTTTGAACTGTTCAAATAACATTTCTCTAGCAAAATGAAGGAACCAGAGACCATCATATTGGAAGAGAAATGTAGGAGATGGTGTGCTTTGCTAACAGGAGCTAAGAAAGGACAATTAAGGCCTATCTTGAAAACAGCTAAAAGATCTGAAACTGGGACTAGGTGTTACCAAGGTACTTATAGCTAGGTTGTTTCTACCACAGGACAACTGACTCTTGGTTGTCTACCCAAGGGGAGGTCGAGCAGCATAAAGAGAATGGTCTTGCACTTACTGTTGCCCTAGGGTTTGCTCCATAGATGCACACGCGTGCTGGTCAACCTTTGCCAACTCTGTTTTCCAATAACGATAATATTTTTGTGTCATTGACTTCAAACTGCTCCTAGGAAGGCCAGGACCACTGCTGGATGAGAAATCTTACACTTTATAGCCAAAATTAAATCATTTTAAAGGGCCGTTGAATGGACCAAATGGGCAGACGTAGGATTCTAAGCCTAGACGTCGCGCATCCCAGGAGCTGGGACATTGCTCAGAGATGTTCACACATAAGGGGCTCAGGGGCAGGAAGCTAGTCACTCTTTCCATATGAGTTCTTCTTCCTCCCTTTGGTGGCCTGAGAGCCAGGTGGCCCATCTGTGTTCCTTTTCTCTGCAGCTTGGCTCCTAGAAAGCTTAGGGTAAAATCATGCCCGGCTCTCTTGCTTTACTCAGCCTTACCTTTTTAGAAGTAATTTTCCCTTCATTGTTATTTATTTTTACCTCCCAAGCTAATGGTTCAGGTTTATTGGAGTCATGATTTTACTTTAAGCTGCCGCTCATTCATTCATTGATTCATTCGCTCATTCATTCATTGGCTGTGGTGAAAAACAAAGACTGTGGAGTCTGGGGTGGGTGGGTTCGGATACCCCACGCTGCCATATTGCAATTGTGAGAGTTTAAGAAAAATTACTCAATATCTCTGTCTTCATCTATCTGTGAACTGGGGAAATAATAGAAGCGAACATTGAGTCATTGTGAGGATTCAGTAGACTGCCTACCACGGAGCCCGGCACGGGGCAGACCCTCTAGTCATTTTACTTCTTATCCACTTACGTGTTGGGATGCTGTGAAGGAGACAAGCACAGGCAAACACTTACAACATGACAACTTACAATTACAGCCCTTGCTGGCCTCCCCGACTGAGTTCAGGGCTGAGATTAACTTTATGCCCTGGGCTTTTACGCTCTGTATTTCCAACCCTGAAAAATATCTCAGTCCATAGAGATCCATCCGTTAACACTGGGAACTCCCAGGTTATCTGTCCTTAGTTCCATAGAACAGCACCACAGACCAGCAAATTCCAGAGAGTGTCCCCACCCAGGGAAGTCTCACTCATTCCCCCTCGTGAGCCACGATTGGTCTTGTATTGCCAGTTCTGCCATTCTCTTTCTTTAAAAAATGCTTGTTATTTATTTTGAGAGAGAGAGAGAGAGAGAGAGAGAGAGAGAGAGAGAGAGAGGCAGAGAGAGCGTGTGCACGAGAGGATCCCAAGCAGGCTCCTTGCTGTCAGAGCAGAGCCTGACACAGGGCTCAGTCTTACGAACTTGAGCTCAAGACCTGAGCCAAAATCAAGAGTCAGATGCCTAACTGCTTAACCGACTGAGCCACCCGGGGAACCCAAGCCAATTCAGCTTTTTTTCTACATCTCCAGCGCTTCAGTCTTGAGGGCGATTCTTGTGAGACCAGCAATGAATGTGGCTTAAATGGAAAATGTTGTTTCCACGAAGATGATATTAACACAGGTCTAGGAAGACACCTGCTGCCAACCTGCTGGGGAAGCCAGAGCCACATACAGAGCCTGATTGGTTGGCCACCCCACAATCTCAGGGCCACAAGGCACTTATGAGTCATCGGGTCCAACCCACACATGATGTCTGGGTCCCTCTGTACTGTGGCCATTCATCCTTGGCTCCAATGGCTTCAAGGGAAGGAGTCTGTCATGAGTCATAATTCCTGATGTGGCTTCTTCCATCTCTGGACAAATCCATGCCTCACAATTTTTTGTTTGTTTCCTGGCGTTGGCCCCAAATTTGTTTTTTTCAGAATGTCCTCTCACTGATGCTAATTCAGCTCCGTGTGACTCCAGGGCACAAATAAAATCTCTCTTCCCCATGATAGCTTTACAGATTCCAAGAGGACAGTTGTGGCTCCAAGGAGACTTCTCTACTTGCTGGCTACACATCCAGTTCCTCCAAGTATTTCTCAGGTGACCTGACTACCTGACCCTTGTCACTGGAATCTCCCATCCCAGCTCCACCTTGGACTAGCTGGGTGACTTTAGGCGAGCCAGTTATCCTCTCCCGAACCTCGCTTCCCTCGTGCGTAAAACGGGTAATGCATATTTATATATTTATTTAAAAATAAATATTTATTTAAAAATAAATTTAAAAAAATATATGGCTTGGACAGATGTGAAATTTAAATAAGGTAAATTAGAAGGCACTTGACACAGTGTCGGGCATATAGCAGGCACTTAATAAATATTCGTGATCATTGCTGTTGTCATCTTTGAGCGTGGCCTCCTCGAGGTGCTCTGACTAACCCAGAGATGATCAAAACTTACCAGGGCCTGGGAACTCCTGAAACATCTAGGTGCTTCCTTCCCTTCCTCCCTCACTTCCGGCTGGTTCTTGCCTTCATTGGCCGTGCCCCATCCGCGCTGGCCTCCTTGTCTTTGCATATGCTAAGGTCTCTCCTGTCTTGGGGCCTTCGATCCAGCTGTCCGCCCGTCCTGCTCCCCCCGCAGGCCTACACTTTTTATCGTTGCTTTTCCCAACTTGCTTTCCAAACATGACTTCTCCAAAGAGGTTTTCTTTGACCACCTGTGAATGCAAGTTCCCCCAATATATTCTTCACGCTGCAGCCTATCTTTGCTGCTTATAATAACATTCACCAAAAACATGCAGTTGTATATTTATCTAGGTATTTATCTTGTTTACTTTTCTTCACTGCTAGAGTGTCAGCAGCATGCATACAAGGAAAGAGTCTGTTTATTTTAAAACACTTTTTTCTCAACATGAACATGTTATCACAGAAAATTTAAACGTATCAAAAAGTGAAAGAGTTGTAGAAAGAACCTCCATGTACATATCCTTTAGATCATACAAGCAATATTTTGCTACGTATTTATCCATCTACCCACTTTCTATCCCTCCCTCCTTCCCTCTCTTCCTCCCCTCATCCCTCTTATCTCTTGATGTATTTCAAACTGAGCTGAAGACATCAGTACACTTCACCCCTAAGCATGTCAATGTACATGTTATTATGAACAAGAGTTCAATATTCATTCGCGATTCTTTTTTTTTTTTTTAATTTATTTACTTTGAGAGAGAGAAACACGAGTGGGGAAGGGGCAGAGAGAGAGAGAGAGAGCGGGAGAGAGAGAATCCCAAGCAGGCTCCGCACTGTCAATGCAGAGCCCGATGTGGGGCTCGAACTCATGAACCATGAGATCACGACTTGAGCCAAGATCAAGAGTTGGACCCTTAACTGACTGAGCCACCCAGGCGCCCTGCCCTTGAGGTAAGATGCTTATATAGCAAAATGTACAAGTATGAGTATATGATTTGGTGGGTTTGGCAAAGGCACACACCTGTCTAATCAAACCCCCACCAAGACTCAAAACATTAATGTCACTCCAAAAATGTCCTTATGCCCCTTCTCAGTTAAACCCCAATTCCGTTCACCCTTGAGACAACTACTGTTCTGACCCTTCTCAACAGTGCTCAGTTTTTCTTTTCCTACAGTTTCATGACTGGAATCATAGAACATGTAAGACTTCCTTCACTCAACATAATCATTTTGAGATTCTTCCAAATTGTGACATATGTTAATAGTTCGTTCTTTGTATTGCTGAGTAGTATTCCCCTGTATGGTTATACCACAGTCTGAGTGTTCTTCTGTGTATGGATGCCTGGACTATTTTCTATCTGGGGCCATTATTAACAAAGCAGTCATGAACATTCTATTACATTCATGTATCTTGTTCTTTGGTTATTATGATTAAGAGGCCATGAGTATTCTATTACATTTTATTATATCCATTTATCTTAGGTAAATACCTAGGGGTGAATTTGCTGGGCCATAGACTAAGTATAAGTTTAGTTTTATAGAACATGATTGGACTTTTTCCCAGAGGAGCCGTAGGAAGAATCTGTTTTGTTTACCAATATCGGCCAGCTAGCAAGTGAGTTTGGCACAAAGTAAGTGCCTAATAAATATCTGTTAAGTTAATGAATAGAGAAGATAAATATAAGTACAGTGAATCTTCTAATCCTATCTTACTATTTGCCAGTGAAGTGTGGCCCTCCTTGAATCAGTTAAGTTCCCTGAGCTTGAATTTCATTTTATAGCTAATGTGAAATAATCCAAGGTGCCTTAAGACAGTTACAGAAAGGAGCAGAGCTACAAGGCCAACTGTATGGTGGGGATCGTCTGAGGCAAACGACGCCTTTCATTTGTTATGACCGTGCCCTTCCTCCTATCCCTCCCTTCACCTCCCCCCTACACATAGAGCAGAGGCATTGGCCTGCAGAAGTCAGGGAATGTGCCAAGGCTTAGGCACGGAGGGGTGAGGGAGAGCAAAAGAAAAAGAAGCGCCTGGATCAACCATTTGTCCCTCTCCAGGGCGGATTAGTATTTCCTTCTAAAGTTGGCATTTATATACTTGACTTCTACTTTTCCTCCCCTTCAGATTTAATGTCTAGGTTTGTCTGATTTTTAAACTGGGTTATTTGAATGTCAAACTTTCGATAACACTTTAATAGAGGTGTCCATTAACCCGTGCTAAATTAGAGCCCAGCGTCTCTGGAAATACATGTGACATCCACATGAATACCAAATACCTTCATTAGGCGCGGCGCTTACGCGATGAATACCAAATGCAGAGCCCAACTCAGGGGCATGGACTTCGCTCCCCGGAGTTGCCAACACATCTTTGTGTTTCCCTGGAGGTACCGGTCAGCCCCGTTCGCTGTTTGTTTCCAGGTGATAAGACGTGGCAGCGGTGGCTTGGGTGGAAATAAATAAACGGCATCCCAATCCCCAAATTCAGAGATGGAGAAGCAAGGAGGCTGGGGCAGATCCACTCAGGAGCCGGTAAGAGGGCGCCCGCTTAGTATGCAAGACGAATTCCAAACACTTCATAAAAGGCGATAACTTTCTTTGACCAATGAATATATTATTTATAAGTGATTCCAATGCCTTCTTCTCTCCTTCCTTCACCATCAGTCCCCCTGCCCCCCATCTTCACAGCACGCTGTAGCACGTGTTCCAAGATGAAGCCCCTCGTGATAAATAATTTATAAAGCAATTTACAAGTACATTATTTTTAGCAATAAGATAAGACCTGGAAGAAAGTGTTTTACTGATACGCACACACACACACGCGCACGCATGCACACACACACACACACCATGGTTTCTAAGTAGCAAGATATCAGAACACCAGAAAGTGGGGGGAAGGGGTGGGCACGAAGGTGGCCCACGGAGCCGAGTCCTTATCCATGAGCCATGTGAAGTGTAGGAAGCACATTTGCGTAATCAGCAGGAGAAAACCCACGGAAAAGAATCTCTCCTCTTAATTCTTGGTACACGATTGCCAAGGTCTTTCACCTGGTGTGGCTCTAAATGAAGACATCTGTCCTAGAATGTGTAACTTGTCTGGAACACGCCCACTGATCCGGGCACTGTGTGGAGAGTTCTCCGTGAATTATCTCGTGTTTTTCTCCATCATATCTGGGAGCTGTGTGTTCTCATTTCCCCCGTGTATGAGTGTGAGAACTGAAGTGTCTCCTGGGCTTCAACATTTCTTCCATCTTGGAGCCCCCAGTCCAGTTACAGCCACTCATTCCAAGGTTCATTCCGTCACTAATCTCCGACAGGTGTTTGTTAAGCTCCTATTCTGCGTCCGGTTTTGTGCCGGGGGCCGGGAGGCAGAGCTCGATGGCACATCCATAGCAGGGCTGTCTAACTGAACTAGGATACAAGCCACACAGATAATGTCCCATTTTCTAGCAGTCAGTTATAAAGAAGTAAAGAAAAAGGAGACATTAATTTTAATGATATATCTTATTTAAGCCAATATATTCTTTTTTTAAATGTTTATCGAGAGAGAGCGAGCGAGCATGAGCGGGGTAGGGGCAGAGACAGGGAGACAGAAAATCCCATGCGGGTTCCGCGCTGGCAGCACAGAGCCCGACGCGGGGCTCGAACTCACGAACCGTGAGATCATGACCTGAGTTGAAACCAAGAGTCAGACGCTTAGCCGACTGAACCACCCAGGCACCCCTGAAGCCAATATATTCTGAATAGTCTCATTTTTAACACATAGTCAGTGTAAATATTATTTGATGCGATATTCTAAATTATTTTTGGTTGTTTTTTTTTTTGCACTGTCTTCTAAACCCGGTGTGTGTTCTATACGTTTGACCCATCTCCGTTAGGATTAGCCACATTTCCAAGGCTTAGTAGCTGCATGTGTCTTGTGGCTATTAAGTTGGATGGGGTAGGGTCTAGAGAAAAACACAGGAGGCTGACACACAGGATGAAAATATCACTTTAGTGCAATCTTTGCTCTCACATCAGCACAGGGTGGGTCAAGAGGGTAACTCAAAGGCCAGGAAAGAGGAATTCAGCTGGGAGGGCATCAGGTTGGAAGGCAGGTACCAATGGGCTCGGTGCCCCCTAACTTCGGTTATTCTCCACACCCCACCACTTGCTTATCTGATTTCTCGTCCTGTTTGTACGTGTCCTGCTGTCTCTTTTTACAGTTTTCTTCACATTGAGTTGCTTTTTAAACTTAGACAAATTCGGCCAACCACGGAACTTTTGGATGCTACCATTAATGGAAAACCAGGACTGATTGTTATAAGTAAATTAGCCATAAAATAAATAGAAAGCAAACAAAACAAAGTTATTGGGTTCCAGCTGGATATTCTTGCCGGTGTAAAGTTTTGGGGGTCTGCTTTATGTTTGTTTAAAAAAGGAGGGGAGCGCCTGGCTGGCTCAGTAGAAAGAGCATGCGACTCCTGATCTCGGGAGCGTGAGTTCAAGCCCCGCACTGGGCATAGAGGTGACATACATACATATGGATGTACGTACGTACATCAATGAAGGGGGCGTAAGGAGAGGGAAGTTCTGCTTTAGGTGCAGGATGGAGTATGAGACATTGTATTTATGGTCCCACTAAAACAAATGAAAAACCAACAAAATGCATGCAGTAATGGTTTTCAGGATCTGGACAAGAAGCCACAAAGGATGATGATCCCTGAGAGGTGGTTAAAAAAAAAAAAAATGGAGGTGAGCCCTGAGATTGTCCCGCTTCCTGTCCGGGGAATAATCTGCCCTACGGTGAGTGCTGCTCTCATCCCACCCAACCAATCTTAAAAACAGACCCCAAAGGACCCAACTGGTTCCAAGTAATTTAACCTCATTTGAGAACAAAGCTGAAAACAATACTTCCAGGAACATAAAAACCACCAGGCTGCGGTGCAGGGTGGAAAAGCCCAGGTGGAGCCTGGCAGCTGGGGAGACGGAGGTGAGAGTCAAGGGGAGGAGGGCAGCTGGAATCCCCAGGACAGATGCCTGGAGAGGGGAGAGCTGCACGCAGGGCGGATCCCAGGTCTCTGCAGAGAGCCCCCCTAGCCCCCCTCAAGCATTCAGCTGAGGAGTGACCTGGTGCATTCGTGAGACAAAGGGGTTAAAGAGTGCCCTCTGCTCACACAGGCTGGGAAAAGTGCCTACTACCACTAGCCAGCCTGGAAAAGCTCATGACTCATGGAACATGGGGTAAAGTCCACGAGCGTTCTACCTCAGTAGTAGGGAATAGTGAGTCCTACGCTGATTTTTATTTTTTTAATGTTTTTGTTTATCTTTGGGAGAGACAGAGCACGAGCAGGGGAGGGGCAGAGAGAGAGAGGGAGACACAGAATCTGAAGCAGGCTCCAACTGTGAGATCATGAGCTGAGCCGAAGTCAGTCACTTAACCAACTGAGCCGCCCAGGTGTCTCACTACTTTTTAAAAAAGTATTTATTTTTGAGAGTGAGACCGTATGCACATGAGGGGGGAGGCAGAAAGGGACAGAGAGAATCCCTAGCAGGCTCCTCGCTGTCAGCGCAGAGCTGGATGTGGGGCTCAGTCCCACAAACGGTGAGATCATGACCTGAGCCGAAATCAAGAGTTGGACGCTGAACAGACTAAGCCACCCAGGCTCCCCGATGAGCCCTACTTTAAAGTGGGTACCTTTCTGATCCCACTTACACATATTAGAAGCAATATCCTAGAGCCTGTTTTCCAGGCTCTGTTTTCCAGGCTTCTTTAAACTGTTTTCCAAATAACAGCCTCCAGAAACAAGCTAAAGGTATTTTGGGGAATATAAAAATCTCCTCCACCCAAGAAGGGAAAATTGACAATGTCTTGCATACAGAGATCACCAAGTAGCAAATTATGATCCACGATGAGAAGTCGATTGAAACCGAAAACCGACGCAGATGTTAAAACGAGTAAGAACATTTAAAAAGTTATGATAACCGTATGCCAAGTTTACCTCGATAAATTTTTTTAATGTTTTATTTTTTATTTTTGACAGAGAGAGAGAGAGAGAGAGGGAGAGCGAGCATGAGCAGGGGAGGGGCAGAGAGAGAGGGAGACACAGAATCGGAAGCAGGCTCCAGGCTGAGAGCACAGAGCCCGTCGCGGGGCTCGAGCTCGCGAACCTCGAGATCATGACCTGAGCTGAAGTCAGACGCTCCACCGACTGAGCCACCCAGACGCCCCTGAAATCATTTTTTTTTTTTTTTTTTTTTAAAGGAGGAGCTCCGTGTTCAAAAACGTTTGTCTAGTACTAAACCGTCTTGTCAGTATCAGGGGAGGAAGAGAAAAGGACTTGGAAAGGGAACGACTTTCTATGGGAGGCGTGGCTACCAGAAGAGGCGTCCCTGAGCTGCAGGCATTTGCATTCTTCTCCCAGGCCCGCCGTGGGAATATCCTACACTCTGGAAAACTCTCAGCCAGACTGTGCTCAGCAGCAGAAGCCAGAACCGCGGGGGCGCCTTCGGCCACTGCAAGGAGGTCATGGCGCTGGAATGTTCAGTGCAAGGGAGAGACCGGGGGGTGAGGCTCCTGCTGGAACCGGGGGCAGGCGGGAGACAATTTTAACGACTCTGGCATGACTCAGGTCAGCACGCTGGCTCGGCTACTGGCCTACGTTCAAAGCCTGTTGTCCTGTAGGAGCTTTTGGAACTGGGACAAGTTGAACCCTCTCTCCGAACGTCCTCTCCCTCACTGACAACCCGAGAAAGAATAGCAACGGCGCAGAGGGACGACCCGAGAGACGGCGCTGGAGAATGTAAGTGGCTCAGGGCTCTCTCTCCACTTCCTCGTGGCACTCCACACCATCCGCAATGACTGCTGTCAGCTGGAGTTGGATGTTGCCGAAATGCCACACCCCTTAGCTCCCCAGCCCCGAAAGCGAAAGCGGGGATCTTGTCGTTTCTGTGCCGGTTGCATCCCCAGCGCGTGGTGTGCCCAGCACCGCACAAGGAGTCGGCGCTCGGAAAAGACGTTTGGAGCCAAAGGGCGGCCCCCAGGAGCAAAACGCTGCATCTAGAACCCCGTCGACGGTCGGCATTTTTTTTTTTTTTAAAAGTGTTTATGTAGGTTCTTAGGACAAGGCCATGGCATCAGAGGTTTTGATTTGACTGTTCCACCAAGATCTTGCCAACTTGTCGGCTGATAACGGAGGCAAAGTGGGACCAGCACCGAGGTCCCCCTAAGTTCACCACTTCAAGCAAGGTCAAGCAAACTTTTTCTGCCTTGAGCCAGGTGGAGTCATAGCAGATTTAAGGAAAGAAGCAAGTAAATCAAATGTTCCATCTGATCTGCCTGGATGAACCACACAGTCCTGGCCCCAGGAGCCGCCCCCCTGGAAGGGTCCAATAAACCATGGCACAGAAGAGATCGTTAATAATAAATTACAAACGTGGTGGGGCAACCACAGGGAGACCCTCTATCCCTTCCCCAGGCCCCTCACGTTCACTCCCTGGCCTGCTGTACCCCATGGGCTTAATAGGCATCAAAGCGAAACAAATCCAATAAAACGTTTCCCTGAGCTAGGAGTGAGTGCAGTAATCCATTCTCATTCATTCATTCTCCCTCTCCCTCAATTTTTCCTGCCAAACGGCTGATCATAGCCGACGGAAGAACAAAGGAAGAGGCATTTCAAGGAAGCCTCCTTTGCTCTCTCGCAAGAAGCAAGACCCCGCCCTAAAGCTTACCGAGGCGTCACGACGCATGCCGTGTGGATAATGGGGCCACGTGTGCCCTCCCAGTGGCAGACACCGATGGGACACCTTGTTGCTACATCTGTGTTGCCCTGTGGTGACTGTGAAAATGCAGTTTTTTTTAGATTCCCTGCTGCAGGGGATGTAACTGAACAGCACAGCCACCTGGGCCGTCCTGCCCCCGGGACGCCGACGACTGAGTACAAGTTCGGGGCACAAAGGCACGCCCATTCCTTTCATCGATGACATTTGTTTCTTTGCTCTTTTTTTTTTTTTACTTTTAGCTTTATTGAGGTATAACTGACACATCAAATTATAACATAGCGAGAGTGTACGTTGTGATGCTGTGACCTATGTCCATGTTGGGAACGGACTCCTGCCCGCGAGTCAATGATGCATCCATCACCTTGCAAATTTACCCCCTCCCTTTTATTGTTTTCTTTATTTTAAAAAAAAAAATTTCTTTTAACGTTTATTCATTTTTGAGAGACAGAGAGAGACAGAGCATGAGCGGGGAAGGGGCAGAGAGAGGGAGACACAGGATCCGAAGCCGGCTCCAGGTTCCCAGCTGTCCGCACAGAGCCCGACACGGGGCTCGAACTCGTGAACTGAGAGATCA
Source organism: Neofelis nebulosa (assembly GCF_028018385.1). Classification (NCBI taxonomy): domain Eukaryota; kingdom Metazoa; phylum Chordata; class Mammalia; order Carnivora; family Felidae; genus Neofelis; species Neofelis nebulosa. Next base: position 121,353,227 of record NC_080790.1, read on the forward strand.
TGCCCTGAGCCGAAGTCGGACGCTCGACCAACTGAGCCACCCAGGTGCCCCTATTTTTCCTTTTTTTGATGAGAACACAAGTTCTACTCTCTTGAAAAATTCCAACCGTACCACACAGATTTATTAACCATAGTCACTGGGAGATCCTCAGACCTTCATCCTACCGCTAAAAGTTCACACCCTTTGATAACAGGGGCCTTGGGTTCGAGAAGTTGCCATGGGCCCCGGCGGAGACCCGCTGAGAGTGCTCCGCAGTCTGATAGTCCCCTTTCCGAGCCTCCTTCCTGCCCCTCCCGCCACACACGGCAGGCCCGAGGGCTCCCCCGACCCCCGCCTTCCCCAGAAGCCTCATCCTACTTCTATTTAAAAGTTTATTTACTTATTTTGAGGGAGAGAGAGAGAGAGAGGGAGTGAGCATGCATGTGAGTGGGGGAGGGGCAGAGAGAGAGGGAGAGAGAGAGAATCCCAAGCAGCCTCTGCACTGTCAGTGCAGAGCCCGATGCAGGGCTTGATCTCACCAAGTGTGAGATCATGACCCGAGCCAAAATCGAGTCGGACACTTAACTGACTGACCCCACCCCCGCAGGGCGCCCTGGCCTCATCCTACCTCAGAGGCATTCCCCGCACAAAATCCCGGCCACATCAGGTTCTGCCTTCTCAGAGAAGGATGCACGTGGGCGGCCCCAGGCAGCAAGATGGGCTTGGGGACAGGCTCACTCACCATTCGGCTGGCAAACCGCACGTCGCCCTGGAGTGGTGGGGGTGGGGGGGGGCACAGAGAGGGTCCCCGGCACACGTTGGCGGCCCGAGCGTTCAAGCCCTGTGGTGACCTGGGAAGCTGTCTCAGTGGAAGGAAACCCTTTCAGTGCAAAGACTCAGACATTTGGAAGAGATATCAGGGGAACAATGCCTACAGAGACAGTAGAGAGGGAAAGGTCCTCCCGGCGGTCGAGCTCAAAGCAGTCTTGTTGGCGTGCCAGAGCTCCCGTGACGAAATGCTGGAGACCCGTGGGCTTAAATAACCAGAATGATTTTCTCACAGTTCTAAAGGCCAGAAGTTGAAGACCAAGGTGTCTGTGGGTTTGGCCTCTTCGGAGGCTTCTCCTTGGCTTTGCAGATGGCCGCCCTCTTGCTGGGTCCTCTGGTGGTTTTTCCCTTGTGGACCTGTAGCCCTGGTATCTCCCCGTGTGTCCAAAATTTCTCCTTTTATAAGGACACCGCTCAGACCGGACTAAGGCCTACTCTAAAAATGCCTCATTTTAACTTAATTACCTCTTTAAAGACCTTAACCTCCAAACATAGTTACATCAAGAGGTCCTGGAGGGCATGACTTCAACACGTGGATTTGGAGGAACACAATTCAGCCCATCACACGGTTACCATCTACTTTGTGTGGGCAGAGAAGCAGCCCAGGGTGAGAGCATTTCTAGATTCCCTGGGCAGGGGCCTGGCCATCTGCTCAGGGGCCTGGAGAGAAAGACACTGGAAAATCGGAGACCAAGAGTCTGGAGTAGAGGCATGCGGGTGGGTATACGAGAGTGCGAAGACAGGGTAGGGACTTCTGCATCGCACCTCAGTCTCCCTGGAATGCATCAACCACGGACGAGGCACTGAACACCCAAGGAGACAAAATGACTTAACAGTGGACCATAGCCAGCTCTCATCATCTGTCACTCCAGAACGGATACAATGAGTAAACAGAACAGTCACAGTGACAGAAATGGAAGCCACTCCGGGCCCACTAGTATGGCTTTTCAGGTGCACGGGCCATTCCTGCTGTTGCTTCCCTGGGTATCTGACTTGCCGGGAGCTGTGGCCACCAGCACTGAGCCCCCAATGTGGCACTCTATCTTGAAGAGACCAAGCAGCCGTTTCGTAGCGAGGAGGCTTCACGTGGCCCCTTCCATGTTGGAAGGGCGAACAGATCGATGGGTTTGCCTCTTGTGACCCTTGAGCTTCCATCAGCACCCAAGTTCAGGGGGTTATGGAATGCCTGATCCGAACGCGTGGCTGACCACACAACGTGGCATCTGACCAAGATCCCCGCTCCCCCGTGGAGGAAGTCCTGGAATGGGCTCTTGTCTTTCCAATCTACTGGCTTGGGTGGACCTTTCTTAGAACTGCTCAGCGGTCTGAGACTTTTATGACCGAATCTTCCTTTCTCCCTCCAGTCCTTCTCAGACGTCGGACTCGCAGAGAGATCTGAAAGCCCTTTGGCCTTCTCTAGCTTGTTCTCCTTTTACCACAAATAAAGCTCTCGCGTTTCTGATCCTGCTTCAGCAGCTGATTTCTGAGCACCTGAGCTAACGCGAATCCTTTCTCAGGGAACGATTTCTTTCCCCTTTGCTTCTATGTGGTCAGCTTCCATAGGGCAACTGACTTGATCGCATCCTTTTATCACCCTAAATGACTGTACTTACAAGTTTTTAATTCAACTCTGACAATCCCAAATGTATTGGTAGTTTTAATCACCTTTTCTTTAGGAGAAAAAAAATCAAATTTTGGCTCAAATCATTGGACCACAATAAAAAATCACAGAACTCTTCTGTTAATGCATTATACATAATTATATTTGAACTTTCTGTCTTAGGAGGAAATTAATATTTTGCGCTAATGGATACATTCAAATTATTTCGAAAACTTATCTTTTGGCATAGTAGCAGTTAGAATCTTGAACATTAATCTTTTCCATGACATCGTATTTCATGGCTTTTGTAATGTGTTCCAAATGTTATGTATCTTAAGTTTAACGGTGACTAAGGTGATTTTCTCATCCAGGAAAACCAGAATAGCAAAGTTTCCACTTACTTTCTGTTCTCAAAATGTTTCTCTTTTAGGATAATATACACTCAGAGGTATAAAACAACAATCGACGGGTTCCCAAAACATATGAATAACTGGCTTATTTGCTCTACTCGCTAGCTTTCAATTAATTTAAATTCAGCTAAACATACACGTTTTGAGGGTTTCGAAAGTATAGTATTTTTCCCCCAATTTACCACGGGAAACAACTGACTTTTTTTTCCAGTTTAAAAATTACTCTTGATTTCCTTTAAATTCCTTCCAAAGCATTTCCACATCTGTAGTCTATAACAAAAAAAAAGTGATAAAAAGATAAGATTTTATTTTTCTAAGCATTCCTGAAAGCACAATCTACTGAATTCCTATATTTCTTCTGTAATTCTTGAGGCTTCCAGAAAATCGTAAGATTCTTGCGGACAGAAGCGACATCATTTTTCATGTGTTTCTGTCGTCACCAGTAAAGCAGCGGGCAAGTCGTTAGTGCTCAATAAACGTTTCCTGGTTCTCTCTCAGGTGCTCCCCTTCCTATTTTGAGAAAAAACCTTGCTCTGAGGAGCAAAGACAGAAGAGATGGACCGTTTCCTGCATGGATGGGGCTTGTTCGAATAGGGAATGAGGAAAATTTGAAAGTACTTGAAAAAAAAAGGGCTCCAAGCTTTTGGCTTTCCAAAAATTCTCATGTTTTCCAACTAAAGCCCAGTGTCCAGAAAATCCTGATGCCTTTTTCAATTATATTCTTCTGTAAAGTCCCCTTTTGATCAAAATTATGCTAAAAGGTCGCTCCCATGATCTGTTCAGCATCAAGATAAGGTCAGGCATTAATTAATGTTGAATTACGAAGAATTCCTATGGAAATGCCTATGACATCTATATTATAACCATAATTAGCTAATTAACCAATCAATTATAATGATTAATGTGATCATAATGAATGTATGGCAAATGGTTATTAATTCCTAGAGTTTCCAAAGTGAATGCATTAATCACAGTTGAATCCATGGTACAGTATAACCTGGGTGCCTAATTGTCTTTTTGAACTCTGGGTGTGATGTAATAACTTACATCTGCTTAGAACTTTAGCAGTTTAACAAATACTTGGTCACATGTTACCTTTTCCCCCCCACCTTCTAACAAACTTGTGAAGCCCTGGAAGAAAAGTGTTGTTACTGCTGATGTTTTGTTTCCATTTCACAGGGGGCAAAACTAAGTTTCAGAGAAGTTGGATGACTTTTTTCCAATATCACACCGTTTTGTAGTCCCTCTTCCAAATAGGCCTTCCAACAATCTTCGCCGGTATTTGGAGTTCTGGACGTGGACACTTATGCTAAGCTTTCCCCATAATTTCCCAGACCTCTTATTACATAATGCTGTCTGGTGTTTACTTAAAAAATTAATGAGCTTGTCATCACAAAATAGATATAAATGGGGAGAGAATTTCACCACTGAATGAAAGAAATCCTGAGTCATCAAGGAGAAGAGAAGAGACGTTGGGGGCTGGGAGCCCAGTGCTTCCACTGTGTGGCTGTGGGCAGTGGAAAGGTCAAGAATCCTTGGATTATTTCCCCTAATTTTCCTCCATGGCATATCTTGTGACACCCAGCTCCATTCCAAATGCATCGTAACAATGCACAGGCTGCCTGCTGACTCTGACATACCTAACTGGGTGAAGAACAAAACCAAGGCCGACCAAAACAAAACAAAGGAACCCCCAAATACTGAAGGGTGCTTTGGAATCAGACACCGAGCCCTAGAGTGTAAAGAGATACCCATTCTTCAGCAGTATTCAATTATTCTTTGATTTCCCCTGGGACGTCCGGTAACTTTTGAAGACATGATGACTAGAAATGTGGAATAAGTCAATAAGGGAGTGTCACCGGACGTGGCCGTGGAGTGAGGCTCAAGCACAGGCTTGGGATGGAAGGAAGAAGAAGGAGGTCATTCTAGACCAATGGGAGAAGTGGGAGGCAAGACAGGTCTTGCAGAAGTTAGGTTAACATCAAGAAGCGGTAGAAGACAGTGCAACCGGAGGGCCAGTGGAGGGAGAGTTCGTGATGGAGGCATCGGAAGACCAAAATGGGGGCCGAAGTACCACGTGGTGGAAGAAAGATCCTGACCCGCTGCAGCCAAAGATCTCCATCAATATCGGTCTACCAGAAATGCTTTCACATTACAAGGTGTCAGAGCAGTGGATGAACTTTTTGAGGTCTTGCTCTATTTCAAAGTCATTTGCTCTAAAAACAACACAGACATTAGAAATGGACTCTGAACTTGCGGCAAGCTTTGGCAAGAAGCTTGATAACTAATATCAGCCGGATAAGTCACGTCCATTCCGAACTGGGAGGGGCTGCCCGGAAGAGGATCCGCAAATCGGGATGGCCGTGCTCACCTGTGCCACACCTGGCCAGGGAGCGCACTTCCTGCTCATCGAGGAAGAGCCAGTTGTTAAAGTCAGATTTGTGGGTGCACTTAAGAGAGGCTGCAGTTAGACTGTCTGTAGTGTGGGGTTTTTTTTAATCCACAGTTAATTTTCAACTAACAACTGTGTTGTAGGCATAGACACCAAAGTTAAAGTACCTTTACCAAAGTGTTACATTGATTTCATTTCAGTTCATTTCTCAAGCATTTTTTTATTTAAAAAAAATTTAATGTTTATTTATCTTACAGAAAGACAGAGAGAGAGAGAGAGAGAGAGAGAGAGAGAGGCCATGAGTGAAGGAAGAGCAGAAAGAGAGGGAGACACAGAATCCGAAGCAGGCTCCAGGCTCCGAGCTGTCAGCCCAGAGCCCCATGCGGGGCTCAAACTCACGAACAATGACATCATGACCTGAGCTGAAGTCGGACGCTCAACCGACTGAGCCTCCCAGGGACCTCTCAGGCATTTTTATAGTGCCTAGTATACAATGGTGGATGCCAGGAAGACAAGGAGAAGTATAACAATGTTTGTCCCTCCAGGAACTCTGAGCTCAGTAGGTCAGGCAGACATCTGAGTGACTAGGTGCCTATGGAGGTGGTTCCACCCGGCAAGTTGCTCCTGGTTAAAGTGTGCGGAGCAGCGAGCCTCTCTGCCTTACAGTCTGAGCTTAATGAGATGGATTCAGGACTGTGTGCTTTAGCACATGTTAGCACATGGTGTGTGGGAAGAGGTTTTACCAACAGTTCTCACCATATTTAACTGCATCCAGAAAGTTCTGTCACCATTTGGAAAATGGGATCGTGTATGGTGGCTAGGAACACAAACATTGAAGTAAAAGACTGTACTTCTTGGTCTCGCCCCTAACACTTATTGGGTGGGTTGCGTTGGATGAGTTAACCCTGTGATCATCAATTTCCTTTCTTAGAAAAGGGCATACTGATGCTTATTTTAGATGGACAGCTGGGGAATAATAAAATACGGCGTATAAAGTACACACACAAAAGTGCCTGGCATTTAGTAATCTTAGTCTCGTTGCCCTGGAACAGAATTCCAGAGGAAGTGCTAAGTGTTTTACTGGAAGCTGCGATCCCAAGGCTGTAAGAGTGAGCCTGGGAAGGATGAGGCGAGTACCTATGGAGCCATGCTCCTGTGAACAGCCAGAACCAGTCACTCAGCCACGAAGGAGAACTCTGTTCAGAAACACCGTGCTTGAGAACAGTCCGAGAGAGAGGTGTGCAGAGGGGCTTTACCTGCCAGATCGCCCCCTTCTTCTGCCGCCCGTCAGAGTTTACCAGCCCGGTCTCAGAAATGTTGCCTGTTGAGGTAGCGGTACGGGGGTGGGGGGGCATCGGTATTGTTCACGGAGCCCCCAGACCGGGCTGGCATTGGGAATATCGGCTGTAGAATCACCGTGTTGCATGACTCTGGCCTGGGGTATCTTGTTTTCGCCTGATGCCTGGTTTTGATTAAAGGCATATGTCATGTTCAAAGGCCCCTGCTCAGATCAGCCTCTGCGTGCCCTTATGTAATTAGTTTATTTAAACAGTGTCTCCATTTATGTCAGGTCTTGACTGTGGCCCTAAGTACAGGAGTGTAATAGGATATACCTATTAAACAGATGTTGAACCTTAATGGATATGTTTTGAACAATCAATCGGAATTAGACTTTCAATAACTACCGTAGGGCGAGAAAATGTATCTCATTACGTTAAGCAGAGCAATATGGCCTCTTCCTGATTCTCAAGAGTGGTGGCTTCCCCAGATGGGGTGAGTATCAGAATCCATGAGAGGGCATTTTAAATTTCAAATTTTTAGGCCCCCATTCACCAACAGATTTTGATTCATGGATCTGGGGTAGAACGTGGGCATCTGTTCATTCTTCATTGGTTTAGTATCTATCCTCTGAGTCCCTGATAAGCACGAGTTGCTGGACTGGATTCTGTTGGGATATAAAATATGTTTGCCTGAGACACGCTTCTGCTCTAAAAAGTGTCTTCAGTTAACTGAGGGTCGGGAGGTCACATGTTTATTCAGCATGCAGTCTGGTCCACGCACGTACTTTCTGCTTTTACATGTGACATCTTATGACAGCCTAAAGAGGAGCCATTCTCATTTTACAGGTGAGGCCCCTGAGTCCACACAGTTTAAGTAACAGATCCACGATCCCTCTGTCTGTAAACGCCAGCGGTGAGGGGAAACGCTGTGTGCAAAGAAAGTAAACATAGAGAAATTGCCAAATCTTATAAAGCAGTCAAGATAAGGAATCAAGTGGGTTAATGAAAGGGAGGGCTCACTTCCAGTGTGACTGGGCAGAGGGGAGAACACAATTGCCCAAGCTCAGAAGCACACAGGGCAAGACATTTCGGTCAAACTGGACACTTAAGGCAGGCGTTCTCCCACCAGGCAGGAAACCTAAATCACCTGGGAGCTTTCGAAACGATTCAGCCAAGATACGGAAACAGCACAAGCCCCCCGCGGATCGACGAAGGGACACAGAAGAGGTGGGAGGTACACACAACGGAATATTACTCAGCTGCGAAAAAGAATAAATCTGGCCATTGGCAACGACATGGATGGAACTGGAGGGTATGATGCGAAGTGAAATTGGTCGGAGAAAGACACATACCATGTGATTTCACTCATATGTGGAACTTAAGAAACAAAGTGAACAAACAAAAGGAAAAAGATAATAGAGAGAGAGGGAAATCAAGTCGAAGACTCTTACCTACAGAGAACACACTGACGGTGCCCAGAAGGGGAGGATGCGTGAAACAGGGGTGTACTCGTCACGATGAGCACTGGGTGTTATATGGAATTGCTGAATCGTTGTACCATACACCTGCCACTAATAGAACACCGTATGTTAACTCACAGGAATTAAAATAAATAAACAAACAAACCACTTCTGATTCGGGGGGGGGGGGGTGGTCAGGTGAAGCCTTGGAATCTGTATTATTTAAAAAAAAATTTTTTTAATGTTTATTTATTTTTGAGAGAGAGAGAGAGAGAGAGAGAGAGAGAGAGAGAGCACGAGCAGGGGAGGAGCAGAGAGAGAGGGAGACACAGAATCCGAAGCAGGCTCTGTATCAGCACAGAGCCCGACGCAAGGCTCGAACACACAACCCGCAAGATCATGACCTGAGCCGAAGCCGAACACTCAACTGACTGAGCCACCCGGGCGCCCCGAAATCTGTATTATTTTAGAAGCAACTGAAGTGATTCTGAATTATCGGCCAGGTTTGGGAATAAGCTACTTGCGCACAGAAAGGATAAAGGCAGCAAAGTGCCTTCAGGCACTTATTCAATATGCAACTTAACTCTGAATGGAATCCAGCCATTCAGGAGTAGTCTGTATTTGATATCTCAGCAAGCCCTGCCCTCCCTGCACCCAGGTTATCACTCTGATTCTGCTCTCCGTTCTCCAGCTCCCTGGCTCCTGCTTGGCCTCGACTGTCTCGCTCCTGACTTAAAAACCTCTAGTCTCTTCCTCTTCATTATATATATATATATATATATATATATATATATATATATATATGTGTGTGTGTGTGTGTGTGTGTATAAATTTATATATATATTCATTTGTATATACTCTTTTATATATATATTCATTTATATATATGGGACCTCCACTCATGACGGCTTTAATTCTCTTTCTAAAATTCCACTGATCATGGCGTAAGATGGCCGTAAACCCAGTTAAAAACTGTCCACCCTGCCTGTTGCTGGATTCTTTAGAATGGCCTCTAAGGTGTTTTCAGTCTGATGCCAGACCACTTCTCCATTTATTTGTTCATTAATTTACAAAATGTACCTAGTGCCTATGATTTGCAAACGCTGCATTAGATGCTGGCATTCCAGTGGTCAAAAAGACAAGTCTCGTAGTTCGTAGGCTCACACAGTACAATAAACACTACCAAGAGGTAAATTCAGGCGTCGGGCAACACAGCAGAGGAACTTCCAAGCTGATCTTTAGGACTTGGGGAGGGCTTCCCGGAGGACAGGGCTTCCCTGAGGACAGGGAAACTCACCTGGTTCTACCCAGGGCAGGGCATTTGTGATAAGACATGGGACGTACAAGGACATGGCGGTAGGAGGGAACCTAATTTGTTTCGACAACTTACCACAGTTCTGCATAAATAGCTGTGGAAGGGGTTGAGTATTGAGAACTTATGAAGCGCAAATATACTCGTAATTCTAAGGCTGATTCGGGGAAGAGTGGGCGCATCCCAGATCCAAATCTAACTGAATAGATTGAAATAAATGGACACATTTTGCATTTTAAATCCAAAGGCTCATACATTGACCTAAAACCCAACTACGCCCTCACAGGCTAGGAGAATGTGCCCTGACACCAGAAGCACATATGCAACATGTTCGGAGTCGAGGTGATGTCAATGGGAGGAAATGGCCCCAGCACGGAATGTCCAGAAGGGCCAGGATACTTGGGTCCTTGTGTTCAGGGTTAGAGTCCCAGCACATATGGCATAGAGAAACCATGAATGCCCAGAGGTGGGGTACTGTAGAGGAGAAGGGCTAAACCATACCCATGAGGAAATGTTGGAGAATTTGGGGCTCCTCCTAGAGATCCTTAAACAGCTGATTATCCCGAGAGCTGGCTTGTAAGGGGGAACTAGCCTCTAGGGGGCAGGGCTGAGTCCAAAGGGCCGCCGTCGCAGGTGCACAGATCTCTGAAATGTGTAAGAGCTTCCTTAGGACAGGAAGTGTCTTCCCAAGGTGTGATAAAGGAGAGCGATGAATTGGATAAAGGACGATATGCAGCAGCATTTCCTTATCAATTTTTAATACCCACTTTATTGAGGTGTATAATTGGCATGTACAAATCTGTACATATTTAATGTATATAACTCAGTGAGCTTGGGGACAAGCGTGCAACCTTGAAACCATCCCCACCATCAAGGCCGCGAACATATCCATCACCTCCGAGAGTTTCCTCCGCTTACGTTATTATTTTTGTGGTAAGAATGCTTTACATAAGATCTTCCCTCTCAGCAAATTTGAAGTATATGGGCACGATACCGCTTGCCGTAGGCACTATGCTGTATGGTAAATCTCCAGAGCTTACGCATCTTCTTTACGTGGAAATTTGTGCCCTTTGACTACTGTTTCCCCATTTCTCCCCTCCCCTGCCCCCAGCCCCCGGAACCATCACTCTGCTATTCACTTCTATGAGTTTGACTGTTTTAGGCACTATGTGAAAGTGAGATCACACAGTTCTGTCTTTCTGTGCCTGGTTTCTTCGACTTAGCACGCTACCCCCCAGGTCCATCCACGTTGTTGCAGATGGAAGGTTTTCTTTCATTTTTTAAAAGGCTACATAATATTCTATTGCGGGTATGTGCCACGGTTTCATTATCTATTTATCCATCAAAAGGCATTTGGGCTGTTTCCACATCTTGACTATCGTGAATAACGCTGCAACGAACTTGAGGGCGTAGATATATTTTGGGGGTCCTGACTTCGGTAGATACGTGGCTGGAAGTGGGCTCGCCATTGTCATTCTTGCGCCTGCCAGGTCTGAGTCTCTGATCAGAGAAGCCATTTTCTGGTAAAGCCAGGGTTGAGTCATATTTAAAGTGGTCAGAAGAGTTAAGAGGATGTTTTCTGGAAAAGACCAGATGCGTACTCTTTAGTTTTGTGGGCTACTTGCTTTCTGTAGTGACTACACAGCTCTTGCTTTGCAGCCGGGCAGCAGCCACAGACAATAGGTAAACGGATGCGGCTGTGTGCCAAGTTTTTTTGGCGGGGGCAGTCTTCTGCCCACAGGCAGGATTTGGCCCTCCTCTGTCTTAGCAGATGGTGAGAGCCCCACCTCTGAAGCTATTTGGGCAGCTTGGAGGGTTTGCACTAAAATGATATCCGTAAGAGAAGATAACTATCCATGCAGGGCAATCTCAGCAGAGAACTTAGAACTCAGAGAGAGAATAACTCAGATCAATTCTCCTCCTACAGAAGAGGAAAACGAAGCCCCCAAAAGAAAGGGACTCACCCCAAACACAGAGAACCAGGTAGAAGCATTTGCTATACTTCAAGCGAACTAATAATGTGTTATTTATTTCCCTTCTATCTGCATATTCAAGGTACAGGGGGAAAAAAACCACTCGTTTTGATGGTTTATAACAAAAGTCTTCCAACTTGCATGCCTTTGATTAAAGCCTTTTCTAACTGGTTCTAGAGCCTTCCTTGGGGCGGGTGAACCTGCTCATCTCCAGTAGATTAACATGCGCATTATGAATTCACTGTCAACGTCAGCCAGCGAGCTTTTCCAATTTTACGAACGTCTCTTCTTTCAGGAGCTGGAAATGTTCTCAAAACTGTCCTGAAAGCAAGTAATGCTTTCGGTCGTTGTCACCTTCGTGAAGAACAAGCCGCAACTTTGCTTTCTGACTTCATTCTCTGGGTGACATTTTTCACACAGGCTCTGACAGAGACAGCAATTATAAAGACATCCAGGTTGGCATTCAAGGATTCTTGAAGTTAACAAATTGTCCGGGGATAAATGACAATGAAGTTGGCAGACTACACGCCCCCCCTCCCCCCCCCCCCCCACCGAAAACGCACACACAAGGGGGACGGGAATCAAGCCTTGAGGAAGAGGCCGGCCCCCGCCCCCACGTCCAAGGCCAGGGTGCTCTGGGGTTACCCCCAGGACTTACCTGTTCAGGAGGCAACGTGGCTCAGGCTGGCCGGGCTGTGGGCTCCTGAGTGGCTCTGAAAGTCTGGAAGATTTGGGTGGGCTGGGGGCGGGGGGGCGGGGGGGAAACTGAAAAAATACATACTTGAACAAACGCAACACAGCTTCTGGATTTGCTGACGGTACTCAAGGGGGAAAACGTTGTTTATTCAGATCTAAGTCCCTCCTGAATAAACCCGCCGTGCGTTGGCCGCTCACTGCCCGAGTGTCGTCCCTGTGCGGCCCGACCACTTCGGCATCTTAGCGTTTTGGCTTTGTTCTGCTGCTTCCCCTTTGAGTGTCCTCTTTTCCAGGTGTTCAGCATCCTGGGTCCGTCCGCCTGGGATTACCTCCCCAAACTGCCCATTGACCATTTCGGCTCTCAGCCCTACCCTTTCCGTGAAGCCTGCTCTTTTCATTCCCAGGAGAGCCGTCTTCATTCAGGACAGAGCCGGGGTTGAGGGGACTCACGGTAGTGCCTCAGGTGCCCTGGCATCGTGTATGCTTCTCCTGACAAAAGACAGAGAGCTTCTGCACAACTTGGACTCCCGAGTCTGCCGTGAGGCAGGGAGCCCGAATGTGCGCAGCCATTAACTGGAGCAAACCCAGTAACTTAGTGCTGCTCAGTGCTCAGTGCTCAGTGCTTGTAGCGTGGGGGGCCATACTTACCGCTCATAGAATCTTCACCGTTTCAGATCTCTGAGACGCCTGCTCTTACACGAGCCCCGTTTTATAGAGGAGTAAATGGAAAAATAGGTCTAGAACTTCTCCTGGGTCTCACAACTAGTGCAAGTGATAAATAAGTCAAGATTATCCACGGCTGCAGGTGGCCGATGTGAAGGAAGGTTGGGCCAGGGGTTTGGAGGGGAAAGACTGAGGAACCCCTAAACCTCTGTGCTCATCAGCACCATCCATTTGCTCTGAACACTTAAGAGGTAGCCCTCTCTAGGCTTTCTTCCAAGGGTGGTAGCTGGAGTTGGTTAGAGTTCTTTTCTAGAACCTTCCTAACTCTTAACCCCTCAGCCTTTCTGCTGCGTGCAGAAGGGCTCATCCTGCTCCTTTTTCCAGGGCACCCAGAAGTGCTTCCTGGGTTGTGCGGTTAGCAGGCTTAGTCCTCATTGCCACCCCCATTTTGCCCATGAGGAGGGTCAAGCTGAGAGTCATGGAGTCGGGGGCTGCCTAGCAAATAAGAGGCAGGGCCGGTTTTCAGAACCCAGCTCCTCATAGCTCTGCTCCGCTCCCCAGAGAATGTGCGGCCCAGCGGCCCAGGCCAGGCTGGGGGAAGACCCCGGGGCTAGGGGCAGTTCTCATTCTCAACATCTCTTCTGGAAATCGGTGCTGCTTTGTGACAGTAAGGTTTCGGAAGGCGCTGTGAGATTCCATCTGGGTAGAGAGGTCTTTTCCTCCAGGCCAGTTCTGTCTTGGTAGGAGAGAAAGACTGGCCATGCTGTCGGTGAGTCATGTGGCCGTGGGTGTCCCCCAAATACCTGACACAGGGCCTGTCACCACGGGGACACATAGTCAACGGTTCTTGAACGCAAATGGAAGGAAGTCACAAAGGGCACACTAACATATGTGGCCGGCTCCGACCTCTGACCTCCCTGCTTTAGGTAACTCCCACTCCAAAGCTTGGAGAGCACCCCAATACCAGCCAGACTCTCTTGTGTCTCGGGGCACCCAACTCCTCCCCTGGTTTCAATGCCGCTCAGCCTAGGACTGTAATGACATTCCTACCACCTCCCTACCACTGTGTCTTTTCACCCACCCGCTCTCTTAATCTCCAGGTCAGAACCAGCCCAGCCATTTTCTGTCCCCGCTCCTTCCCTGGGTCTCGAAGTCCCCCTGAGGAAAAATCACAGCTGTGTGAAATGATCGTCTTTACGAATGTGCAGTTCCAATCTCCCCCGAGTCCTGGACTTTGAAGGTATTTTGCTTCTTTCCCATCACCCACCGCAGGTTTTGGGGGGGATGTGATGGGAGGGGGAGGGGAGATGATACGGTGTGCTCGGGGTTTGCCGGTGCTAAGTTTTAATGTTTTGCATTGAGGAAGAGGAATAATTTTTACTCTCCCCCAAACCGAATAGACCCTTAACTCCTGTTTTACAGCGTATTTTCCATGCTTCGGACAGAGTCATCACGTCTATGACACTTGACAGCTGTTTCTCCCCCGGCTGCTGGGTGGGACGGGACAGCCCCACATTTCGCTCAAAGCTACGTTTATGTCTTCTGCCTGAGCGTTCTAAAATGTCCTTTGTCCCCATAACACATTTTGTATCCTCTTGTCTCAAATCCGCTTGGTTACATTTGAGAGCTCCCCTCCTCGCTCTCAGCATATGGACTTGGGTCTCTGTACATACCTTCAGCCAGCACAGTTCTCAAACTTTAGTGTGTGTGAAAATCACCAGAAGGTTTGTTCACACCCAGACTGCTGGGCCCCGTCCCCAGGGGTTTTGATTCACTGGGTTTGGGCTGGATAAAGAATCTGCATTTCTAACTAATCCGCAGGAGAAGCCGATGCTGCTGGCCTAGGGACCCCGCTCTGAGAATGACCACTGTGAACTCCATCTCCTTAATTCAGCAACACACGGGGCCGAGTTGGACCCTCTGCCCTTCTGGAAACTTCACTCCGGTGGGAAGAGATGCTTCCTCGGGGGTGAGAATAAATGTGATTAACTCTGAATGGGGGAAAGTGTTGCTTTCCCTAAACGCGATGGGGAAAACGTGACGAGAGTTTGCCTACATGACGGTAAATCCTATCTGGATCGGAGAGCATAGCATATCCTACGCTGACGTTGTCAGATTAAACAATCAAGCGATTCCCCAAACACTGGGACAACCGAAGAGAGCTTGACTCGTTCAAACGAGGCATTTCCAGCAACAGAACTTTGCTTTCCCTTTGCAAACCGATCCGTGGGGCTCCGTAGATGTCAGCGTGTTATTTGCCAAATAGAGTTGTTTACTCCTCGCTTTCGCGTCTTTTGCAGGGTATTTCAGTGAGACACAACCAAAAATAAGATCTAAAAAAAAAAAAAAATCTCTATACATACGCATATACGCAGGAGGGTTGGCGGGGAGATACAGCAAAGACCTTTAAGGCAACTCTTAAATCATTTGATCTTTCTGAGGCTTTTGCTCCGTTGGGAATCTCAGAACTCTGCAGGCCTGTCCCCAGTGGAGCAGGATGCAGGGGGAGGCCGCAGAAAACCAACACGCCAGGTTCCCCCGCAGCGGCCCAGAAAGCACTTGTGAATGTGGCAGGAAATGAGGTCTTAAGTCGGTGCATAAAACAATCAAATCCATCACAGCCTTGGAATGGCCCCTCATAACTCAGGGACTGTCGTAGCATTCTGTGTGCACAGAGGTGGTCGCGAAAGGAGTGACAAACTGAGCTCGGAGTCTGCTAAATCCATCCCGGCAGCCGGAGGAATATATTTCTGAAGCCAAGTCACATCATTTTCCTTGGGCTCATTTGACTGCGGGCTAAGAAGCTATTGCAGAAAACAAAGGGATGCTGATGGGGATGCTGGGATAATGAATATTAATGAACTCAATTCTCTGGCTTGTGGTTGGTCTAGGACCGGAGCAATGTGGAGGTGGATCAAGAAGAACAAATTCAAACTGATGTTTCAGAACGCACGGGTGGTGTCGGCCACCCATCGGTGCACCTCATTCGAGCTTATCGTGTGCCTCCTACGCGCCTGCTACCGGGGGCTTGGCAAAAGCGATCACCTGCCCTCCTTCCCCAGGGACCCCATAGTCTGTTGGAGACGTGGATGCGCAAGTGATCGTGACAGTTCAGGGCTTTGCTTTGCATTATTGAAAACACACGAAGTGGAGGGGGAGTCAGGGAGAGCACCCCAGAAGATGTGACTGCTTACACAACCCCCCCCCCCCCAGCAGACATGTCGCCTGACCCTCCTTGAGGGATGAACTTGAGATTTGGTGAAAGCTGGCACCGTAAGGGTATAATAACCAGACCTCCCGATTTCCCGGCCAAGTCTTGGCCACACCCATTCTTCCCGATGCCCCGTGTTGTGGGTCGAATTGAGTCCCACAAAAAGAGATGCCTGAGTCCTAACCTCCAGTACCTGTGAATGTGATCTCGTTTGGAAACAGGGTCTGTGTAGATGTAATCAAGCTAGAGTGTGGCCGTGGCATTTTGTTACAGCAGCCCTACGTTTACAATTTGATTCGGAACGTGTGTCTATATTTTAGTGTTCACCAGGATCTAAAATGAGGCTGGGTGGGGCGCCTGGGTGGCTCAGTCGGTTAAGCGGCCGACTTCGGCTCTGGTCACGATCTCACAGTCCGTGAGTTTGAGCCCCGCGTCAGGCTCTGTGCTGACAGCTCAGAGCCTGGAGCCTGCTTCAGATTCTGTGTCTCCCTCTCTCTCTGACCCTCCCTCATTCATGCTCTGTCTCTCTCTGTCTCAAAAATAAATAAATAAAAAAAAATTAAAAATAAAATAAAATAAAATAAAATAAAATAAAATGAGGCTGGGAAGAGAGCTCCCAGGGTTCTTTCCTGCCCTTCCCGGTCCCCGCGGAACCCGTCCTGGATCCAGTCTTGGATTAGGAAGTTGGCTCCTACCTCCACTTGGCATGGGCACCCCACTGACAGTGTATCTTCAGTTTCTCTTGGACTCTGCGGAGCAGCCCTGGTCCTAAGCACTCAGCCTTCGCCAAACATCTGTTGACTGGATTCGATTTTAGGTGGACTCCAAGTAGAGTCCGAATGTCCCATTCCTCCCGGAAATGTACTGACTTCTCTGCTTTGGATGAGGCCAGAACCTCCTGGCAGGTATGTTCGAAACCACTGAAGAGAACAATTTTCATAACCGTGGATCCTCAATTTGGGACAACACTCTCAGATGACTGCCATTTGCAGATTATATTAGCATCTACTTTGGGGAAGCCATTTTGTATCTTCATCAATCTCTATAAAATGTTTGGATTCTTTGATTCAGTAATCCTGCTTTCGGGAATCTACCCCGAAAACCACCCCGAAATGCAGACAAAGTTGTTACCGCACGGACGTCATCATGGTAAAAGAACTGAGATCAAGCAAAATGTCCAACAACAGAGGAATGGCTGAGTAAACCGTTATAACGTATTCATTTAAAAAAGAATATTATACAGCTACTTAAAAGGATGACTTGGAACGTCGTGTAGCCAACATTGAAATGATTGTAATGTGATGTTCACTAAAAGGAACACGTTTAAAAAATTGTGTACCAGGCTGGTAATTATGTTAAGTATCCACTGAAACCTGGCTGGAGGGAAATCTGCCAAAATGGTAATTTTATTTGCATTTGCTCTTAAGAAATCCCTTTTTTCGTCTCTGCTTTTGTATTTTTCTGTGATGGGTTTTTTGTTTTTGAAATTTAAAATACAAGGGAGTAGACCAGGAGAATAATTTATTTATGTGCTTAAAACTGATGGACAATAGCAAATCATTTTTATCTGTTCATTAATTCAACACCAGTTGCTATTTCGTGGGCATGCATAAAGTAATCTTGCCTATTTCTACCACATGTCCTATAGGGAAATTACCTTCCTTTAAACTATGACCCCTGGCTGCCCAATCCAGCCCACTGCCTGTTTTTGTAAATAAAGTTTATAGGAACATAACTACATCCATTTATTTAAAGCTACATTGTAACAGCAGCACTGAGTAAATCATACGGCCGCAAAACCTAAAATATTTAATCTCTGGCTCTTTACAGAACGGTTCTTGACTCTGCTTTGAAACATTCTTCTACTCTCACTTCAAGTAACTCTGCTTGGTCTTCTCCACTTACCTTCCTGATAGAAAAATCTGTTTGATCTTTTGGAGTATGCAATTGACATGAGCTGAATCCATGAACCCAGGCCTTGATGTTTTTTACACTGTCATTTATGAGAGGATTTATTCTGGATGCGGTTGGAGAGATACCGTATATCGCTGGAGAATTCCAAGTTTGTTTCTTAAATTCTTATACTGTGACATCCATGCTTCTGGACACATCCCTCCCATCCCAGTCAAATAGGTTCTAGATAACTAACTCCCATTCCCATGCTAAATCCATTCCACGTCGTCATTAAAACAAAGGTCCAGGGTATGGGTATGATTGTTATTATCCACGTCGATAGATACGATTGAATTTGATTAGCAATAGAGCAGGAAGGTTGCTCCTCCAATGACTACATAGTCTTACCCAAAAGCAGTTCAAGTTCATTAAAATCACTATTATCTGGCTCTCAGTTAAGTGCGATGATAATTTAATTAACAATGGCCACTTAATTGTTGGTGGCAGGAAACTGAGACAGGCTGGCTCCACCGTGGCCAAGGCAGCTCTACCCTGGAATGCGGGAGATGATTTCTGAACCAGCCAGTTCGGGGAACTCTGTGCACGGCTTTGGCAAAGGAAAGACCAGAAATAAACAAACCTGGATCTGCCTTAGAAAATCGAATTCTGACCTGGGATGGTGATGCTGAGGATTTACCCGGGATGCCCAAAATGAAGATCCTAGATCAGCAACCTGAATGCTTTTCATTAATTTCATTCATTCATTCATTGACTTTCTGTCTCTTATTCTTTCTGTCCCTCCCTTCCAATGTCTATTAAAACCTGAAACCTGTTAAGTACCTAGGTGCTTTGTAGGACACCAGAATGAGCAAGGAGCCACCTTTAGGACTGAAAGAGGCCAGGGTGGTCTGAACTTGAAGGAAAGGAATGATCATGTTGATGAGCACAGTTTATTGAGCCCTTATCGTGTACCAGGCACTATGCTAAGTGCTTCAATCTCATTATTCTATTTTATGTTCACAAAACAAACTTAGTTCAAGTTTGGTAATATTGTTTGTATTGCACCAATGAAAAGGAAGCTGGGGCTTCGGGAAATCTAGGAACATCTCTAGGGTCACAGGGCTAATAAAGGGCAGAACCCAGATACACCACTGATTTCTTGGATGTTCTTACTCTTAAAAACTGATAAATGCTTCCTCCTTCCTGCTCTTATCCCCATGGAATGGCACAGGCTTGCACTGTCCCTATGGGCACCTCCCCTTAGCAGACACACATTTGCGTGCATCCTGAGAGAGGTGTAACCTGCAGCTCAGGGGAACCAGGTCCCTGCCTTTTATTAAACATCCTCCTTTCTTGCTGCTCGAGGTTTCTTTTGTGGGAAGTCAAGTACCCAGCAGGACAGGATTTAGAAGAACAGGGCTCAGGGCAACGGGGTTCTGTTTCACTGGGACATCGCCCGGTGACCTGGGCATTATTTGCTGTCTCCTGATACCGTGATCTCCCACCTCAGATCACCCCCTCTCTCACTGAGACACAAGGAGCGTGCTTCGGCACGGTCCATCAATCCCTGAAATTGTTCAAAATCTGGTAAAAAATGCACATGTGGCTTTTTCCAGAATACCTTCCATAGCCTCAGCAGATTCTCCAAGAAGTCTGTACGAGGTTAATAAACATGCATCCAGCCTCTTCAAAGGTATTTCTCAGATCAGCGACCCACACACCACCGAAGTCATCTTGTTAACAGTGCAAATTCCTGGGCTCTGGCCTAGAATTGGCTCTCTGGCGGGTGCCACCCAAGAATTTGCATTTTTGCGCAACTACCTTTCTCAAGAGATCCTGATCTTCCAAGTGCCGTCGCCAAGCTATGGTGTCATTTGCAGTTTTGGACCGAAGTCTTCCCATGACCTTGCTGGGATCTGGGTCTGGAGGAAAGCCAAGGTCCTGCTGGGGGCTGGAGGGGCTGGAGGGGAGGGGCCCGCCCTTTGCAGGTGCAAACAGGGTTGGATTTCTCAGTGGCCTCCCGGTGGCTTTATTCTGCCCATTGTTCCTAGAGACAGTGAGTTTCCCCAGCCAGTGTGTGGGCGAAGCTTGCCTCAAACTGAGTGACCAGCTTTTGTTTGGAGCAGCCCCCGGGCTCTGTTTGCAAGGCAAGCTGGAGGCCTTTGGGGCCAGGGTTACAGTTTCCTCCCTTTGGGGGCAGAAGGAGCACGAGTTGACCTTTCTCCAGCTTTCTGTGGCCATGTTCACGTTGGAGTTTGTGCGTTTGCTAGTTCTTTACAATGCCCCCAGCCCCTCAGGTACGCAGCTCAGGGGGCTCAGTGGCTCTGAGGCCCTGGGCAGGAAGACTTCACTCTGGTTTTTCTGCTTGCTGGACTGGGGTCAAAGCTGGTCTGGCGGGTGGCACAGTGTACACAGCTTCGGGGGGTGACCTCCTTGTCTCAGGTCACAGAGGAGTTAGTGACACTAGACCCACCCCTGACAGCCAGCCTAATGGCTCCGTTCTGGGGCTCCTCAGCACCCAGTGGAGAAGAGGTCACCCCATGTGGCTGACCACCGGCCACTTTGGTCTTCAACCCAACTTCCCTCTTTCAGTATCTTGGGGCCAGAAAATGGTGTGAGGGCTAACAAGCACCAGGAATTCCCTCCTGGGTCCTGGTTACCGAAAGCCAACCTTCTAGAACTTTCTCCCCAAGTTTCTGAAGTTCAAAACCAGTCATATAGAAGACAGTCATTGATAATTTAGTGAGTATTTATTGATGAGGGAGCATAAGGCAAGCGGAGGGCGAAGCCCAAGCTAGCACCGCCCCCTGCCCCCAGCCCCCCAAACTCAGGTGGGATATGTGTAATATTCCTCAGGCACTCCTGGCTGCCCAAAAACAAAGGAAAGGAAAGAAAACACGGTTATTTGATGGAATTCACAGTCCTGCAGGACCCGAGTCTCCATCAGTTTACAAATATCTTAGTAAATCACAAGAAAAAGGCAATCTTATCAATAGTCTAATCTCTAGAAACCTAGACTCAGTTTCCTGGAGCCCCCACACCACCTTCCCCTCCATAGTGATGTGGGGAACAAAGGCGAGAGGAAGTGGCAGGTAAAATTAAATTTCTTTATAATCTGCAGCCCATTGACAAATACTTGAGGCAAATACAGAGTATAGCATTTCTCTAGGAACCCCCTACCTTCCTAATGTTAATGCCTTACTAGAGGAAAAACAAACTTAGCCTGACAATAGCAAGGCCTCAGGTGTCTTAGGAGTCCTCTTCCGCAGAGCAAAGTCCTTCTGGAGGCCTCCCTTTTGACGTTACTTCCTCCAACTCCACAGTGTATAAGCAGTCACGCTTCACAACCCCAGTGCAGCTCTTTCGGCTCACGGGTCCTGTCCCTTTGCTTTAATAAAATCACCTTTTTTTGCACCAAAGACATCTAAAGAATTCTTTCTTGGCCTGCACCCCCGAACCCCCACCATTCCCAAAACTCATCACTTGTTTCTGGGTGGAGCCCACGGAGGGGAAACAGCATTTCCTGGAGATTAGGCATTTGCCTCTTTTTCACCCCAAAATGTTATCCTTCCTTCGGAGAAGTTTCCCGGCCCCTCAATTCCTCAGGAACCCTGTTCAATGCTCATAGCACTTTATGGCATTTATCTGTCTATAATTATACATTTTTCACACGATTCTTCTTAGTTTAAGTTAAAAAAATGTTTTTAACGTTTATTTTTGAGAGAGAGAGAGATAGAGCACGAGCAGGGGAGGGACAGAGAGAGAGGGAGACACAGAATCGGAAACAGGCTCCAGGCTCTGAGCTGTCAGCATAGAGCCCGATGCGGGGCTCAGACCTGTGAACTGTGAGATCATGACCTGAGCCAAAGTCGGACACTTAACCGACTGAGCCACCCAGGCGCCCCAATGTGGTTCTGTAATTAATGCCTGTCTCTTCCAACCCTACTGGGAAGGCAGAAACCCTGCTTGGTTTTTTGTCTCTTTTCTGCTCTGATGCTCACCACTCTACCAGGCCCACTATACAAGGCCGGCCTCTCTTTCTACTGAAGGAACCTAAGGAATGAAGAAAAGAGTAACTTCCTGCATGAAAGCAGTTTGCTGCCTGGATTGAAAACATTGAAATCCCCTCTCTAACTCTTACTAAGCAACTCTTAGCTGATAAGGGAGCATGGGGCAAGTGGAGGTTAAAGTAAAGGCCAACACCACCGCCCTCCCCCCCACCCCCACCCCGCCGTGGGATATGTGTGATATTCCTAGGACACTCCTGGCTACCCAAAACAAAGGAAAGGGATTTACGTGCTTGCCTATGGTGATGTGGGAAACCAAGGCAAATGAAAAATTAAATTCCCTTACTGCCTACAGCCCATTGACAAATCTTTGAAACGAGCAGAGTGACCTCTTTCTAGGACTCAGCTGCCTCGATGATGACACTTTGCAGGGGGCAAAAGGGAATCTTGGCCTAACATTATCCTGACTCCCCCAGGATCCTGTGAGTCTACTTTAACATATACAAATTCCTTTGGAAACTTCCTTTATCTCAACTCTCCCAAGATATATGCCGGTAATCATACTCCAAGCTGCTGGCCCCCTGATATACATCTGAAGGGCCTCATGGCTGAGGTTTTACTAAATGGTACATAATAAATGGCGTTTCCGTAACAGCAGCTAGCCTCTCCAAGTCCTGGAAACCTTGTTTCCAAAGTTCCTTAGAGACTTACTCTATCCCTAACCTCCTCCCAACCTGAGCGTATATAATCAGTTACCCCTCACAACACCAGTGAAGTTCTTTCTGTCCACCGGTCCTGTCCCTGGGCTTTAATAAAATCACCTATTTGCACCAAAATGTCTTCAAGAATTCCTTCTCGCCTGTCAGCTGTGAGCCTCACCCACCATCACCCCAAAACTTGGTCACTAGTGATGTGGAAAACAAAGGCGGAAGGAAATGGCAGATAAAATTAAATTTCCTTATAGCTTGCAGCCCATTGACAAATACTTGAGGCAGGCAGAGGAAAACATTTCTCTAGGAACTCCCTTCTGTCTTAAAGTTAATGCTTTGTTAGAGGGAAAAACAACCTTAGCCTGACGATAGGTGGGCCTCCAGTATCCTGTAAATCTTCTTTAGCATCTGGAATTCCCTTTGGAAACTTCCCGTAGTCTTTACCTCCCCCACCTCCCAAGTATATCATCAGTCTCTCTTCAGGGTCTTGGGGCAGCTCTTCCTGCCCTCCGGTCCTATCCCTGTGCTTTAATAAAAATTACCTTTTTCGTACCAAAGACGTATCAAGAATTCTTTCTTGGCCGTCAGCTCTGAACCCCCGCGGCTCCAAAACCCCATCACTTGGATTTGTGTGACAAAAACCCACGCAAGGCTCAAACCTGCCTTGGGGACTCTGCGGGGCCTCTAGGTCACCAAGAGCACATGGCTTGAGCTTGGAAACAATTAGCCTGACTCGGGCTGCATTGGATTTTGTTAAAATGTGTGCCGATTGCTACGGACATTGTTTGCATGTAATCAATCTTCAGCCACAGAGAGCCGTCTGGTGGGGGCGGGCACGTCAGGCCCGCTGCTCCAAACCCTGAACTCGGGCTGAGGACACTTCCCCACACGGCAGAGGCCGCAAACCCCGCACGCCCTTTCCCAAGGGGTCCATTGTGCGAATTATTCTCCCTTTGCTCTCTGGAAACCCGATGGGCCTAAATGGGGCCGGGGGTGAGGGAAGAATGTGAGGCAACGCAGGGAAGGAGCCGGGTGAACAAGGGTGCAAACAGCGGTGGGGTCCGGGACATGCGGAAAGGATGCTGGAATTGCAGCCATCACCGCTGGGCTTGTTTGATTGGGGACACCGCACGGCCAACTCCGCCCTGAAGCCAAGTCCAATTGCACAGGGTCGGTAGGCCGCCTGCTTCAGGGCTGCTTTATGCCTGTCTTTGTATCTGTGACGTGTGGTGGGCGTGGCTTCTACTTCACCAGCTGATTGGAAGGATCTGTAGGGATGGTCCAATCAGAGCAGCCGGAACAGTGCCGGGCAGGCAGCAGCCACCGACTAGAAGGTGCCTTTGGTGCAAGGTCTTCATGGGCTCTTGAGCCTCTACTGCTCCTTCTGCTGCTCATGTTCTTGTCTATCAGCCATGGCTGGACCAACCCACCTGGGGAGCTATTTACAAATATGAATTCCCTGGCCTCATGGAATCACAGTTACCCAGGGGATTGCAGTCTGGACAGCTGAAGAAAGAAAGAAAGAAAGAAAGAAAGAAAGAAAGAAAGAGAAAGAAAGAGGGAGGAAGGAAGGAAGGAAGGAAGAGAGAAAGAAAGAAAGAGGGAGGAAGAAAGAAAGATGGAAAAAGGAAGGAAGAAAGAAAAGAAAAGAAAGAAAGAAAGAGGGAGGAAGGAAGGAAAGAAAGAAAGAAAGAGAAAGGAAGAAAGAAAGAGAGAGAGAAAGAAAGAAAAGAAAAGAAAGAAAGAGGGAAGAAGGAAGGAAGGAAGGAAGAAAGAGAGAGAGAAAGAAAGAAAGAGGGAGGAAGAAAGAAAGAAAGATGGAAAAAGGAAGGAAGAAAGAAAAGAAAAGAAAGAAAGAAAGAGGGAGGAAGGAAGAAAGGAAAGAAAGAAAGAAAGAAAGAAAGAAAGAGAGAGAAAGAAAGAAAAGAAAAGAAAGAAAGAGGGAAGAAGGAAGGAAGGAAGAAAGAGAGAGAGAAAGAAAGAAAGAGGGAGGAAGAAAGAAAGAAAGATGGAAAAAGGAAGGAAGAAAGAAAAGAAAAGAAAGAAAGAGGGAGGAAGGAAGAAAAGAAAGAAAGAAAGAGAAAAGAAGAAAGAGAGAGAAAGAAAGAAAAGAAAAGAAAGAAAGAAGGAAGAAGGAAGGAAGGAAGAAAGAGAGAGAGAAAGAAACAAAGAGGGAGGAAGAAAGAAAGAAAGAGAGAGAGAAAGAAAGATGGAAAAAGGAAGGAAGGAAGAAAGAAAGAAAAGAAAAGAAAGAAAGAGAAAAAGAAAGAGGGAGAAAGAAAGAAAGAAAGAAAGAAAGAAAGAAAGATGGAAAAAGGAAGGAAGGAAGAAAGAAAAGAAAGAAAGAAAGAAAGAAAGAGGGAGAAAGAAGAAAGAAAGGTAGAAAAGAAAGAAAGAAATAGGGAGGAAGGAAGAAAGAAAGAGAGAGAGAAAGAAAGAAAGAGGGAAGAAGGAAGAAAGAAAGAGAGAGAGAGAAAGAAAGAAAAGAAAGAAAGAAAGAAAGGGAGGAAGAAAGACAGAAAGAGGAAGAAAGAAAAGAAAGAAAGAAAGAAAGAGAAAAGAAAAGAAAAGAAAAGAAAAGAAAAGAAAAGAAAAGAAAGAGAAAGAAAGAAAGACCTCCACTGATTTTGATTCAAAAGCACAGTCGGGGCGGGGGCGGGGGGAGGGGTGCTTAGGGAGCTCAGCCTGTTAAGTGTCAGACTCTCGACTTTGGCTCAGGTCATGATGTCACTTGAGATTGAGCCCCGTATCAGGCTCTGCGCTGGCAGTGGGGAGCCTGCTGGAGATTCTCTCTCTCCCCGTCTCTCTGACCCTCCCCTGCTGGAGCTCTTTCTCTGCAAATAAATTAATTAAAAATAAAAACAAAGCAAAATAAAACAAAAGCATGGTCAAACCCATCTGCAGACCTCATTGGGAGAGAGGCTTGCCTCAGTTCCTCCTCCTTTGCTTGAGGCCACGTGTGGCTCTGTCACTATTTTATAACAGGTCAAGGTAGAAACTTGATAACTCTAGTGCTTAACCTAAAGGTAAGTTCGTGTGCATTTCTTGAACAAATGTATTCCCATTTAGCCAAACAATATACCTTTCATCTCTGAGTACTCTCTTTGTGTCTTTGTCCACATACAAACATACGCTGGAAATATAATGTGTGCATTACTGCATATCCGTTAAGTTAGTTCCCAGTTTTATAGACATGTGTCTGTGTTTCCATTTTAGTGAGAAAATGTTAATCGTCGCATACAGCTCCAGGGACTATGTACATAAACCTAAATTAAGTTAAATTAACCGTAGCCCTATTTTCGGATATTTAGGTTGCTTATGAATTTTTTTTTCACTATTATCACTAATACTGGAATTTAGATCTTCAAACACATAGGCTTTCTATATTTAGGAATTTTACTTTGAGTACATTCCCAGAATGATCGTCGCACAAACTTTTTATTGGTCTAGGAATCTATTGCCAAGGTTTTTTCTGAAAAAGCGTTGTCAATATATACTCTGACAACTAGTTATTAACGCCTGTTTCATCACCTCCCAGACAGCATGGAGTCTACGCACTTTATTTTGTGTTTTTACTAATTTAATAATTAAATGTGGCACTTCACGGTTGCTTTATTTGCATTTTGGAATGTGTTTTCGACATAGAAACACCTTGCTGCTGCACGAACCTCCCCTGTGGCAGTATTCTCTCGCCCCAATCTGATAGGCGCAGAATTCTGTTCTTTGGATTAACTTTGTAGGGTTTATGTCAGGAATTGCCTCAGGTAAGAACACCATCTTTGTCCCCTCCTTTGCCAGCTGGGGAGCGGTAAAGGTGAGGTCACCATCCTGATGAAGCGGATGAAGCCAGGGGAGTTGATGGGACAGGCTCCTCTTCTCCCCAGCCTGGAGCCTGGGTTCGGCCCTGGGACATTTGCCTCTTAACTCCGCTGGCAGGCCCATGCTCCAGCCTCTCTGCCATTCAACACCTGCATCGACCCTCTCTTTGGTAAGGGGAGCCTTACTCGCTTCCCTCACTAGTTAGTTACTAACTCATTTAACCAACAAGTATTTATCGAACACCTATCACCTGCCAGGCAATGTGCTGGAGCAGAGGCTATAATATCGAAGGGGAGAAAAGTAAGCGACCAATCAGATCTTGCCTGCATGGATTTGATAGCCCACGAGGAGAAGAAGATGTTCATGAAGTTATCACACGCAACTATGTGTCACTCATTCGGTCCCACCTGCCCGCTCCATGCCTGGAAGGTCAGTGGTCTTTTCCCACACCACTTCCCCTCTGCCGCAGAGCTATCTGTGCATGCTGATCCCCCTGCAGGCTGGGAGCTCCCCTCCCCAGGGTTCCTTCCCTGCTCCTCCGTTCTCTCCAGCTGTGCTCGGATGTCACCTCTGCAGGGCAAACTCTGAGGACCGTCCAGGCTCCCCTGCCCAGGCCTGCTCCCTAGCTGCCTGTCCCAGCATCATTTTTCTCCATAGCACTCATCACCATCCACCATTTACTCGCGTACGTGTTTGCTTATTGTTTCTTCCCTTCACTAGGGATAAGGTCTGCCTTCGCAGGAGCTCTGTCTGCTTCGTTCTCTCCTAGGAACAGTGCCTGGCATGGATTAGCCACCTCATCAGTCTTGAATGAAACAGTGAACGAATGAATGAATGAATGAATGAGTGAATTTTTTTCTGATTCCCACTTAGGGAACTTGTATGGACACTTGTTAGCTGTGGTGAGCCTGGGGGCGACGGGTGGGGTGGGCAGCGAGCAGGGGGAGGAAGTCAAAACCCCCTGTCCACTTTGGGGAGCTTTCTGCGGACTGCTACTAAGTCACGTGATCTGGCTACTCGCCGACGGATAACAATGAAAACAACAGCAGAGCGCCAGCATCTCCTAGGGCCCTGGCCACCGTCCTCTTCCTCGCAGCGGGACTAGCAAGAGAACCAAGAACCAAGGCTTTTTGCTCTTCACAGAAGGGGACCCTGGGCTCCTGGCAGTGGCTCAGGCATTTTCACACGACAGGCAGGGACTGCCATTGATTTCTGGAGATGCTGAAGGGTGGCTTTGAGGAGGCAGAGCCCAAGTCAGCCAAGAAGTCTGTGATTTCCTGTCTGCACAATTAACATCATTATGGAGGTGTAATCTCCCTAATTAGTTTATTTCATCAAGATTTGATTGAAGGCTTTTCTCATCTGCCTCTGTGGCCTCCTTCTACCTAAGGCTCATGAATAATAGGAAGCAAGATGTTACATCTGACTCGGCTCCCTCCTAAAGAGACCAGCCCATAAATAAAACATCTGGGTCTTAGTGGGGAGGGGATGGCGAGAGGGGCTCTGAGTGGGAGCCCACTGATTGATGCAGACAGGAGAGTGTTTTCTTAAGTGGGGCAGGCGGTGATTTCGTCTCTGGACCTGGGCCACGGAGCCTGGCTTCCCTGTGAGAGCAGCCGGTCTGGATGTGGGCACCGATCAGTGGGGCAGGAGGGCAGGAATTAGGTAGCTGCAGTACAAGCCCACAGCCTCACTCTCTTTCCTTGTTTGCCTTTTCTATTTCCTAACTAGACTTCCCTTAGAGGAGAGGATAATTTATGCCTCCAGAAGTGTTTGCCTAACAGATTCTAACAGATCTTCATGTTGTCGTGTAGTTAACCAACAATCTCGAGGATTTTTCGGCAACATACAGAAAGAATGGGTCCAGTGCTGTCCTTGACTGGACCAGGTTTCAGCGACTTGTCTGTGTAGGTTGGACGAAACATCAGATGGCACCTGTTCCCCTCACCAGCAGCAGGCACGATCGATCACAGCTGCTGACTTAGCAGGGTGCCCTCTTGTCGTAACACCCAGAAGGCTATTTTCCGTAGATGAGACTTGGTCCGGGAGAACCGAAACCTAGTCCTCATCCCCGGAATCCGTGATCCTTTAAGAAAAGCCTTAAGTTTTCCTCTGATGATGGCTGGGAAAAACAAAAAGCAAAACCACAGGGGTGCCTGGATGGATCAGTCGTTAAGCATCCGAACTCTTGGTTTCAGCTCAGGTCATGATCTCATGGTTTGTGGGATCGAGCCCTGAGTGGGGCTCCACACGGAAAGTACGGAGCATGCTTGGGATTCTCTCTCTCCATCTCTGTCTATGCCCTTCCCCCACTTGTGTACTTGCACACACACACACACACACACACACACTCTCTCTCTCTCTCTGTCTATCTCTCAAAAAAAAAAAAAAAAGGAAAAATCAAAACCACAAACATATCCAAGGCACCGTCTCCCCTTAGAGGTAAGAGACCACCTGTAAACCAAAGCAGCCATCACAACCCAGAATACTACGGGGAAGTCTTTGTCAGGAAGGTGCTGCCTTGACTTGGGGCCAGAGAGGCACTCTTGCCAGTGGGAATCCCCATTCCCCTGGGTCCTGGCCTCTGCTCATCTTGTCCTCCTGGCTCATCATAACCCCCCCGTGACCCACAATGGGCAGTCCTCCTGGCCAGACATGGCCTGATGAAGTGGAAGAGAATTGGAGGAGGAGTCAAAACACCTGGACTTGATTTCAGTTTTGCCGCACGTGGGATGCCTGGCCTCATGCACCGGCGAGCCTCAGTTTCCTTCCTGGGTCTGGGAAGTGGATTTGGTATCGCGTCCCTTTAGCTGTGCTTGGGTGACCTCCCTCTCACCTCTTTCCTCTTGTCAGTTGGTTGCACAAAAGGGTAGAGGGGTGGCCATATGCCGGTAGCATTAAGCGGCTGTGGAGAACAGAGCCTTGGGCAACGATTCTGGTCCCTAATGGAGACTGACTATAAAGTCATAGCTGACCCAGAGTCTCTCAGTCAAGTCCCCAAAGAAATGAGACAATTACCTGGGGAGGTCTCCCAAGCCAGACTCGTCCCCACAAGGTAAAACTGGCCAACTTATGTAAAACAGAGACATCTTCTTAGCAGTGTGAAGTCTCAGGGCTCATCCCCAGAGCTTTGGGGGAAATGTGCTATTTAAAAACTCATCGATGCCTTCCGCATCACCAATCTATTTAAAGTATGGTTGAAGAAGAAGTAAAAAAAAAAAAACGATTGAAATTGAGAGTAAAAAAAAATATCTCTCCATCCCAGAAACCCAAGGGGTTAATCCTCTCCTGTGGCTGAGGAAATGCCAGCAAGCCTTTGGCAACCTTCCTCCTTCTTTATATAACGGCACTTCCAAGAGCTGATGCTAGGACTGCCCAGTAATGCTTTTAATTTGTGTGCAGTTGGGGAGAGGCCAGGATTTAATCGAAATCGTTAGGATGCCTTTGCTTGGAGTAGCTGAGTGCTCGCAGTGGAGCGAGCTGGGCAACAAGGTAGCACTGGAATAATTAAAAGAAATACCTAAGGTCGTCACTGTTGCATGAGCTATTCCAGATACCAGGCTTCGGAGTAAAAATGGTGGAATTAAATAGCACTTTTGTGGCTGAAATAAAATCGGTGCACAGTTACTTTCCTATTACGCTTCCATTTTCTCTCTTTCCACCCACCTACTATAAGGAGCTGGGGCTCCACGTTTGTTTAATGGGGGTGAGGGACAGACCCTGGGAACCGCCTGTTCCTCAGCCAGCCCAGGTGCTCAAGGTTCCTATTCTGAGTCCCCTCTGCACTGTGGGTGGTCTGAACTGGTTCACCCGCCTGAATTGCGCGTGGTACACAGCTGCACAGAGAACATTCCACCCGCCCAACCTTCCCGGGGTAGTCCTACCCGCGTGAGTCCTATCTGTGGGCAAAATGTGGAAAAAAAGGCACAGGCATTGGGATTTCCATACCTGCCCTCATTCCCATTCTCTTTCTAAGGGGAGCGATGGCTCCCAAGGCCCCCAGACAACATATGGTCAAGATTAGGAATCATGTCCCTAAAAGACTGAATAATTCAGGTGAAAAAAAGAGCACATCTGTGAAGTAGAGATATTCACCTGACTTATTTATATGTTATAAACACTTATAAGTGTCACAGGGGACCAAGCATATGCCATGCCAGTTATTCACTCAATCAACAAGGGTTCATTTACGTCTACAAGCCATCCATTCCTTCTTTTCCCCAATTCTGTAAAGCCTCGTGCTAAGTTCTATTGTGAAGGTGAGAGAAAGCGGTGAGGCTTCTGAACACTGGCTAGAGACAGGTGTCACACACAGAAGGGTTCAGATTGGTGTTTGTATGATTCGCTTGGGTCAATAGGGCATCTCTCTTTCTCTGAGACGATGTGTCACCCGTGGTATCGAGGGCGAAGGCTTTAGTAGATACTCAAGGCACACTGTGGTCCAACTCTATTTTGTTTTTCAAACTCAGCTCTTCAGGAAAGCAAGGTCACTGCTCTCATGAGGTGGCAAGAGGAGGACCGTGATGGTGGGAACAGGTGTGACCACAGAAGACAGGCGCATGGCTCTTTCCTCTTAGTAAGTATACCCATTAAAAAGAAACAAAAAAAACTGTGACCTAGGTGTTATATTGATTTCCATTTTATGTCCCAGAACACTGCGCTTAGAGAATTTAAACAATTCACCTAAGCTCGCTCAGACGGTATGTGGTGGATCTGAAGCTCCTACCCAGGGCTACCTGAGCCCACACTCAAGACCCTCAAGGGGAGGAGAAAACAGCAAGTGAGCCAATAAGTTGGTAGCTCGGAGGAGTCAAGAGATGATTTGAGGAGAACTGATGTGTATATTTGAAGAGCGGAAAATCCATGAAGACAGGGAGATACACAAAGGAGAAGACAGCTGAGGGTACTGGTCCTAGAACAGGGAGTGGATGATAGAATGAATCATGAGTACCAGTCACCTTGGCCAAGAGGGACAGCTCCTCCTTGAAATGGAGGGAGGATGGGTGAAGCTCTGGGTGGCAGGGGGCGGGGGCACATGTGAGAAAGAGGGAAGGTAAGATGGCAAGCTCTTGCGGTTGTAACTTTGAGTTTGGGAAAGAATCAATTATCTGCTGCTGCAGAACAAGCCACTGCACAAAATAATGGCTTACAGCAAGTCTTTATTTCTTCCCCTCCGGCTGCACTCAGCGGATGGGTCAGCTGGGAACGCTGCGAAGGCTGGGTCTCTCTCAGCGTTGTCTTTCATCACGGCTTCTTCAGGGCACGGTGGCCTAACGGTACCAAGAGGGTAAGAGTGGAAGCTGCAAGACTCCTCAAGGCCAAAGCCTTGGAATGCACACAGAGTCACTTCTGGCACATTCTAAAGGTCAAGCCAAATCACAAGGTTGAGCCCAGGTCCATGGAGGTAGAGAAATGAGCTCCACCTCTCAATGGGAGGAACTACAAATCCCACTGCACAGGGCGAGGATAGAGGGAAGTCTAGTTTGTTGACACCATTATTTTAGCCATCTATCATGAGACGGAGGCTCGTGGTCCAAGTTGAGGTTCGAGGAGGTGAAGGTAGAAGACATCAGAAGAAGATTTAAGAGGACTCCATGGGAGGACCAAGTAAGGACGTGTCTGTTTCCTCAGATAGCCCAGATGCAGTTGCGTTAATTTGGAGCGGCACCCCACTTCTGAGGGTCAAGTCTGGACTCCTGAATGAGAACACGTAAGCCATGACCTAGCTGTGGCTAGAGCTGCTACAAAGCAGGTGCTTGGGAAATGCTGAGGATGGGACACCACTTTCCATTTCCTGTCTGTGTCTTTCAACTCCAAGGTGGGATACAGGAAGTGACATTTCCAGAATGCCATGGGAAAGGCAGTGAGCATGAGATCCTCTCTTAATCCGAGGGTCCTCTGCTTACTCAAATCCAGCCACAGCCAGGCTTTCCCCCACGGGGCGTCCCGCCTGTAGGTTGTCGGGGCTTGCGGCTAAATAGTTGACCTCCACAATCAAGTCAAGTTGGTTTTTCAGGAGGATACACTCATCTGGGCAACTAAATGCCAATAAAGTCCATTAGGTCCAAGTCTGCGATGTTGACTCTTTCTTTTTTAATTTATTTTGAGAGAGAGAGAGACAGAGAGAGAGAGAGAGAGAGAGAGAGCGACCAGGAGACGGGCAGAGGGAGAGAGAGAGACAGAATCCCAAGCAGACTCCCGTGCTCAGTGTTGAGCCTGACGCGGGGTTCGTTCTCACAACCATGGGCTCATGACCCGAGCTGAAATCAAGAGTCGAACGCTTAACCGACTGAGCCACCCAGGCGCCTCTGGGATGTTGACTCTTAATTAACGGCCAAGGTAAAAACTTCAAGGAAATGCAGCGCGGCTCAACAGGGAAGCGCGGGGGCGAAGGGAAGTATCTCCCTTTGAAGCAAAGATCCGAGGCACTGGATTTCACTAAGGAGGCTGGAGCCCACATCCCGGCAAGCGGCAGGCCCTCCGGGCTGACCTGCCACAAGCGGAGACTTTAGTCGCTGCTACGAGTTCCCTCTGCAAGGGAGCCTCCTAACTATGGTTTCCTCACAGGTCATGTTCGATCTGCCTGTGTATTAGCTTATGTGATATTTTACACACACACACACACACACACACACACCCCATTAGGGGATACACCCTAACACTGAATTCTCAGCACATCTGCTTTGTTCACAAGTCCCTTTTGAAGCCATCCACCTAGCATCCGACATGCACCGTGGACTCCATGGGCCACAATGTTCCTGGGTCCCCTCGGCTCCTTCTTGCCGGCCTGTCTCCTATTTTCAACCTAGCCCACACTAGCAGTCCTTGTCAGTGCCCTACCTGTTTGGTAAGTCTTGCAAGGCCAAGGCAAGGTCGGGGCACACCTTTGCCTGGGGCCTCGCTGCTAGCCCCACCCCCACTCCACCTGCCGGCCCTACATGACCTTTCTACAGCCCTAAACCCCCCTCTGGGATCTGCGCTGCTCCTTCTATTGTAGATACAG
Organism: Neofelis nebulosa; assembly: GCF_028018385.1. Classification (NCBI taxonomy): domain Eukaryota; kingdom Metazoa; phylum Chordata; class Mammalia; order Carnivora; family Felidae; genus Neofelis; species Neofelis nebulosa. Next base: position 121,386,463 of record NC_080790.1, read on the forward strand.
CGCCCAACTTCCCTCTCAGCTCTCCTCCCTACCTCTTGATAAGCATTCACATCGAAATCCAGCTCTGCTGGCGTGTTCCTTTAGCAAGCAGGGTGGGGAATGGGGGAACACAGCTCTTAGTTTAAGGTTTTCCTTTCCTTTGCCATGCGCACGCGCCCTTTATCTCCGCTACGCGTGCGTGGGTTGCACCTGCCGGCCTGGGGTGGCCGCCACCGGCAGGTAACAGAGGACCCACAGCAACCACGGAGCTCCTCATTCCCAACCCGAGGGCCCGCCACTTCGGGTTTGTGTCAGCTGAGTCGTTTCCCTTTCCGCGATGGGCACCGTCCTCTGTTTTTCCCGAAAGAAAAGGATGAAGTCGTTTCCCACACTTGAGGCCAACTCTTTTGTCAGCAGCGGCAAACAACTTAATTCTTCTTCTACAAGGCAGGGCTGGAGCTGGTTCAAGCACTCCACCGATGGCCAGCAGGAGAAAAAAAAAATCATTAGAAAATCAATTTCTACTTAATTGGAGATTCTTCCTCCGAACAGGAACAAAGTGGGATTTATCACCTCGGTGGCCTCGCAGCCCGGGTGATGACCGCAGTTTTGCTGCCCGGGTTTCCCTTGGTAGATAAGATGTCCCCGGCATCCAGGCTTAGCGGCACCACGCGGGCTGACTTCTGAGGGTCAGAGGGTGCTCGGGGCGGCAGTACCCCGGGTGATGAATCCACTCGGGATGCGGGCAAGAGTCGCTGCATCAGAGGATGATGAGGAGTAGTGCTCAGAAATGGGAGAAATCAGGGAGATTGACCTGCCGGTCTCTCTCTTCTTGCGGACAATTTAACGTACACTTCTCCCTAGAGCTGACTGTATTTCTTCGGCACCTGCTGTGGAGACTCCTAGGAAGTCCCGAGCCAAGGTCCCCAGCATCTGCTGGGCCAAACCTGGAGTGCCAGCAGTCATGGGCACCACCCTGGGGCCTTGATCCCCCAGGAGTGATGAGCAGGATCGTGCCTCATCCGAGAGCGCCAATATCTGAGGGACAATTGGTGGAATTGGGGGCATTTTGTTTTGAGAAAGGGAAGTTAAGAGGAGTGAGGAGAGCTGTCTTCATACCCGTGAGGGGGATGGTCTTGCTCAGAGTGGCTGACATGGGCAGAACCAAGGTGCTCCTTGCAGAAAGACAGATGATGGTGCAAGTAATGAAGATACTGGGGCTGCTCAGAAAAGTGTAGGATTGGTTTAGGAAGCATAGGCTTGAGGCAAGTAACATTTTTGAGGTCCTAAACTTTCCATTTCCCCCCCAAATACAACAAGTTTTTCCCCCTTCCTTTCTTCCTTCCTCTTTCTTTCTTTTTCTTTCTTTCTTTCTTTCTTTCTTTCTTTCTTTCTTTCTTTCTTTCTTTCTTTCTTTCTTTCTCGGTTGATTGCCTTCTCTTTCTTTTCTTTCTTTCTTTCTTGGTTGCTTGCTTTCTCTCTTTCTTTCTCTCTCTTTTCTTCTTTCTTTCTCTTTTTTTCTTTCTTTCTTTCTTGGTTGCTTGCTTTCTCTTTCTTTTCTTTCTTTCTCTTTTTTTCTTTCTTTCTTTCTTGGTTGCTTGCTTTCTCTTTTCTTTCTTTCTTTCTTTCTTTCTTTCTTTCTCTTTCTTGGTTGATTGCCTTCTCTTTCTTTTCTTTCTTTCTTTCTTTCTTGGTTGCTTGCTTTCTCTCTTTCTTTCTTTCTTTCTTTCTCTCTCTTTTCTTCTTTCTCTTTCTTTCTTTCTTTCTTTCTTTCTTTCTTTCTTTCTCTTTCTTGGTTGCTTGCTTTCTCTCTTTCTTTCTCTCTCTTTTCTTCTTTCTTTCTTTCTTTCTTTCTTTCTTTCTTTCTTTCTTGGTTGCTTGCTTTCTCTTTCTTTTCTTTCTTTCTTTTTTTCTTCTTTCTTTCTTTCTTGGTTGTTTGCTTTCTCTTTTCTTTCTTTCTTTCTCTTTCTTGGTTGATTGCCTTCTCTTTCTTTCTTTCTTTCTTGGTTGCTTTCTTTCTTTCTTTCTTTCTTTCTTAGTTGCTTGCTTTCTCTTTCTTTTCTTTCTTTCTTTCTTTCTTTCTTTCTTTCTTTCTTGGCTGCTTGCTTTCTCTTTCTCTTTCTTTCTTTCTTTCTTTCTTTCTTTCTTTCTTTCTTTCTTCTTTCTTTTCCTATCTATCTACCTACCTACCTACCTATCTGTTATCATCTATCTTTATGTAGTGATTGAACAGCAAATCCCAATTCAACAGGCATTTTAATAAGACATCCCTTCATAACATAGACCCTAGAGAAATCAGGCCATGCACCTTTCTTTACATGGAAGGGAATGCAGTGTCCTTCACAATCTCGCTCCAAATGTCCCCTGTGCTTTGCAATCTTCCCTTCTCTCTTCTACAAGACTTCTTCTCCATAATGCAGACACAGTGACATTATAGTCCTCTTGCACGAATGCTGTGCTTCCTCCTATCCGCTCACCTCTGCCAAACCCATCCTGTGTGGAGACCCTTTCTCCCATTTTCTTTGGGAAATACACATTCATCCTTCCAGACTCAGAAGTGGTGTGTCTGGCCTTTCTGTCTCTGGGACACTCTTTGGATGTTCTTCAGCACATTATACTATGAGCTTTTATTTATGCATTAGACCCATTAGACTAAGACTGTATTCAAGGGTAATCATTATATCTTACTATTTGTTTGGAAAAGTGGTCTCCACAAGGCCTGTTTGAAGGGGCAGCCAATGGTTGTCGAACGTTCACGCCCAGAAAGGCATTAGTTTACATCATGAGTTACACGCTGGGGAATAAAACAGGGCAGAGCTAAATATCAAGTGGAAGTATTTAAGAGGACTTTAGATTTGCCCAAGGGGTATCAAATGTGGTTGCCATGGCAGATGAAGAGCTATGAAGGAGCACTGAGTGCCCTGTGAAGGCTGGGAGATGAAAATAAATACTAGGGATCATTTAATTAAGAAAACTGGTGACAGTTACCCCATTAGGTGCTTCTGGGGATATTGCCTTATTACTTACAATACAATGAGAGAGAACTACTCTCTTCATTTTATGAAGGAAAAGACCAAGACTCGCAGAGTTTACTTTTACCGCCACACAACTATTAGTGTGTTGATACTTGAGTTTAAGCTCCGATTAGATGTGAAACACCATGTTCTTCCACACTATGGAATCATACCTCCCTGGATCAACTAAGCTGGCTTCAGAAACCTGCCTCTTGGACGGACCTGTGTATTTCTGCACAACAAAACGCCTCGAAACAAGGAACACTTATTAGCTCATTTAGTTTTGGTGGGGCAGGTAACTGGGTCTGGTCCGGGTCTCTGGTGAGGTTGCAGGAACGCTGGGGCAGGAACGATGGTTTCTTCCGAAGCTCACCCACGTGGCTGTTGGCCAAAGACATCAGTTCTTGGACATGTGGGCCCTCTCCACAGGGCAGCTCGTGATATGGCAGCTGGCTCCCCTCAGAGTGATCAGCAGAGAGAGTGAGAACAAGGGAAGGTGAGCAAGACAAAGTCACAGTCTTTGTGTAACCTCATCTCAGAAATGACAGCCTGTCACTTCTGTTAGAAGTGAATCTCGAGGGGCTCCTGGGTGGCTCAGTCGGTCAAGCATCTGACTTCGGCTCAGGTCATGATCTCGCAGTTTGCGAGTTCGAGCCCCTTGTCAGGCTCTGTGCTGACACCTCAGAGCCCGGAGCCTGCTTCACATTCTGTGTCTCTTCCTCTCTCTGCCCCTCCCCGGCTCATGCTCTGTCTCTCTCAAAAATAAATAAACGTTAAAAAAAAAGTGACTCTTGAGTTCTACCACACTTGAAGGGGAGGACGATACAAGGGGGTGGGGGTCACAGGAGCCATTTCAGAGGCTGCCTCCTGCCCCCTGACTTGTTGCAGTGCTTGAGAACGGGTAGGGTATTTGGGGTTGGGGATGTGAAAGTGAGGCTGCCCGTCACCGAGGACCTGGAAGGCATGGGCCTCCCACAGTATGGAAAAGATTTTCCTCAACTTACCAGCCGCATTCGTGAAGACCTCTGCCTCACGAGAACTCTCAGAGGCAGGCAAGACGGGGATGCTCCGCCCATTTTCAGGTGTGCAAACCCAGGCTCAGAGAGGCCAAGGTACGGGAATCTGCTCTTCAGGGCGGGAGGCACTGTTAGCAGTGTGGTGACCATCAAAGGCAGAGGAAGACAGGCAGACCATTCTTAGGCTGCACCCAAGAGAAGGCCAGCGGGAATGGGGCACATGGCTAGTGCTGACCTCATCACACTTTCTCTGTGTCTGTACCGTGTTCTTCACATGGCATTTGTCCCCAGGCTGCTTGGAGCCAGCTCTCCCAAGGTGCGGGGGAATCAGAATTGGAGTCTCTACATAACAGTATTTTGACAGTGGGGTTCTCTCAACTTTAGTCACCAAGAGCAAAGCCTTGATCGCTGCCATAGGTCACTCCCAGCTTGGCTAGACCGTCAGTCGCCCACAGATGTCTGTGCGGCGGAAATACGTGGTGAAGTTCTTCACCCATTGTGTGCCCACTTCCTGGAAGTGATTCAGGATTGACTTTGCGGCTACGTGAAAACATTCTCAGGTCACCTCTACCTTTCCTCCCTACTGGGGTCCCCTACAAATGGCCATTTTGGATGCCCCCAACCCCCCTGCAAGATAACCATTGCCGACGGTTCTGGGTCTAGAGAGTTCCGAAGTGTGTTCGCTCTCTAACCAACTGGTCTAGGAGATTCAGTTTGAAATAAGAAAGGGAATGGGTCATCGGGATAAATCAGATCTGGGTGAACTTATCAAAGTTCAATAAACATAAAAGTGATGAATTTTGAAGTCACATAATTAACTCAGGATTACATGAGCAATAACTGAGTAATTACACCTTTAATAATGCATTGAACTTGTCAGGAATACTTACTCATTCTGCTCAAATTTTTTAACAAGATAGCCTATAGCAAGTGACTGTAATTAGATATTGCCTCTGAAAACATCGACAGCAGCTAATTGATACCTTTTATTATAAAGCTAGATGCCAAACATTGCTGTTGAGTGGATTAAGGAATAATATTAGATGTGTTAGGATCCTAATACCTACTTGCAAGAATCTAATGCAAGTGGGGAAAAAAAAATCCCCCTCGACCCATCAATCACCCACATAAAGTTGGTTCAAGTTTGCACTGGTTTGCTTTAAATTACAGCCTGACAGCAATTGCTGCTGCCTGGTCTGTCAGGAAAGGAAACCGGGGGCGGAGGGCTGGGACGCAGACAGGGTTCCTCCCCGCTTCCCCGCCTCCAGGTGGATGGCGGCGAGAGAGGGTTCTGGAAGGACGGAGCTGGCAGAAGGTCTCCGTGTGGGGAGGGGAAGGGGAGACTGTATACGCTTTTGCCTTTGGAGGAGAGATTATTTTTTCTCACTTCAAGGATGGTTTTCAGGGCTTTTATTTGTTGTTTTATATTTCTCTACAGCTCATGAGACGGGGTTCTAATGTTCATAAAGGTAAAAGAGAGAGAGGGAGAGGCTGCCGTTTGGGGGTGCCAGGGAGGTTCCCTACCCTCTGCCCCGGCCCCGGGATGTCTTGTCTGGGCTTTTTGTTTTCGCTACACTTACAATTCCTATTAACAAGGAAGCCTTGAGAACCTTCTCAAGGAGGCAGGTGTTTTAACCGGATCAGGGAGCATGTGCATCTGCCCCCAAACAGCAAACACTTCCAAAGGCCCAGGAGAGGCAGCCTCTTGGGGTTTAAGAACCCTGCCCCTGCCTTGTTTGGATTCAGCTGAGAAGGATGTCAGGCAAATACTCTGACCGCTCCGTGCCTCAGTGTTCTGGTCTGGAATATAGGCTTACGCTCCTGACCCTTGATGTTTGCCGGGCCAAGGCAGGGGTACAAATAGAAACTGTCCTACTAATGACGAAATATTTAAAAGCTGTGCGTCAAGGTAGTGAACTCTTAAAGCCAGTATTTTCTATCCTCCTCCTTTGATAAGTACACCTTCAAACTGAAAATGTGTAAGCTACGGTATATATAGGACTAAAAGTGATCAAAATGTAAAGGATAGCTGAATTTAATTGTTACTGGTCTGGGTGTGCTGTTAGTGGAACAGAGATGTTGGGCGAGTAATACAGGCAGATGTGATCCATAAATTACTTTGTGTTTATTCCATAAAATTTATTTATTCCTTCAATTTCTCAGCAAAATCACTAATGATGTTGTTATACTCAGATTTCACATAATTTTTATTCTATTGGCAATGACGACCTAAATAAACATTATAAAGTTATGCTCAGTGTGTATGTTTTCATATATTCATATTTTATATCCATCAAAAATGCAAACTAAAGTCAATGTTGAAAATGTAAATATCAATGTAGAGAATAAAAAAGTAAATGTAAAATATAAATTTTTTTCATGTTTTGAAACAATGTTAGTATTCTCATATACTGAAAAGCCCTTATCAAAAGCAAAAGGCAAAATAAAAAGTTCATTTAACAAAGCAAAAGGCAAGGGGTGCCTGGGTGGCTCAGTCGGTTAAGCGTCCGACTTCGGCTCAGGTCGTGATCTCACGATTTGTGAGTTCGAGCCCCACATGGGGCTCTGTGCTGTCGGCATAGAGCCCACTTGGGATTGATCCTCTGTACCCCCGCCCCCGCACCCCCCGCTCTCTACCTCCTCCCCCCCTCAAAAATAAATACACATTTTAAAAATTTCATAAAAAAGCAAAAGGCAAACAAAATTAAAATGAATACGTATCAATAATTTAATAACACTTGAATAAAACTGCGTTTGCGATGTATTGAGAATTTAATTAAAATTTTGCAGAAAAATTAAAAACAATCACCACTCTGGGATTTAATATTCATCTAGCTGTCTGTGCAACGAAGTGGTATCATGCTTCATGCATGTTATGTCTAGACTTACGTATATTCAAATTTCAGAGAAATACGAATTGCTTAACATTGCAAAATATTCCGCAGCGGCTATGTGCACTGTTTTGAATACTGCACTGATTTGTGAATAACTAGAAAACTCTAAATTGGAACATGAAAAGAAGCAAGAAAATGGATGCTTGTCACCACCAAAAAAAAAAATCATACTTTGTTGTACAAGAATCTATTGCATTCCTGCCCAGAGGAAAGATTTGACAACCTAATTAATGTATCTCTTCTCTCCTCTCAAATCGTCCCCAACTCCAGGGCCGTGTCCATCTCTGAAGACAACAGCCACATCCCACACACCTCATGACATCCAAACACAGTCTCTCCTTTGGGAAAGAGCAGGGACACACGTTTCCCTGGGATCTTTTTTTTTTTTTTTTTTTTTAATGTTTATTTATGAGAGAAAGAGAGAGAGACAGGGCACAAGTGGGGGAAGGGGCAGAGAGAGAGAGAGAGAGAGAGGGAGAGAAGGAGAGAGAATCCCAAGCAGGCTCCTCACTGACAGCAGCAAGCCTGACAGGAGGCTCAAACTTACAAACAGGGAGATCATGACCTGAGCTTAAGTCAGATGTTCAACTGACTGAGCCACCCAGGCGTCCCTTCCTGGGATCTTAATAGTGTTAATCATAACAGTGTCTATATAGGACACTGGTTCCCATGTGACAGAGGCACTGTGAGGTATTTAAAAATTTTTTTTTAATTTTTTTTAAAGTTTATTTATTTTTGAGACAGAGAGAGACAGAGCATGAACAGGGGAGGGGCAGAGAGAGAGGGAGACACAGAATCAGAAGCAGGCTCCAGGCTCTGAGCCATCAGCCCAGAACCTGACGCGGGGCTCGAACTCATGGACCGCGAGATCGTGACCTGAGCTGAGGTCGGACGTTTAACCGACTGAGCCACCCAGGCACCCCTGAAATTTTTTTTAATAAACTTTTCATTTTAGAATGGTTTTATATTTACAGACAAATTGTGAAGATAATACAGAAACTTCCTAGACATCCAGTTGGCCCGATTTTTAGCATCTTACATTAATATGGTATCTTTGTTACACCTGAATCAATATCAATACGCTGTAATTAGCTACAGTCCATACTTTATTTAGATTTTTCTCAGCGTTTTTCCCAATATCTTATTTCTATTCCAGTATCCCATCCAGAATATCACATTATATTTAACAGTCTTGTCTCCTTAGGGTCCTCTTGCCTGTGACAGCTTCTCAGACTTCCCTTGTTTTTGATGGTCCGGAGCAATTTGAGATTTGAATTTTGAAATGAAATTGGGATTTGTCTGATGTTGTTCCTATGTTTTACTGGGCTTATAGATTTTGGAAAGAAGACAACAGAGGTGAAGTACAGTGCATACTATCAACGGGACTTAACCACTGCTGACGTTGACCTTGGTCACCTGGCTGAGGTGGTGTTTACCAGGTTTCTCCCCTGTAAAGTTACCCACCGCGGCTTTCATACTGTGCTCTCTGGAAGGAAGTCACTGTGAGTAGCCTACACGTTAGGTGTGGGAGTTACGTCTCACCTCCTCGAGGGTGAAGTATCTACATAAATTATTTGGAATTCTTCCTTAGGGGAGCTTTGTCTCTTCACTTCCATTTGTTTCTTCGTTAAATCACTTTTTAGATCAATGGGGATATTTGTCTTATATTTTGGGTTACAATCCAATACTACTTTAAACACTGCTTTGCCTGAATCGCTCCAACTTTGGCCATCGGGAGCCCTTTCCGTTGGCTCCTGTGTCCCTTAGGTGTACTTCTGTCTTTTTCTTTTGTTTTTTAACTTTTTTGAGCACATCCTTAGTTACTGGCACTATAGGATGTTACGGGCTCATCTTGTGTATTTTCTGCCCCTGTCCTAGGATCAGTCACTTCCCCCAAGGAGTCCATGAGATTTTAATAAAAGTACTTTTGTGTGTGTGTTTGTGGACTCTCCAAAGTGCAGAGTCCGGGAGATGGTCCTTTCCTGCGGGTCCAAGAACAATACCGTTCACCCTCCCTCCATCACGAAGTTGAAGGGGCAGTTAAACGAGTTAATGTGTACAACGTACTTGAAGCAGCTCCTGGCACAGAGCAAAGACTCAATAAATATCAGCTATTATATAATCGCATGCAATATAGACTTTCCCAAGTCTTGCCAGCCAGCCCGCTAACGGTGGTGACACAGCGCGAGAGACGAGGGTCAACATTTGAAATGGCACGCGACAGTGTGAAAGCACCCGGGAATTGGTCACAACCAGAGATGACTCCTATGGTTCGCTCTCTGGGGTGGATCTTTGCAACTTGGATGCAGGTGGGTTGTCCCGTAAGTAAAGATAACTCTCCTGATACCCTGTCCCGCTGGGATGGGTCGGCCGGCGCCTTTCATTGTAATTCCTCCTTACATCTGAAGGTCTTAGGTGGTGTCCTATTCTATTCAACTTGCACGGTCCTTACTTTCCTGGCCCATACTCTGCACCCTTCATACTTTGGTGGCGGCTCTGTGCTGAAGCCGTTCCCTTCCCAGCATTCGCCTCGGAGAGTAGACCCCGTGCTTTCTGGCTATAAAAGCTCTCAGTATTTATGAAAGGAGAAGAACCCCTGCTGGAAGCCGAGGCAAAACGCGAGGAGGTGACAGCTCCCGGGGACAGCGGCAGAGTAACTAACTGTGCGTCCAGGGCTCGCTGAGACCACTGGAGATCCCGCCTGAGTCCTTCGACATGTAACACCTTCCTGCCCCACCCAGGTCCGACTTACAAGATATCATCATGCTGCTGTAAGAAAATATAAAGAATCTGGAGGAGTTGGGTAGATGAGACAAACAGATACAGCTGTAATAGCAGGCATTATACAGGAGCTGTCAAATTACTGCGAGGGACAAAAATTCTGGAGGAGGCTGGGCAGGAGTGGGGACAGAAGAGGGACGACAAGTTCTCACTGAGTCTAGTCTCAGGGCTGCAAGGGCGTGGATGCTGCATCTGGGCTCCGTTCCCAGCTCTGCCACTTGTAAACCATATGACCTTGGGGAGGAGATTCTGCCTCCCTCGGCTTCCATTCCTCCTCTGTCAAATGGACATAATGATATAACCTGCATCGGAGGTTTGGGTATGAAACAAATCAATGTCCTTAAAACAGAGACCGGCACATATAATGGCTACAGGAAGTTGTTACCATTTTTACTAAATGCCACGTGCGGGGCGGGGATACCTCATTTTGCCTTTCGGGCAACCTTGTCAGGCTACTCGATCCACATCTGAAAGACAAACTCAGATAAGGAGAGGCTGGGGATCCCGGAGGCTGGGTACTGGTAGGAATGAATTTGGCATCTATGCAGGCAAAGTCCAGTTCTGGCAGGACCAGGGACTGGCACAGGACAGGCTGGGACATGCTGAGGTATGGGGGGTTGGGGAGGAGAGGCGGATCCCACATCATGGGATGAGGTGACCCAAGACTATCTGGGGCGACCATCTGCCTTTTTTTTTTTTTTTTTTTTTGTACCTACTGGGTGACATTGGGAGTATAACTTCAGTACCTTGAGCTTCCATTTTCTCGTCCGTACGGTGGAGATAGACTGACCTACCTTCCTGGTTGATCGTATGTTTAAGTGCACTTTCGTGTAGAAAATCATGTATCTTGATACGTGTAAAAAAGCATTTATACGTGTACAGCTTTGTACATGTTACAAGCGCCTATCTGGTTCATATCACGTGTCTTCAATTCTAAGCTGCTGGTATTCGCAGTATCCACCATCAATTCAATGGCAGGTGTTTAGAGGCCCAAGAAATACTGCCACTTTAAATGTAAATGTTACATTTAAAATGAATCCTTATTACAGAAATGATCAAATACAAAATGAGAGTCCTTCTAAGAACGCAGAAATGGAGCATTGGAATCTCATTAAGTGCCCCGTCCTCTCTCCCCTGCCTCTTCGGGTAAACCCTCCTTCTAAATTACAGACCTACTCTCTGGGACCTGACCCACAGCCCTGGGCTTTGCCCAAACTCCACCTGTGCTGGCCCAAAGGTGAGGCCCGCAGCGGGGAGAGGGTGGGGTGGGGGGTGGGGGTGGTCTCAGGGCTCACAAAGATGCTGCAGAGGACGGCCAGCTCCAGGGAGGTAGAAACCGCCTTAGGGGCTGCACAAATTCCTGGGCTTTGAAGAACTTCAGAGTTAAACATCATTAAATCATTAAACAGTCCACCCAAGGGGCGTTAATACACAGAGAAGCAAAGCTAATTTGGGCTCTCAGGTGACTGGCTCAGAATTGCCCACTTAAACTCTGACCCTTTAATTCATATAAATATGTCCCAGAATGTATTTCTCCAGGGAAGATTGCTCTTCCCTAATTCAAAGTCTGGTCCTCCCTGCTAGCCCGGGTAGAGGGCGGAGGTAGCCTCCCTGGAGCCGGCCTCACCATCCAGAAAATCTCCGCTAATAATCTGAAGAGCAGAGGGCTCTCTTGGTGAGAGTGCAGATTATCAGCTCCCCCCGGGGACGCCTCACCAGCCTCGGATTGTCAGGGGTTTCAGACACAGCTCTCTCTTGCCGGGATATCCTGGGATAAGAGGAAATCAACGCTTCCCGACTGGGGGGGCTGGGGGGTGGATTTTGCTCCCCCTTTCTGCCCAAAAGGACATTTGGAAAATTCTGCAGGTGGTTTGGGTTGTCTCTTGACTTGGGGTTTGGGGGGTGGGCGCTACAGGCAGCTGGTGGGCAGAGGCCGGGAATGCACAGGCCAGCCGTTACTGGAGAACCACCTGGCCCCCAATGTCAACAGTGCTGACACAGGGGCACCCCGGGTTAACCGCCAGTATGGGCCTTCTCGCGAGGCCGCTCTTCCCGAAGGCAGAGGGACACGGAAGGCGCCCACTTCCTTTGCCTCCAGTTTCTGCCCCGGAGAAGATGTGGAGAAGCTGTGTCTGGGTTCCCGAGTCAGGCTACCTCGCCTTGAAGCTCCGTTCTGTGACTCAGTAGTTACAGGATTCGGGGAAAGCCCCTTCACGGTTTTAAGTCTCAGTTTCCTCTTCTGTAAAATGGGGGTAAGGACGGTCATCAGCGGGTTGTTGGGCAGCGGCATTTAGTCCTCATGCAGTAATAAGCCCTGAACGAATATTCCCTGTTAAGCCTGAGCCGGATTCAAGCATCCGTGTTTTGGAAAACCTGGGTTTCATACGTGATGCTGGATGCTGCCCATAGCTGAACGTGCTTCCCAACTGACGCAGGCTTTTCGCAAGGTCACAGGCTTTCGACCCCAGGCTCCTCTCCCCGTCGCCGATCCGGGTCCGCTTCCTGGGCTTCATCTTCCACCATGACCATTGCAACAGGGCCGGGTCCCCAGCCTCCCCGGTTTAATCAGAATCTCTGCCAGAGTGAGCCATTGGAAGCGACAGTCTGAACAGATTACTTGCATGCTGAGTCTGGCCCCAGGGCCCCAGGGCCGGCCTACAGAATAAAATTCCTATTTCTTACCCTGCCCCCCAGGCCCCGCACCCTCACTCACACTGTCTGCTTTGTCCCACCTCCAGCCCTACTCACTTTATACTGTTTCCCTGATGTATCTGTCCGTGTCGTTGCTTCTGACATTTCCTCGGTCTGGAGTGCGCCATCAAATTTTCCCATCAAGTGCTTAGTTTCCAAGATTCAGGCCAGGGGATCATTCAGTTGGGAATCCTTCCCCAAGGCCCAAGATGTCCAGGTTTCCTTCCCTCGCATGCCCATGGCAGAGAGGGCACGCAGTTAGCCCACCGAACTCCTCATAATGCCAGATTGGGGGGGAAATGCCATTTCACCCACTGATGTTTTCGGAAAAACATTGTTCTAGAAAGAAACCACTGCCACCAGACTCTCCTAGCTCTCTAGTTTTGTTAGGTCCTGTCACCACCATGGGACATCCTAGATCCCCAGCCTCATGGCCCCGGGAGTAAGAAGCCCAACCCGGCTCTGCTCCTTCCTAGCTCTGTAACCTGAGGGAGTTACTTAACCTCTCTGGGCCTCGGTTTGTTTACCTGTCAAAGTGAAGTAGAATCCGCCTCGGATTCTGGGTGCAGCTGGACTGAGACAGTTGACGCGGGAAGTCATGCACAATGAGTGCATGCTGATAACTGTTGTTCAGGTTGCGGGTCCCCCCAGCCTCAAAGGGAGCGGTAGCCCGGGCACTCGCCTGGGAGGCCAGGGGAGCCAGGGGATCTGGAGGCGGTATCTCAAAAAATACCTTTGTTCACGGGGTGCTGGGTGGCTCAGTCAGTTGAGCCTCCGACTCCGGCTGAGGTCACCATCTCCCAGTTCGCGAGTTCGAGCCCCACAACGCGCTCGCTTCTGTCAGCGCAGACCCTGTCTGGGATCCTCCGTCCCCCCTCTCGCTGCCCCTGTCCTGCTTGAGCTCTGTCTCTCTCTCTCTCTCAGAACTAAATACACATTAAAAAAAAAAATGAAAAAAAAAAAAAAAGACCTTTGTTAGACTTCAGCCAGGAGTATCAGGCTGAACCGCCCGGGCCCCAGAGTGCGTGCGCGTGGGTGCCCGCGTGTGTCCGGGTGAGTGACGAGGGGGTCATCGGGTAGCCCGGTACAGACGCAGACACAGCATTCTGCTCTGACGAGCCCCGTGGACCATCGCTCTGTTCTGAAAAGCTGTGAACACGTCAAAGCCAGGACAGGGGTCTCAGAAGTCAGGAGTGACGATGGGGTGCGAGCTCCCCCTCCGGGGTCGGGTCATGCCACGAGGCAGCACGGGAAGACCCTCGACAGGCAGCTGAGAAGCATGAAGGCCCTTGGGGGACGAGCCCCAGGAAGCAAAGGGAGAGGCTAAGCAGGGTCTAAATCTCCCCTGAGTTGAACGCATTTGTCTCAGGGGAGGGGGAGGGTCAGGCCGAAGGAAGGTTTTCTGTTGTCAAACTCTCCCCTAAAGACTCATCCTGACCTCCCGCCTCAGTCTGTAAGGGCTTGAAGGATGGGAGGCTATGAATGGGTCAGCCATTCAGCCTCTGTCCTGAGCTCAGCCACCGCTCAGTGTGACTTGGGGAGGTGACCCTTCCCCTCTCTGGTCTCCGTGTCTGCATCTCCACAATGTCACAGCCTGATACCGGCTGTTTCCCCCTTTGCCTCATGACGTCCAGGTCAGGACCTGCATCGCCTTCGCCTTGTCAAGGAAGGGCCTCTCTTCTCCAGGCCCGTGGCTCTCCCCCTTGCTTTCTGCACTTTCTGTCCTTTGAGGGGGCCACCCAAGGCCCGGCGTCCCCCAGCTTCCGCGCCCCCCCCCTCCCCCGCTGGGCCTCTGTGAACCCGTTCCCAGCTTGTTCCAGGAACACATCAATTTAAGGCGGTGGATAAATGTGCAAACATCGGGGGCAGACACGTAGAGTTCCTTGTGGGGTGTCCTTGGGCAAAGAATTTAGGCCCTGGAAGTTGAGTATCTTCAGTTTTCAGGTGGGGATGATCACAGCCTTCCCTTCATAAGGTGGATGCAATAATTAATGGTTAGAACGCAGGAGAGCACTGAGCTCTGTGCCCGACTCGTTGTAGGTGCCCAGCAATGGGCTGTTTCATAAGTGACCGTATCTGGTGTAGCCCTTTCCAGAAGGGCTTTCCAGTAGCTGTTACCATAAACTCGAGCGCCAGCTTGCTCTCTTTATCCTCCCCTAGCCCGTAAGGTTCCATATGTGCTCTGTGATCATCAGTGTCCCTCCCTCCTCCTTGCACACAGGGACATGAGCCTTAACCAGTGACCCCTGGCCCTGTGGACTAAGATGTCAGCAGCCCCGGGGGGGGAGGCAGGAAGGACATGGTGTGGTCATCTCAGCTCCATGGAGAAAGGACTTCCACACCTCTTCCACCTCTGTGTGTGGGAGGCCCCATCCAATCATTCCACCAGCTTCCAGGACGTGTTCCTCCAAGTCCCCGCAAAGTTCCGGGAAGCATGTTACATGGCGGGACAGGGAGTCTGTGGCTGAGATCCTGGGGCACACCGGTTTCTGGTGTGGGAGAGAGAGTGGGTGCCCCCCTTACTAATGGAGTGGGATGGGAGGAGGGTGGGGGCAGAGTGGCCTGTGAGTCTCAGATTCAAAGGACAGAACTCAGTTGTCACAAACACGAGTGCCACTTGGTCAGTTTGGGTCGGTGGCGAAATAGACACCAAGAGGAGACTAGACATGTGAGAGACTTATTGTGTGTGTGTGTGTGTGTGTGTGTGTGTGTGTGTGTGTGTTTGGGGGGGGGTCTGAACAGGATAAAGGGACAGAAAGCAAAATCAGGCATGGAGGGTCTTTGGACCATGTGTGGTGGGTCTGACCCTAGGAAAGACAGAGGTGGGGGAGGGAGGGGCAAGAGGACTCAGCGTGGACTCAGACTGCAGCGAGGCTCTGACAAAGTTCCGGCCAGGCCCATCGATGGAGCGTTTCAGCTCCAAAGCTGTCCCCGAAAGGCATCCAGGAAGCCCTCTTCCAACCCTCCCTGCTGTGCCTGATCCTTGGCCCTCAGCCGGGAGCAGCGCGAGAGTTTGGCCTGACACTGACCACAGGGGAGGCTCTGAGGTGTGACAGCCAGAAGCTCTCGGTCAGCCGGGCACCAGGCAGCAAGTCCCCAAGAGGGGAGATCTGATCGGGCAGCCAGCTCCATAGCGGCCACAACTGAGACCGCTTCTTCCCAGAAGCCTCGATCTTGAACGCGTCTGTGAGAGAGCGAACGGCCTCCCTTTCCAATGGACCCACGTGCACACCTTTCCTCGCTAGGCATACACGAGCCCAGAGCAAGCACAATGCACATCCAGATGGATGCACATATAGTACATCGTGCACTAAGCCCTGAACCTGTATGGTCTGCCAGGGACAAGATCCACGACCTTGGAAAGACATTCCCTCTCCGCGAACTTCATTTTTCTCAACTGTGAAATTAGAGGCGCCGTTCTTTTGTTGCTAATATTGTAGGAGTTCACGGATCACTCCTTTTAACCCAAAGCAGGAGAGACAGGGACTATCAGGGAACGGTCCCGGCGAAGAAGAATCATTCCTTCATCTGCCTCGCATGGACTGAGTATCCAGGAAGGCTGGTGAACAGATGATATGGTTCTTGTCTTCCAGACAATATTCGAGTGGAGGCACGGAGGGGGGAGAAAAAGAAGCAGGAAATAGTGCCGGACACTTGAAGGGAATAAATAAGGTTCCGCGTCACAGAGCTGCCCAGGATGAGGCCTGCTGAAATACGCCACGCAGTGTCCATTCGTCCCCTGGGACGGGCGATTTATCCGGTCCACACATATTTATGGGTCATTTACCGCGTGCCAAGCTTGGTGCTATCTGTTTGGTTAAGTGAGTCCTTAGTCAAGACCGTGGACAAAGGCCTTCCTTTCGGACATTTTTCCAGACCTGCCTGGCTCTCTGTTAAAACGGCGCCTGTCACAAACTGGCCGGTGCCTCTCTTATTAACGAAAGCATCCCACGGCCCAAGCTCTTTGTGTTTTATTTTCTTCTGTGGAGGAAAAGGCGATGTGACGTGGCCGGAGGATGCGTCTTGGGCTGAGGGTCGGGCGCCACTGCCTGTCCCACTCTGCCGTGTGCAGGGGCAGCTCACGCGGGCTCGCTCCCTGCTTTGCGGGATGGGGTGGCGACCTGGTGGGGTGTCTTCCAGCTCCCGGGGGACTGCACCAGAATGTTGACTTTTCTGTGGGATTCAGGCAAGTCTTTTTGTTGGATCCATCCATAAGTTTATGTGTTACCACAAATGGGGTATTTTTGTTCCCTCCAATAAGGACTTCCTACTTATTATCCTAGGGCTGGGACAGTCAGGTGGCTCTACTCTGAATGTCCCTATGCTTCAATTAATTTAAGTAATTAATAGTCAGCCCTTTTCCCTACAATCAGTGCTATATAAGATTCCATGTGCATGTAAAGATTCCAACTCAATAAAATGGTATCATGGGTCTGGATCAGTCAGGACAGAAAAACTGTTTTTTTGTTTTTTTGTTTTTTTTTTAAACAACAACTATAAAGAGCCCCGACCTGCTCCTCCCATGGAATTATTAAAAAAAATTAATGTTTACTTATTTTTGAGAGAGAGAGACAGAGCATGAGTTGGGGAAGGAGACACAGAATCCGAAGCAGGCTCCAGGCTCCGAGCTATCAGCACAGAGCCTGACGCAGGACTTGAACTCACAAACCGTGAGATCATGACCTGAGCCGAAGTCAGATGCTTAACCGACTGAGCCACCCAGGCGCCCCTCCTATGGAATTCTTTTTTTTTTTTTTTTTTTTTTTTTTTTTTTTTTTTAACACAACGTACTTTCAATTCCTCACTACCCATTTTTAGCTGTGTGGCCTTGGCCACCTTACCTACCTCCTCGGAGCCTCAATGTCCTCACTGGGAAGATCGTTTTAGGCCATACCCTTCCTTCTGGCAAAACCTTCCTTCTGGGTTTCGTCTCATTTGGGAAATCCAAGGAGAGGCTCTGACAAGAGCCGGCCAGCTCCTCCGCCCCTGGGGGCTGATGGAAGGGGGTTGCCTCGTTGGGCATCCTTCTCTTGCTTTGGCATCCTAAGACCTCGAGGTTGCGGGAAAATTGGGTGACTTTTGTCAAACGGCTGCACACGGCATTGTGTTGGAGGTCACGGTGCTCCGTCAGAGGCGGTGGTAATGTATTTATTTATCACTGCCGACCGTCCACGCCTCCGCCTTCCCTGTTTGTTCTGCCCAAGGCCGTTGGGGTCCGACAGAGATCAACAGTGTTTCTACTGAGATGAAGCAGCTCGTCCAAACCTGAATTAGATGTTAAATCTTTTTGAAGTGGGGAGGAGGTAAAGGAGGGAGGAATCATATTGTGCTAAGAATTTATCCTGTGTTGTTTCCTGTGAGATAATGTCCCCGGAAAGATTTGTTACCCAGCGAGTTGCAAACTGCTGTTTCAGGCTGATAGGTGATGCCAATTCATTTTGATGAATTCTGCCAGTCAGAAGAGTATTTTTCCCTCCTTTTTGTCGCCGGGGCTGGTTGGAAATGGATGATGGTTTTAAGAGCTGGGACAGCATACGCGGTCATGCCCGGGATGTGTGGAATCAAAGATGCTCGGGAACGTCCTCGGTGCTGCAAAAAAGGCACCAAGGACGGCCAGGCTGAAAATTGCCCTCCGCCGCCAGTCTGTGTTTCCAGATGCTTCCTTACCCAGTCACTGATCATCCTCCTGTGGATCCCTCCATGCAGATCCCCCCATACCCTGCACAGTTCCAGATTCCAGACTGCCCTAATGTCCCGTCCCTGCTAGGCTGGGAGGCAGCACAGTGAGCCAGACTCTGGACTCTGGCAGAGCTGGCTACAAATTCTGGTTCCATCCCTAACGGGCTGACCTGGATAAATTACCCGGTCACTGTGACCATTGGTTTCCCCATCTGCGCACAGGAGATAAACACAGTAGAGGTCTGAACATTTGCTCTCCAAATATGGGAACTGAACAGGTTCAGATAGCTTTTTTTTTAAATTATTAAAGTCTATTTATTTTGAGAGACAGAGAGAGTAGAGGAGGGGCAGAGAAAGAGGGAGCGAGAGAATCCATGGAGCCTGATGCAGGGTCCCAATCCACAAACCGTGAGATCATGACCTGAACCGAAACCAAGAGTCTGATGCTTAACTGACTGAGCCATCCAGGCACCCCTACCTCTTTTCTTTTTTAAGCTAATTCCTTGCTATCTGTACTCTTGCTACTCATGCCCTGAAACTGAGGAACAAAATAGGGATGTCCCTGTCAACAGGCTCACTCTCTGCTTTAACCCCATTCCCCCTTTCCGGACCCCTCTACATCTCTTTTGCTTGTGTCCAGCTTCCTCCTCTTGGCTTTGCAGCTTTAAATCAATGATTCCTGACATTTGCTTCCGTTCTCCCCAAGGAAGCATCTATCAGATCACCTTCTTGGGCCCTCTGCACAGGCTGCTGCCCCGGTGAGCCACCTTTGGTCATCGCCAGCAAGACACCAGGGTCGTCTGGTCCTGCTGTGTGCCGAGGGCAGCCCAGCGTTTTGTTCTTAGGTCTATGCCACTCCCGTGGAAATACTCTGTCAGACGGATCCGTCTTCCGTCTCTCCGATGCCTCTGCCACACCTCCGCCACAGCCAAGGGGCCCTTCTGTGTGTGGAGCCCGTGGACTCTTGAAAATGTCTTCCAGACAGAAGGATGTGTGGAAGGAAATCTGGGATCTTGATTTCGGCTGCAAGATTCACATGAATCTCCTTTCTCTCTGGGCCTCAGTTTCCTCCTTCATCCAAAGAGGTGTGTGTGTGTGGGGGGGGTCCTCAGGATATCTTTGCATTTTTCCAGGGCCTCTGTCATCTTCTGGGATTACTTTTGGGGGGATCTCTCCTGGAGAAGGTGGGGGAGGGTGGGAAGAAGGCCATGGGAAGGGCCTCCTGTTCCAGTAGGTTATAGGGTGAATGAGGGGCTCCAGAAGCTTTCACCCTCATCAGGCAATGCCACCCCAATTCACTCCCCTCTGCCCTCAGCAAAGGGTAAGCCAGGCTCACATCACCATCCAGGTTCCCAGCTTCTCCCTCTTCCCCAAACTACTCAGTTCTCAGAAGCCCCCTTTCCATGGAGATGCTTAGGCCAAGCTGGAAAGGTTCCCTAAACAAACAGTCAGTGAGGCAGTGACTGGTAATAAACATCACCAGAAGGCACTCTGGGGACCCACAAGGGGAGTACAGACAGAGATCTTGGCTTGCACGGCCCCAGAGTCCAGGGAGCTGAATGGAAATGACCTGGAGCCCAGTGGTATGTGAATGTGACACTCCAGGATGCTATCCATCACGTGGACAGGGCAGGGGGAAGCCTCCTTGGGACTCTTGAACACTCCCACATAGGAAGTTTCCACGGACCTTGCCCCCTCAGTCTGAGCCTCTGCCATGACGGCTGTAGGATATTTACTGGAACAAATGGATGTTCTTTGCGGATAGATGCTTATTTATGTGGGCTGAAAGTGTCTGTCCCCTTCTTCAGAGTTCTGCTTGGTTATAGAGCAGCTTGGGAACCAAGCTTAAGTCCCAGATCCATGGCATCAACTGCTCCCTATATAGAGGGGAGATAGAGAAAAGAGGAAGAGAATCACCTGCCCCAATTCGGATTCGGCCTTTCTGGGAGGATCCCGGGTGTATGGACTTTAATAAGCTACCCAAGCAATTCTTACTGTGGCGTGAAAGAAAAAAAAAATCAAAGACATAGATGACTTTGGTATTTGGCTTCCTCGTCATTTATGAGTAACTCCTACAAAGGAGACAACGTAACGGTCAAGTTCATGGACTCCTGTGTTTGAATGTCAGGTGCGCTTGCCGCTGTGTGAGTTTGGGGGGTGCCATTTTATGCCCCGCTTCTTCCCAAACTTGGTTCCCCATCTATGAAATGGGGAGGTTGAGAGAAGTGCCCAACTCATGGCACTCATGAGGAGTAAATCATTTATATACAAAAACCTTCCCAATGGACACTCAGCTGGTTTTCACCTCCTGGACGACGCAGAAACTTCTGGATTTCTGCTACACAACAGGGGAGCCAAGACGGTCTGGAGTACCAACAGAAGCCCTCTCTTTGCTCGCCCATACTTTTCTGTTCTATTAATTCTGAATCCACTGCCTTCATGCTGTTGTGGGGACAGCCTCTAAGGTCACCTTCTGTGAGCGTCCCAAGTGACATCTTCCAGCTTCCTAACTTCCCCAGTTAGGCCTTGGTGCAGAGAGGGAAAGGAAAAATCCCCATCTCCCACTGTCCATTACCCTTCTGTCTTCCACAATCCTCCGGGGTCAAAGGAGAAGCTCTCTTCCACTTTACCTCTAATCCCGAAGGAAAGAATGAGCTGGCTTCCCTTTCCTCTTTATTCTGGAGCGAGACCCCTCCCCTTCCTCTTTCCCAGAAGGCATCTTTCGCCCCTTTTCCTGGAGTTATAATGAAAGACGAGAGAGAGAGAGAGAGAGAATGAGAGAATGAGAGAATGAGAAATCATAATAAGGTAGCACACAAAGTCTGATATTTCAAACATATTATACTTAGGCATACATAAATGATGCCCAAAAAATATTTATTGAGTTGCACAGTATGGTTGAAAGAGCATGGACTGAGAATTCAAGCTGGTCTGTTTCAAATCTTGGCTTTGTCACTCATTAACTGCAGAAAGTCAAGACTGGCACAGTGGCCAAGGGCAGGAATGAAATTGTTTGTGCCACATCACCGTGGTGATTTAAGCAGACCTTATTCACGGTGCTCTCTACAGGCACGAACCTGAGATTTTGTTTTACAAGCTGATGATTATGTTGGCTGTCAACGGAGCTTAAATCCTGGCATCTAGGAACTCACTTAAATACTTGTTCAAAGAATATCTGGGTCAGAAATATTCCCCTTTTCCTTCTTGAACTGTTAAAATTCAATAGGAAAGTGACCTGTTCAAAGATGAACTCTATTTTATAAAGATGTTTTCAGTGGGCCCTGGGTAAAAAATATTTCATAAACCAGAGGAAGCCACTAAATCAAGGAGCGGAAAAAGAAATAGACTTGCTAGAGAAGTACCATTTTGGTGTGGGAAGGTGATATATGCAACATTTTTTACTATATTTGGCTGCTAACTCCAGACAGTTTTGGCCTTGATCTATGGCTGAGATTCTGTGGCAGGGCATCATTTGAACTAGCCTTCCTCAGGGCTTTTTGCTGCAACAGGAGACCATAAATGATGATGACTGGGTGACTATTTTGAAAAGAGGAGCAGGGGGCAATTTCAAATAGAAAGTTCTGGCGGATTAACGGAGCTACTGAATATGCTGATCGGGCTACAGGGAATTCTGTAGGTGGAACATGGACCATCACTGGTAGAAGGCATGGACGTGCCTAAAGTGGCTTCTGACCGGGGGTGTCTCTGTTGCCATCTCTGTTCCCTGGGATGTGGACCGAGACAGAGGTCAGCAAGCGAGGTGTTTACTAGCAATGCCTTTAGAACCCACGCCTCTAGACTGGAGGCGAAGGAAACAGAAGCGGGACGACGGAAAAGTCCGGTCGTGAGGCGGTTCCAGAGACGATCTCGGTTGGCCACAGAGGGGGAAAACCGGAGTTAGAACTGTCCCCAGTTGGGCTAGGGAGCTGGGCTTTTCCACTATGGCATCAATCCATCATTGGATTCAGGATGAGCTCGGGTGAGATGGGTCAATGGGACAGTTGAGGCAGCTGCAGAAGGGGCTGACAGGTGAAAGGTGTGGCCAACAGGCTTCCCAGCCGCTGAGCAACAAGGCCTTCACTGAAACACAATTTGGGGGGGCACGTCACAGTACCCACTGTGTTCTTACACGGGGACTGGGAACGTCAGGTCTGTGCACGTTTGGCTGGAGGTCTGACCGGGGTAATCTCCTAGGCTTCTCTAAATAAGATCCAATTACTAATTGATTTGATAACTCCTTGCTATACCAGAGATCTGGGTGAGAGTGAGCACACAGCCATCCCTGCCAGTGGCCCATTCTGTTACGTCCCCTTCCTGCAAGCATGAGGAGAGAGCAGTGCCATTCTGATTGATGAGGGCTTTGGAACTGGACTTACGGACTTTCAAGCCTGGCTGAGCCCTGTCCCAGCTTCCCAACCTTAGAATGGTGGCTTGACTTCTCTGAATCAATTCCCTCCCCTGTAAAATGGGAATAATTACCCTACACACCTTGTATGTTGTTAGAAAGGTCTTTCCCAGAACATGCAGCCGTCAAAGTCTCTGTTGTTACTTGCGTGATTGGTGGTGTAGAGAAGGGAGAGGACCCACTCATTTACCTTTTCCAATCCAAGCAAGACGGCAGCAGGAACCTGGGCTTTGTGGGCAGAGGTCCCGTCAGGGTCACACATCGTGGTTCAGTAGAGTCTCTGGGGTCGGCTCCTCCTCTCAAAACCCTGGAGATGACGGGAGCCATGAAATTAGTCTCCAGGTTGCCTTGGCAATGGGTGTCCTACCTGATTGAAACTGAAGGGAATCATGGATCACCTCACTGTCAGGAAATGTCAATGTCAGGCCCTGGGGTTTCAGCTGTACGTGTGCCCAGATGTGCACATGGAGACACGCGGGTGTGTCTGAATATCGAACACCACTGGTTCTCAGAGTGGGTCCCTGTACCAGGAGAGGCAGCATAAATTGAGAATTCGTTAACAATGCAAATTGTGGGGCCTCACCCCAGACCTACGGAAACTCTGGGGGTGGGTCTGTATTTTAATAAGACCTCCAGGTGATTCTGATGCGTGTTTTTGTTTGAAAATCAGGGGCGCCTGGGTGGCGCAGTCGGTTAAGCGTCCGACTTCGGCTCAGGTCATGATCTCACAGTCTGTGAGTTCGAGCCCCGCGTCGGGCTCTGTGCTGCCAGCTCGGAGCCTGGAGCCTGTTTCCGATTCTGTGTCTCCCTCTCTCTCTGTCCCTCCCCCGTTCATGCTCTGTCTCTCTCTGTCCCAAAAATAAATTAAAAAAAACGTTGAAAAAAAAAAAAGAAAATCAGTGGTAAAGATAAGAGGTCGACAAATATTTTTCTATAAAGAGCCGGATGATACACATTTTAGGCTCTGCAGCCCTCGCATTCAGTCTGTCAAAATGACTCAGCCCTACCCTTGCAATGCGAAAGCAGCCATACACAACATTTAAATGAATGCATGTGGCTGCACCAAAATAGAGTTGTACTTTACAACAGGCAGGCTATAGGTTTTCTGGCATACCAGTCTCCGGTGTAGGCACGTGCAGGATCACGGTTTCCTCCCTCAAGGTGACTCCCCTCCTCCACCATGAGATGTTCATTCCTTTATTTATACATTCAATAACTCATTTTATTTCTCTATGGTATTATGGACCTCTGCATGCTAGGAGCTCTAAGGACAGGAGGTGCCAACAGGAAATGAGAGACACCATCCCTCCATCACGGAACTTAAAGTTTAACAGGAGACCTAAAAAGCAATTCACAAGTAACTAAGATAAATGCAGGGCACCGAGGAAAGAGGATTCGAAGGGTTTGAGGGTGACCTAATCTAGTCAGAGGAAGGTGGAAAAGGCCTTTCTAAGGAGCTGTCTTTTAAGAGGGAATCTTAACGATAGTAACTAGGTGTCTGATACTTTTTCTGTAAGACTTTGTGCTCATAGCTCACTTCACCCCCCAATAACTCACTGAGGTAGGTACCGTTTTTATTCCTGGCTCGCAGAAGAAGAGAGTGAGACTCAAGAAGGATGTACAGTGTGTCCCCAGGTTTGAGCCCAGGCTGTCTGGGTCTAGAGGCTGTGTTCCCAGCCACAGCTCCGTATTAACTAGATAACGGAAAAGAGAAGAACATTCTAGGCAAAGACAGTAGTTTACAGTCCAGTGGGGTGAACAGTCCCTACTTTAGTAATTTTATTTCGAGGAGTCTCTTATAATCTAGACATCATGTTAGACATCAAGGATGCAGCTGGAAAGAAGCCAGAAAGGCCTTCACGGAGAGTACAGATGAGTGCAGAAGACAGACGTCTCTGAAAACTAAGAAGGAAGGAGCAGAGGGGTAAGTGGGACAGGTAAAAGTGCACGCAGGAGTTTAGGGGATGGGCTGAGGCTTTATTTAAACTGAACAAAGAAAGAGCTGGGAGATTAAGATCTAATCACCCTCCTAGACTTTTGTGTCTGGTGACATATCTAACACTCTGTTGGTTAAATGCAATTTCTGGCCACAGATATTTATATGGCTACACACACACACACACACACACACACACGAAGTGTTTTGTCATATAGGGAAGGGAAAGATACGTTACTAGCTGCTATGGGGTTACTGGATTAATGATTTGTTAATAAAACAAAGTAAATGCTCACTTAACACCCTATCCCCAAATACTAAATTCAAGATGAATTAAATAATTGTGTTTTATAACAAAATTCTACCCTAGTATAAATAACATAAACATCTTAATATATTTAAGTTTAAAATCCCAAAGTGTTGTTCTGTCAGAATATATATTCAGAGGACGAGAAGCAAAATAAAAATAACACCACACGGAGACAAATTTGCATTAAGTGTGGCAGAAAGAGAATTACTATCTGTGCTATAAAAAGAATTCATACAAATAGCAAAGGAAAAAAGTCCATAATTCCCAAAGTGAAATGTGAACATAATCTCAAAAGACACGGACAGGACCTCGAGCTCATGATGTAGAAAACAAAATTGGCTAATAAATGTAGACGGTGTTTAGTCTCAGTGGTAATCAAAGAAATTTGAACACAAAAATCAGTGTGGTACAGTCTGTCATATAAATTAGCAAAGTCTATAAAAACAATCATATTATGGGGAGATTATGATGAAATGAATACTCTCAGAGTTAATGGAGTTCGAAATCAGCATCAAATTGGGAAAATCTTGCAAGTTGGCAATAGGTACCAAGAACACTAGAGATATTCACACCTTTTGACCAAGTGTTTGCATTTCTGGGAATTTTTCTAAAGACATCGTGTTTGTTTCCTAGAGCTGCTATAATGAGGTACCACAGACCAGTCATCTCAGGACAGAACAGAAATGCCTTGTCTCACATCTGGAGGGTGTGAGCACGACTGGCTGCTTCTGAGGGCTGGGAGGGAGGCTCTGCACCATGCCTCTCTCCTAGTGCCTGAAGATTTGCTAGTGATCTCTGGCGTTCCTTGGCTTGTGAACGCATCTGTCAACCCGAAATTTGCCTCCATCTACGTGTGGTTCACCCGTAGGCATGTCTGTCTCTGTCCAGACTTCCCCGTTCCCCCAGTCCTATTGGGTTTGGGTTCACCTAATGACCTCATCTTATTTAGCCCACTTGGTAGCTTCTTCTATAGGGACCTCACAACTTGTGGATGTTCTAACGCCATCCCTAACCCTCTAACCTCCAGCTTAGGGATCTAAGCTAGTCCTGCCCGCTTATTCTTCTACCAAAACCTCCTTCTGGAATATCGAACCAGTTCCTATCCCTGCCTAAGTCTTTCTTTTCTTAGTGGGGTTCTATCTATTCAACTTCAAGCTCTTCTTCTTGCTTTCGTTCCTTGGCTTGCAAAATTTATTTTTCCTGGAAGGCTTAGGAGTGCTGGGTAATTTTATTATGGAATTGTGGAATTCCAGAATTTAGTTCTAGAACGATTTCTAAAAAAGATAATGTGTCCAACTAAGGACTACCTCACTCTTCTCTGTGACAATATTATTTGCATATTTCATATTGATGATCACATTATTTAGTGTCATCAGATACCATTTTGACAATGTGTACATATGCAACTGGGGCCAACATTTTGCACCTCTTGTTAAACACTCTCTCAGGACATACTGCAGCAGCTAAAAGATTCTTAGGTGTCCTAAGAGAGAACCATGTTAATTCCGCATGACAATTTCCATTTGCACCAGGAAAAAAAAAATTACCATTGACCTCACCACTGACTTCTGAGAAAGGATGCTTCCGTTAAATGAGGAGCTGCTTCCTGAGCTGATTGTTTCCATTCATTTAGCAAACGGATCTACAAGGAAATGCCAGCAGGTGCAGAACGGCTCACCAAGGTACACAACGAGGAATCTGACATCTTCTGGGAAATCGAGGAGGCTGAGGTGAGGAAGAGGCGGTAGGGGCAGGACGGTGGGAAGACAGGAGGCAGCACAGTGGGCCAGGGAAGGCCGGGATGAGTGGATCTCTTCTGGCAGGCAAGAAAGTCTATGATTTTTGAGTTCCTATCGTGTGATCTCTTGGCGAAAACTCCAGCTTGGTATGAAGTCCACTACGTTTAAAACTGCCATGTGTGAGTGATTTCTGTTCTATATTTTATTTGTTATTACGTACAGTGCTTTGCTTGATGAAAAGCTGGGTATTCATCCCACAGTGAGGCAAGCAGGAACCCCAGAGGTGGAGGAGACAACGAGATTGTAAGGATTCCAAGCACCTTGCATGGAATCTGGAGAAATTTGGGGGAGGCCACAGGCTAGTAAGTGGACTCAAGAAAATTGTGGCTGTGTCTAAATGGCTATGAAGGCTCCAGAACACCTGTGGGTTACAGGAGCGTGACCGGCTTCTCCCTCTGGTAGGAGCGGACCCTGGGATGCCTCTCCACCAATCTCCCTTTCCTCTTGGGCTGCAGCTGTCCTACCAGCTGTCCCTGGGCCTCTTTTAAATGGAAGGAAGCAACGCCTCCAACCTACATGTTTTAAAGGACCTTTTTTTTTCTTTTTAATTGAGGAAAGTTTGCACAATGTAAATGAACAATGGGTCTCATTTCCAGCCTCCCCCAGAAAGGGGCCGATCTTTGATTGATGCAGGAAGGAAATCGAGGCTAGACTTTCCAGACACCAGTGTTAGAATGAGGGGACCAGCTTGAGATATGATGCAGAAGAGGAAAGCCAAAATTATTTTCCGGTCGCTGATCCAAAGCTTTCCAATTTCAAGCCCCTTATGGGATTTGGTATTTTCGGGGATAAACAAGGTACCTGTGAGGCTACCGAGAGAAACACGAACCATCTGAGCATTTTAGACCCTGGACTTATCTTTGGATGAAGACAGAGGGAACACCTGACCACCTGCTGTGTGGTAAGATCTGTGATACTCACTTCACAAGTGTTTTCTCATGTAATACCACATGACGGCATCCCTAAGAAGCATGTGCAATTATCCCACTGTACAGGTGATGGATCTGAGGCTCAGTAAAGTGACTGTCCAATGCCACTTGGCCAGTGGGTGTGCCAAACGCTGCTGATGTGGCCTGCAAGTGACTGGTTGGGGAAGATGATATGGCTAGCAGCTACTGTCCTGAACAACGCAGAGATAGAACATTCCCATCGCTGCAGAAAGTTCTACTCTAGAGAGGGTAGAACAGATTGAAACAGTCCCAGGCAACAGGGAAGGATGTTTGTAAAAGTAAAGGGTTTAGCAGGAACGAAGCAGAGGGTGGGTGATTGGGACTCCAGGACCGAGATGGAGCTCCCTAGCCTAGGCTCCGTAAAGAGTAGATACGGAGGGCTCGAAGCTGGCAGGAGAATAGATGACCCCTTTCTAAGACTCACGGTGAACAGGTTGGAGGACATTACATGGATAGTGCAGCTCAGTGGGCAGGGTCGCAGACAGACTTTAGATCATGTCTGCACCTTGACGGTGGTCATGGGGAACGTGACATAGAGTCCGCTTTGTCCCCAGCTGGATAAGGGGTTGGTATGGGTGAGCCTGCACTGACTGATAGGGCAGAGCTGTGGCAGGTGGAGGCTGGCAACAAAAACCTTCAGCCAATCTTATGCTCACATTTAGACTGTGTGTGTGTGTGTGTGTGTGCTGCCTTTCACTCCCAGGGAATCTGAAACAATGATGGTATTTGAAGGAGACTGCGATTTCCTTGGACCTGTCCTGAAAAGTCGGGGGATAATCCTCATAACTCTGTGACCCTTTTTTAAGCCATTACCTGCATTTTATTGTTGAGTGTAAGTTCTGCATAACTGTTCAGTTAGTTCAGTTTCAAATATACCAACTCCATGATCACTACAGGCAAAATGATACCTTCTTACTGCAATCTTCAGAGACATCGTATCTAATCCTTTGATAAAGATTATGGCGGACCGATGTGATTTGACACGACATTAGTCTTTCACCATCTCTTAATGTGGTATGTTACACGTCCTCCTAACCTACTCCACATCTGAGCTCTCCCTTTTGGTCCCTCCCTTCCACTGTAACGCAGATTCTCATACAAAAGATTCCCCTACTTCAACCACATCGTCACTCCCCACTGCCAGTAAGGTAAATCCTAGCCAATTTCTCAGAAATCATTGGTGACCCCAGCTGTGCTTTGCCAGTGCTGTTCCTTGTGATAGGCCCTTTTTCTCACTCACCTAGCAAATACCCAGTTACCCTTAAGACCAGTCCAATTGTCATGGCTCCTGGGGGGGGGGGGGCGGTATTCCCCAGTGTTGCAGGAAAAGTTATTTGTTCCTTCCTCTATAGTCTCATTTTGTATTTTGTATTTAGCCACATTTTTGGCTTTTAAGATAAAGTGAGAATTATTGGAAGGAAGCATATATCAAAGAGAGTTAACAACAACAAAAAAAACTATATTGAACTCAGTCTCCCCTGTCTTCTAGCTTTCTTTGATACATTTAACTATCGTCATTGTTAAGTGATTAACCATATTATGTGCCATTCAGCACACTCCATGTTTATAATAATTACCTGTAATTCTCAAATAAACTTTTCAAGGCAATTGTTAGCATCCACATTTATAACCAAAGAAAGTGAGTCTTACTTGCCCAAGATCATCTAGCAGGTGGATGATAGATTAAAATCCTGTGTTCTTTCTAGTGCATCACACTGCCTCAGGTTTCCATTATTAAGGAGACAGAAGCCTGGGTTTACAGTGGAGACCAGGAAGCTCTACTGAACCCTTAGTCATAAAAGCAGATCCAGGAATTATAGTCAAGGGTGGAATGATTAACTGTTAAGAACATACAGGGGAAAGGGGAACATGCTAAATAACACCATGGCAGCGTAAACAACAAAATCCAGACAAATGAGCCTTTTTCTTCAACTCACAGATTGCAAGGAAAAGAGAGGAAGGAAGAAAAAGGGGAGAGAGAGAGAGGTACTGAGAGAAATGCTACTTTAATCTAGAGACTTAAGTGATACATCAACAGTTGCAATGTATGTATCTTATTTCAATCTTGATTTTCACTAAAAAAAATCCAGAAAAATGAATTAAAAAGAGATCAAAGAAAAATAAATAAATGTTGAAAAAGAGATCAAAGGAAATCTGAATGCTAACTGAAGATCTGATAAAATTAATAAATTATTATTAAACTTTTAGGTGTGATAATGTAATCATGTTTAAAAATGAAGTCCTAGTTTTACATAGATAAATATGAAAATATTTATTGGTGCAATGATAGATATCTCGGATATGCTTTAAAATAATCTGGAAGAAGGGCTGATGGTAGGAGTATAGATACAACTAGATTGGCCATGAGTTTGTAATTGTTGAAGCCGGTGATGGGAATTTTGGAGTTCACTTTATTCCTCTAAGTTCAATTTCTAATTACACATTATGGGGCGCCTGGGTGGCTCAGTCGGTTAAGCGGCCGACTTCGGCTCAGGTCACGATCTCGCGGTCCTTGGGTTCGAGCCCCGCGTCGGGCTCTGGGCTGATGGCTCAGAGCCCGGAGCTTGCTTCCGATTCTGTGTCTCCCTCTCTCTCTGCCCCTCCCCCATTCATGCTGTGTCTCTCTCTGTCTCAAAAATAAATAAACGTTAAAAAAAAATTAAAAAAAAAAATAACAGTGATTAGCCAGATATGCACCTCCCATGAGCAGAAGGATTGATAGGTATTTTGGCTATTTTGCTATTAAGAGATTAAGATGTCAAAGCAGAAAACATATCTTCGAGCCAGATTCTTTTTTCAGTAGCCAGTTTGCTAGACCTACCCTTTTAGAAATAAATTCCTGGGGGTGAGGGGAAATCACAGCGTTTCTTTTTGTGCTCTGTCACTTGCTGTTATGAGAGCCTGTATTTTCAAAATGGCTTTGGATTTACCCTTTGATTTATTAAAATATGTGAATTTTTGTCCTCGAAACAATTTTTCAGTTTTGCGTTACGTGATTAGTCTAGGAGATTCCAGAGAGAGGGAGAGACTCTAGAGAACCCTTGTTTGCCAAAGTGCCATTTGTGTGCCAGAATTAAGAGTCTCCATAGAAACTCTTTCTACTCCCATGTTGGTCGGACTGAGATGAGGGCATGCTGAGATTTTCCCACCAGAAGGAGGGAGTGAGTTGGAAGCAACATGAGTTGGGCCCTGGGAGGGACCAGTTACTTGCTTCAGAAAGAGGAAGTTCCCTGAAATCACTCAGCCCAAGAGTAAAGCAAAGTCAACTTCCGTCTGGGTCAAGGTTGGTATGTAAGAAGTCTTATTGCAAGGGTAAGGGATAGTGGACGAGGGCTTTGGGTCTCAGCAAGGCTTTCTTCATTCTATCAAAGTCAAGCTCCCTAAAGAGGTCTAGTCAAGATGTGGATACAGCGGGTCTGCTCAAAAAGGTCTTGTCTGGTGGAGGTGGGGTCTAAGCTGGGAGGCCACAGTTTTTTTCCTGGGCTACATCACCCACAGCATGAAGAGTGAGAGTCCAAAACAAGTGAAGGAGACCAGTCAGTCAATCAGGTGTTAGGCAACATAAAGGAGCTTGGGATGAAAGGGCCCATGATGCGGCATCCGGGAATGTGTTGTGTTCTCTCTTGCACCCACATACGTCGACTGCAATTTACAGAGTGTAACTATTCCTGAGCCCACTTTCTTGGTGGGCAGGAGCATGTTGACATCTTCCTTAACTGGGTCTTTATTGCCCTAGGATTAGGGAGGGCTATGGAGACTGGGGGCAGTAGTCAGTGCCCACAGCTGTGCTGGGAAGGGCTGGGGCAAGTACAGTGAGCGATTTTTTCCAGCTGCATCTTTGCTGACCCATGAGGAAATGCAAGGCACCGTAGCCTAGAAGATGAGGTACGTCCTCTTTGCCAGGGTTATGGCCCAGTTTTGAGCTGAGCCTGAAGCTAATGCTCTGGGCCAACAGCCATTGAGACCTTTAATGGCCAAGGCTTCCCCCAGTCAGGGAGCCTCAAATTCTGCAATCTACACTCCACACTTTATGCTGTTTACTTATCTGATGGAGCTGTTCTTTTGGAAAGCTGTGTTATTCCTGTAATGCAAAGTGACAGAGAAAATAAAAACACCCAGCTGAGAAAAAGCCACAATGTTAATGTGAAACACAAACTTTCTGTTCATCTGAATCTTAGTTTATTTTAAAACAGAACCATAACAGCTCAGATCCTGGGGACCGGGAGGGGCTGTTGCTGCAGCTGCCCGGCTCTCAGATCCTTCCCTGACTTGCCTTTTGGTCTTAATCCTTTGCACTGTTCCCAGGAGTCAAAGTGGTGTGATGTGGGTTTGCCCTCCTTGAACGTGACTCCAAGACCAAGGGCGAGCGAATTCTGGGGTTTACAGTAGATGAGCCTACAACTAATGTCACCGAGTTCTGCCCACTAACCCTGCAGTCTCCCTGACTGAATAAAAGCTTGGCCTGAGGTTCCTGGGGGCTTTGTTCTGGAGGAATCTGGCTTTTGTGTTTCATCTGAACCAAGTTTGGGGTCTGATCCCAAAATCTTACAGCTGGCATTGTGCAACATCTGGTTGGCATCTTCTCTGCCCTGTTTCCTGGTGTTTGCCTGCATTTTTTGGAATTAGCTCCGTTTTCTTAATATTCTTTGTTTCTCAATGTTTTCTGAACGGCATTATCCACATAAAGAATGTTAGCCATATAAAGCCCTGGGGAGGATCTTGCTATGTAGCCTGCTTCCTGTCCTCACTCTCCCTCCAAACTAGAAAAACAGGAGCCCATGGTGGAAAATGAAGAGCAGCAGTCCAAGTTTAGAAGAAAAGCAGGAAATTATCCCAGAAGAGAGGGTTTCATGAAACAAGGGGAGGCAGATTATGTCACATTGCACCTAAGAAGGGAGACCAGAAAAGTGGCCGCTGGGTGAAGAACCGGTGCCCTTCAGGAGGGCTGTGATGGTCAAACCCAGAATGCAATAAATCAAGAAAAGTGCATGCGAGGGAAGAAAAAGGAAACAGTGCCTCTTCAGGAGATTTGCTCTTGAGTACCATGCCCTACTTGGGGTGCACATTAGAATCCCCCCTGGACAGCATTTAAAAAATACTGATGCCTGGGCTCCATCCCAGAGATTCTGATTTAACTGATCTTTCGAGGGGGAGCGTTTTGCTTATTTTAGTCTATTTTTAAGATGAAAACCAATGGACTTGTTTGTGGCCTGAGTGTCAACCGTCAGTAGAGAGGAAGAGATTAAAGGCGCAAGGTGGGCGGTGGACGGACGATGCCATGAGATTGCCCAGGAGGCAGCAGCTGGGATCAGAGCCCAGATGGTTGACCTTGGACCTGGGCAGGTGAGCTTAGAGCACAAGGTGGCTTCCTCTGCCAGTACGTGTTCTCACTTGATGGTTTCCAGTCCTTGACAAAAGAGGCCAGGTTATCTTCTCAGAATTTTTTTTTTTTTTTTTTGACCAAAGCAGAGCGTCTAATGAGGTTTTGGCGTGGCTTACAGACACTACTCACTCTGAGGAGTATAATAAATGATATGGGGAAACTTCCTCCCTGTGCTTAAGTATAATCATAAATGTATTTGCAGGATGCCTGGGTGGCTCAGTCGGTTAAGTGTCTGACTCTTGATCTCGGCTCAGGTCATGATCTCACAGTTCATGAGTTTAAGTCCCGCATCAGACTCTGCACTGATGGTTTGGAGTCTGCTTGGGAGTCTCTCTCTCCTCTGTGTGCCTCTCATCTCTCTCTTTCTCTCTCTCTCTCTCTCAAAATGAATAAACTTAAAAAAAATGTATTTGTGATAGAAGTGAAAATGATGGAAACTGGGGGTGGGAAAAGGGTGGGCAACAAAAACGGACCAGGAGTAAATCATGACTGGAGAAGGGAAGAATGGATGTATTTAGACACCTACCCAAACCCCTCTACAACAGCTCCTGAAACTGTGGGGACAATTCGTTCCAAATCTACTTGGTTTTTTCTTAAGGTATTTCATTTGAGGAAGGCCACGTTCACGCTAGTGGTCTATCACGATGACTCAGTCTTAATGTGTTGTGCCAGAGAGAAGGAGATAAATTCAGGAGAGAACAAACCAATGAGCCAGGGAGACTGAGACACAAGCAAGTGGTGATATCTCAGGTGAAAAGGCATGAAGACATCGAGTTGAGTAATGCAGACCAGGTGAGGAGAGAGAACAAAGCTGGGTGAGGAGGTGGGGGCAGGCAATGGAGGTGGGTGTGTCCTAGGCAAGGCTTGCACATGTCTTTTCCTTGACTCTGACATTTCCTTTGCAATAGAGTGTGGCCTGGGACTTAAAAGGGCTGGTAGGAATACCTATCACCAGGTTTTGTAATTATTGGTTCATGTCTATCACACTTAGTAGGAAATGTATTAAAAAATTGTTTTGGAGCACCTGGCCGGCTCAGTTGGTTATGCATCCAATTTGAGTTCAGGTCATGATCTCATGGGTCATGGGTTCAAGCCACGCATTAGGCTCTGTACTGACAGCTCAGATATTGGAGCCTGCTTTGGGACCTGTGTCTCCCTCTGTCTCTGCCCCTACCCCACTCACACTCTGTCTCTCTCTCAAAAATAAATAAACATAAAAAAAAATTTTAATAAAAAATTAAAAAATTGCTTTTATGGGGCAAGTGAGTAGTTCAGTCGGTTGAGCATCTGACTCTTGATTTCATGAGATCGAGCCCCGTGGCAGGCTCTCCACAGTGTGAAGCCTGCTTGGGATTCTCTCCCTCTCTCTCTGTCCCTCCCTAACTTGTACTCTCTCTCTCTCTGAAAACAAATAAACATTTAAAAAATGTTTTTTATGTAAAGATCAGATGTCTGAGACAAAAAAAAAAAAAAGAAAGAAAATCAAGTGATCCAAGAAATACAAAATAAAAAGGAAGATATCTCTCCATCTCTCCTACCCTGTAAATCCTGTTCTCCAGAGGCCACCACCATTAATATTTTGCGGGTAGGAATTCTTAAATGGGCACTTTTTTGATACCATTTTTTAAGGGTAAAACTAGATAATTGTATAATAATGTGATAAGTAAAAAGAA
Organism: Neofelis nebulosa; assembly: GCF_028018385.1. Classification (NCBI taxonomy): domain Eukaryota; kingdom Metazoa; phylum Chordata; class Mammalia; order Carnivora; family Felidae; genus Neofelis; species Neofelis nebulosa. Next base: position 121,420,973 of record NC_080790.1, read on the forward strand.
GAAGAAGTGTTGTAAATCTCCAACACAGCTGCACAGGGAACTCTCTGACAAGCTCAAGTTTTTGAACGATGTCTGCCACTGGTGAGGAAAACAGGCTGAGTTTATCGGCGTGACTTTTGAGGAATGATGGATAAAAGGAAGGAATGTAGGCAGACAAAGATAGTCACAATCTGTAAAGGTGTATAAAGAGGGATTATCACATCTGGCAGCAATGATTTTACTGGCTCTGAGGCACCATAGGAGAATAGATGGCTAAAGAGATCATTTGTGTGCATTTAGACTGGAATGTTATGCTCACCAGGAGCCAGTATGCACTTACTAATATAAATCCGGAATTAGCTTAAACCACCATTCTTTTTAAAAAATAAGGTCTTTAAAGAGGTTGGTAATTCAAAGAGAAAGAAAAGAAATCCTAAGCCTGAAGTTAATCAGGGACTTGAAATGTGATCTCATGATATTCTTACAGACAAGACAAAGGGACGCATTCTGGATAGTGTTGAAGTTGGGATGGTTTTAAGCTAACAATAGCCAAAGGATGCTATAAACTAATCATCCTCAATGGAAAAGTGGAAGGAGCTGTATTGTGACTCCTGTCTTATTTTATATTTTATTTTCATGGTGAAAGCATATATTCGGTATCTGGTACATAATAGATGTACACGAAGTATTTGCAAGAAATGAAGTGTGAGAATGAATATACAAATAAATGAATGAATGATTGTATGAATGTGAAAGGGACAGATAACTAGTAATCTGGCTGACACAATTAGGAGAAAAGAAAGAAGAGAACAGGAAGAAAAGAAAAGAAAAAAGAAAGGAAAGGAAAGGAAAGGAAAGGAAAGGAAAGGAAAAGGAAAAGGAAAGAGAAAAGAGAAAAGAAAAGAAAAAAAAGAGAAAAGAAAAGAAAAGAAAAGAAAGGAAAAGGAAAGGAAAGGAAAAGAAAAGAAAAAGAACTTCCTGAGCAGTGGACAGGAATGGTCATCAACCTGCCACTCAGTAGGTAGGAATGTCAGGATTCTCAGTTTCTAAAGCACAGAGAAGAGGCTTGGCGGCTGTAAGAAAACTTTGCTATTTCCTGAGCCTCCTGGTTTCCCAGCTTTATGCTGTTTTAACATTGCAATGGAATTGGGTGGAAACTTGCAGAGTCCCACCAAATCCCCCTCTCTCTTCTAGTGCTCCCAGAGAGAGTGCATGGTTCACCATTAAGACTTTATCAGTTTCCTACCTAACAATCTGCACTGTAGAAACTCTCCAGCATCACATGGCAGCAATGAGCCCCTGGCCCCTTGGCCTCTGGATACATTCCTGGGAAGCTGTTCAGTCTCTTTGCCCTCCTCCCAATTTATTCTCAAGCACGCAAATGAGATTCCCTTAGCTATGTTTTGGAGGTCTTAAAATTGGAGTCTAAACTTTAATGGTTTGCTCAGCTTGTGCTTAAAAGTACCATCAGAATCCTGGGCATGCTGCTCTCGTCTGACTCACCACCCAAACCTTCTTTTCAGGGGGCAAAGAAGGAATGTCCCCCTCTCCCCTTTTCCCAGTCCCACATTATTCTCTCACAGATTTCTCCCCTTCAGTGATGAATAGGACTTTTAATGAGAACTTTTAAGATCCACTCTCTTGGTAACTTTCAAATGTAAAATACAGAAGCATTAACTACAGTCGCCATGAGGTACATGACACCCCCACAACTTATTTATTTTATAACCGGAAATTTGTATCTGTTGACCACCTAACCCCTTTTTGTTCACCCCATCCCCACCTCAGGCAACTACCGATCTATCGGTTATATCTCAATTTAAAAAAAAGAATGAGTTTGTACTTTGTGAAAAACAGACCTGGTCAGGATGTGGCAAAGTCAGGGCTGGCCCTAGACGGTCATCTTGTTGTGAGAGCACAGTCTCTGCCTGGTTCGTCCCCCATCCTTCATATTCTTGTTACTTAAAGCGTGGTCCAAACTGCCTGGGAGTTCGTGGGAAATGCAGAATCTCAGGTTCAGCCCTAGACCTGCTGAATCAGATTCTACAGTTTAACACGATCACCGGGTGATTCATGGGCACATGAATGTTTCAAAGTACTGCTCTGTATCCCCCAAGGCAGGATGGTGAAGAAGCAATCAGCCAACATTTGTTTGTTGTGTGAGTAGGCAGGGAGAAAGAGGAAGGGAGAGAAGGGGAGGGGAGGGAATGGAGAGAAGTCAAGTTGAAATCACACAAATCAGTACGAGGTGAAACAGTCTGGATCTGTGGCAAGGATGACATAAAATTGTACCTAATCGCATATAGTAACACAAGGCAATTGCTACAGGTTTTTCCCACTTTAATAAAAGTAAAGTACCATGCACCCTAGGAAGGATCACTGGCATATTCACATTTCATTTCCTGTCTTAGAAGAGTGTTTCTAAATAGGTTAAATATGCCCATCTTTCCTTGAGTCGAATTTTAGCGAACTCTTCGTAAAAGGGGACAAAAGGGAATTCCTCCCTGAATGAGAAGAAGTTGGGGAGACCACTGGATGGGTCCATCCGTGCAGTCAGCGTGGCTTGAAAAATGCTAAACTGGTGTCAGGGAGCCCACCGTCCAGTGTGGGAGACAAGCCTAGAAACACTCCTACACAAAAAGCACAATACACGTACTCTATCACGTGCTATTATAGCCAAATGCTCTGAACATCATGGGAGCTCATGGGTGAAAACAGGTCTTTGCTGAGAGTGGGGAAAGGGTCAGAGAGGCTACCCCAGAGGGTACAGTGCTTCAGGTGAACCTTGAAGGCTAGCCTGGCATTCACCAGATAGTCTAGAATAAGGTGGTAGTGTACGCTAAGGTGATAAAGAAGAAAGCATGTCTTGGGGACTGAGGTAGTGTGGTGTGGCTGACATGCAGGATGTGGGGAAATGGGAGGCCAGGGGACACGAGACTGGTGAGGTGGGTGGGGCCAGATCAGAAGAGCTCTGAATGCCAGTCAAAATAGGGGAAGGTGTGAGTGAATATTCTCATTTTATTTGTATATTTTTTAAATGTTTATTTATTTATTTTGAGAGAGAGAGAGAGAGAGAGAGGCAGAGAGAGAGACAGAATCCCAAACAGGCTCCACACTGTCAGCATATTTTGAAAGAGAGAGAGGCAGAGAGAGAGAGACAGAATCCCAAGCACAGGTTCCGCACTGTCAGCATAGAGCCCAACGTGGGACTCAAACTCACAAACCATGAGATCATGACCTGAGCCGAAACCAAGAGTCAGATGCTTAGCTGGCTGAGCCACCCAGGCGCTCCAATATTTTCATTTTAGAAAGATCATTTGTAAGGTAGTGTGGGTGACAGACAGACAGGGATGGGGATGAGAAGAGAGAGGTAGGGGGCAAAGGCCAGAACAGGGGGTAATTCTGGAGTGAGGGGACCAGCGAATGGGGCAGCTGCATCATTCAAACAAGACCAGATGGTCCTGAGAGAGGAATTTCAGGCAGTGACCAGCCACGGAGGCAGGACTCAGGAGTGTTTCAGTGAAATTCAGGAAAGATTTAGGCTTTGCTGTGCTGCGACTGCTCTATGTGTTGACAAATGATCCACAGCAGTCACAAACCTGGCTGCTGAGATTTCAAGGCTAGTTGTGGGAAGGACAAGAACACTTATCAGTCCGGAAGCTGTTTTCTGTCGTTATGACATTTTGGTTTGCTTTTTAAGTAACTCGTGCCATTCTGCGAAGCTCTGGAGAAAACCCCAAGTGTCTTTTACCACCAGGATAGACGTTTCCCCAAGTTAGAAACTCATACTTGTAAAGAATCCAAGTTCACACTTGTGAACTTCCAGTCGGCTTCTTCCTAATGGGTCCACGGAGCTCCTCTAAAGGCATATCAGTATGGTGCAGCACATGGAAAAAGAAACACGGGTGAGAAGGTGGGTGGGAAGGGAGGTTTGTCAAATATTTTAAAGAGCTGACAAGAGCCCAAATGTCTACTCTGCTAAATCTGAGTATTTAAACTCAGAAGCAAATGTCACTTGACTTTCTGGGAGGCATGTGCTCTGGGTATGGGTGGGGGTGGAGGTCAGGACACTCTTCTATTTGAATTTCTTCTTCTATTTGTAAGCTCTTCTATTTGAATTTCTCCTACCTTTTCACCACCCAGGCTACTTACAGCCAGGACAGCCAGGACCTCATCTTCCCTATACTCCAGGGTTTCTTAACTGAGGCTCTGTGGTTCTCTAGAGTCTTGGAATCTCCTGAAATTGAATGCAGACTCTATGTGTAAGCACAGAGCTTTTGGCCAGTTTCCTGAGTTGAGTCCATAGCATTACATGAGATTCTCAAAAGATTCATGACCTAGAAGAAAGAATCATAGCTCTACACATCACCAGCCCTCCAAGCCCTGAGTAGGCACATCATCTCCTTTTCCACCAGCATGAATCCTAAATTCTTTCCAGCTACCATCACTGTCCTGAACCCCCAGCCATTGTCTCTATTGCTTGTTGGGCTGCTTAGAAGATACACCTCAATGAGTGCACCCCAAAGCTGACCTTATTATCTTCTTCTCAAACTTGTGCCCCCTTTGTGACAAAATGCCTCATACTCATTTCTTACCGTCTGCAGCCAACCTGTCACTAACGCCTGATAATATAACCTCTGTTTTTTTTGAAAGTTTTCTCCCCTTTTTGGTTTTCTGTTACTTAGAGAACAGAATCCAAACTTGTAAACAGGCTGTAGGAGCCCCTGAATGAGTGATCCCTGCCTCATCTCCCAACATCACGCCAGCTAGCACTCCACCTATACCTTGCACAGGTTTACACATGTCTTTGTGTAAGCTGGTCCCTCTTCCTGGAATACTCTTTGCCCAACTGGGTGTCTGACAGTCACATCTGCAAAACTCAACTCAACCATGTCTTCTCTCCAATGTCGTCGTAACTACCAAGCTACCTCCTTCTTCTATGTGTATACGGTGTCTTTGGCATAGCACTTAATCCAGTGGGTTTATTTCTTCACTCGTGTGCCCATCTCTCCAACTGGGCCTTGCATTTCTAGAGGGCAGCTACAGTGATTAATCTACCGCCGAATCCATAGTGCTTAGTGTAAGAAGGCTCAGCATTCTGTGGGCATCAAATAAGCATGTGCTTTGAATTGTATGAACTCAATATTACTCTCCATAATCATCCTTTACACCCATCTGACTGATAGAGGATAAGGCTCCTGAGCCAAAGACCCAACAAGATCTTATTTGGAAAGGAGTGTTTGCCTGAATTAGGATCTTATGTAGAATATTTGTCAACAAGAGTTCTTGGGTCAAATATCCCCAATAAGTAGGGATCATCTTGGATTTCTTTGTTATTTCTTATCAGAAACTAGTAGTTTTTTGGCACATTCCCCAAAATGTATTAAGCTAGTACTAGGTGCCAATGTCTGTGCTCTGTATTGCAGGTACAGTCATAAACAGAACAATTTTGTGCCCTGCCCTTATGAGCTTACATTCCATCATGGCTCTTTTGTCTTTACTATTTGCTTCCAGCATTTAATCATGTGATCATTTCTGCCTGAACAAAAATATTTAGCTTGGATTTGGGGTTTTTTTGTTTTTGTTTTGTATTTTTGAGGAGTGTCCTAGATCTACTCTCAGGTGTCCTATTATAATAAAAATCAGGGTGGTCTTAAATTATAATGATAGGAACAATTCTAATTATTGTGAAGAGCTGTTCAGTAGGAAATTTTCTACCATCTATAAGACTCGGTCTTCTTTAAAGGGTGACAGGGATTCAGTGAGATAATGCATATAGAGTGGAACATGGTAAGCAACTAATGAATATTTGTTATGAATATTACCATTATAATTATTAGATATTTTCATGTAGCTCCTTAGGCTCTAAACCAGGCTGTACTCAAAAATAATACTAAGTGACACAAAATCCAGAGTTGCCTAGGGTCATGGGTAATAAATGCCCATTCTAAAACACAACTAATTAAAATGGCTGTAATTTCCAGAATTCCCTCATGCCTTCTATTCCTTTGCTATGTTAATGAGTTGCAATAACCATTTAAAAGAAAACCTTTTAACATATTTTCTGTTTATCTCAAATATTTCCTTCCTTTGTCCTCAAGGTTGGGCAGTAATTAGACAAAAAAAATTCTATTTTCCTTTCTTTCTCAGATCCCTCTCAAGTTGAGCAGGCCCTGGCTCCTTGCCCACCCACCTTTATTCCAGATGTTACCCTGGCGAACCTCTCAGGCTGTAACCAGGCAACCACTGGGAAGAGGGCCCTCCTGGCTCAGGGCCTAGAAACAGAAGAAAAACAAATAAGAGGATGTCTTGAGTCTTCTACTTACTTTGGTTTTCCAATCTCATTTCCCTCGAACTTTTATTATTTTTGTAATGGAAACTGGGGGTTGGTATCTGGGCTGTCTGTTCACACACCAAATGTCCGGTCTGTTCTGGAGCAGGACTAGATCTGGGCTCTGGTTGGATTTGATCCTATTGGTCCTGATTTGGGACTAGGACAGCCAAGCAAAACATTCTTTCGCCCCCTCTCACCATACTGGAAAGGAAGGCATTGACCGTGTGTCTTTGTAGTGATGAAGTTTGGGGCCCAGCAGAGAAAAGGCTCTCGGGCAACTGAGTGGCTTTGTACAGATAAACTAGGCATCCGAAATGGAATTTCTCTGCCCAGTTTTAAATCCAGGAACATCTCTTCCAAGCACACCACTCTTGCTCTCAAGGCTTCTTGCCTGCACTATGAGTTAGCCCTCTTCATGGACTCTTTTTATGTGCATGGCTTGGAACTCCAGGCCTCCTTTCCTGATTCTGTTGGAGAGATCATTTTAGATGCAAAAGTGAGGATATTATGACCTTATTTAGACCTATTCAGTGACTCTCCAGAGTCTACAGTACAGCCTCATTTCTCAAAGTCTGGAACCCTGTCTTTGAGAGCCATCATTCATTCATTCAACATTTATTTCCCAAGTACCTATCTTATGCCAGGCATTGCCACTCTTCCAGGTACTTTGGCTATACCTTGTAAACAAAACAGAGACGGACCGTGCCCTCATGGAACTTACATTCATGAGGCAAAGGGAGAGAGTCAATTAGCAAGTAAAAAAAAACGTGGCATGTTAGATGGTGCTGAGTGCCACAAAAAATACAGCAGTGGGCACATGGGTGGCTAAGTCCGTTAAGCATCTGACTCTTGGTCGAGGCTCAGGCCACGAGCTCACGGTTTTGTGGGTTCGAACCTTGCATCGGGCTCTGCACCGGCCGCACAGAGCCTGCTTGGGATTCTCTGTTTCCCTCTCTCTCTGCCCCTCCCCTGCCTGTGCTGTCTCTGTCTCTCTTAAGATAAATTACTTATTTAAAAAAATATTATTTACTTAAAAAAATTATTTACTTAAAAAAAACAAAAGAAAAATACAGCAGGGATAGTGGATGGGGGTACGAGAGCAGGGGCAATCTGTCACCGAAGAAGTGACAGCTAGGAAGAGATCAGTGATTGGTGACAGATCTAGCCAAGAAGGGGATATTTGGAGGGAGGACATTCCAGGCAGGAGGAAGAGCAGGTGCAGAGGCCCTGAGGTGGGAGCTTACGTGAGGTATTTGGGTAACAGCAGGGTAGCCAGTGTGCTTGGAGTGGAAGCAAGTGGGAGGAGAGTGACAAGAGATGAATTCAGAGACGTGGTCATAGGAGGGATTTGAGCAGAGTAGTGACATGATCTAATATACTCCTGGAAGGGCCATTCAGGCTTCTGTAGATTTGTTTTTCTTGTTTCTTTTTGTTGAAAGGCAAGGCCAAAGCAGGGAGATTTGCTGGGAGACCCTTGCAACAACCTGGTGAGAAATCATGGGGGATGGGGCAGCAGTGGTTTTGCTCACGCGTGTTGTCTGGAGATTCTTGCCAAACAGACATCTACTTTCTGGTCGAATTCCTCTGGCCACAGGGAACTCACTTCCTACTGAGATTACCTGGACTGCTCTGAGGACTCCTGGAGTGTTAGTTATTCCTTTTAATGAGCTGGGGGTCTATCTTCTATAGATTTCTTTCCTTCATGATTTTGGTCCTGCCCCTTGAGTTTTTTAAAACGAAACCTTGCTCCTCTCCTTAAGACCATGTCCTTTCAGGCCTCCCCTGGTCCAGATTCAATATCCACAGCTCTTGACTCCTTCATTACATGCATTGTTTCAGCAATGCCTCCCCATCTTGGACACCCTCCCATGAAAGTTCTTTAGTTGGGAGAGCTGAATCTTCACCATCCTGGTGGCCAGGGGCTACAAGGAAGCAAAGACTGTGATCTGAGTCTCTGCCCTTCTACAACATTTCATCACTGATCTTTCCATGCCTTTGCTTGCTTATCTATCTATCTATCTATCTATCTATCTTGTAGGCCTGGTAAGAGTTAACTTCTAAACAAACTCACACCACTTTGCAGACGACAGCAAACAGCCAGGGTAAAATTATTGTTATAAAACATACCTTTGCATAATGTGGTCCAAAGCATAGAGAGTATTTTTACTAAATCTAGCATTTCCTGCCATTAACATCTTCCTTTTACCATCTTCAGATAATGTTAGGAGAGAGGTTTGTGTTCTAAAAAGCTACATAAACACTCTCACCTCATAATCCACTGCAATGGCATTAGTTAGACAACCACAGGCCTTTCTGTCTTCTCTTCCTTTGCTCCTAAGTGTAACAGCAGTAAAGTGTTATACCTTTCAGAGCTGGTTGAGATAATGTCTCTTAAGAGTAGCTTGTGAAAGGTAGGGAACATTATACTGACACTCTGAAAGCAAAACGCGTGTCCAAAGCTTGGCAAAATTCCCATTCCACGTGGTAGCCAACAAACTGTCACACATGTATTTCTGTTGGAATTATTTTATGAAAATAAAAGCATACCTTAAATAATGGCAGAGGAGGCGAATCTGGGAGTAGCAAAAATGAAAACAATTTCTTTTCTGTAAATTGTCACCAAGGGGTTGGAGCACGTGCTGGACGAAGAAGGACAAATGCATGTTAGATCTACAATCATTTATCAATTATCAAATACCTGTCAAAACAATGGACCAGGCTCTGTAAGGGTAAAAATATGAGTTGAGCCTCTGGTAGACTTTAAGTGGGGAAGAAAGAAATGTGTTCAGATATCGGCAGTGCTAGAAGGAGACGCTAGGCAAAGATGTGGTATAAAGAAGGCAGTGATTAGCACACTGGAAATTATTTAGCAGTTCTCTAACGATACAAGTATAAAACATATCAGAGAGCGCTAATGACACAGAAACAGCAGGAGCTTCCTGTAAAACAGGCCTAATTATGGAATCTGGAATCTGCCTCTTGACAGAAACTTCTACGTCCCACTCAATATCCATTTTCTCTTCTTTCTCAGAAAAAACAAAACGAAACAGAAATCCCAATTCCACTTAGGATGACAGTGCCCAGCTAGTACTTGACATTTTCCAACTCCCTTACATCTTGGTGTGGTCATGTGACTAATTACTGCCTGCAGAGGATAAGCCAAAAGACGATGGGGAGGCTTTTTAAAGAGAGCCTCCCTGTGCTTCTTTCCTGTTGTCTGGAATGCAGATGGTGAGAGCTGAAGCCCAGCAGCCATTTTGGAGACTAGAGGCTGCATGCGAAAAAGGTAGAGGATAAAGATAGAAGCTGTCTACTGTCTCTGATGAATCTACGGGGTAGTTATACCTGTCCTGGATTGCCTACCTCTAAACGCCTTTACCTGATCTTCAATCTCATATATGTTGCCTTTACTTCCAGTCTTTGTCACTAGCAGTAAACAAAACTCCTGATATATTCTACTTACTGTGAAATGGAACATAAAACCAGCACACAGATGGCAATCCAGTAAACATATTTTCTCTTTCATCAAGCCACCATGTCTCCTTCGAGGAAAACTCTTAATTTGGAACCTACGAAAACTTAGAGACAGAGACATCATTTTAAGGTAGGAGAGACAACATCCAAAAGGGAGCTGTCAGGAAGGCAATTATCTTTTTGTGTGCATAAAACATTTGTTTCAAGTAAGAAACGAAGAATGAAATTTTGAGAAGTTTAGAGATGATGTGAAACACTCCATATTGCTCCCTCCTTGTCAAATCACTTGTGGTGCCACTGAGGTCACATGGAAAAGTTTTATAAGGGTCCCCATCAGTATTTTTAAGATGTTAGCCAGGCTTGGGCAATGGGTAACAGAAGTGGCCTGACTTGGGGGGCTAGGTACAGGAAACTAGACAGAAGGTCAATGAATGAGAGAGTTGTTCAGACGTCAACCACTAGATTTGGGCTGTTTTACAGAGGCCAGTTGGACCTGGAAGAGTAATATGGCATTACAACACTAGGGGTCAGGTAAGGGCAACAGTAGTCTCCATTAGAGGCAGAGCTGAGAATGGACTCTGGGGTCCGGTTAAGAATGACGTCCATTTCTTACAAGCGGACTTGCATTCAGGTAGCTGAATGAAAGAAGAGCTTTAAGTAGGGCAGGCTTGAAGATAGCCAAAGTTTAAATAATGGAGTGTGTGTACCAAAGGATTTGAGAAAGACCAGCGGGTACCAGCAACTCGTGGTATCAGCTCTAGTCAGGAGTAGTGGAGGTTGAGAATGAGCTGGTTTGAACTGTTCCACTCGCTTATTTCACAACTTTATCAGGAACACATGCTCATCAACTTCTAAAGACACAACGCAGAGGTGCCAAGGCTGAGCCTCTGAAAGATAAGGCTCCTGACGATGCTCAAGCAGACAGCCTGATCAGGAAGGAAGGCACCCAAGTCATCTCCAAAAGGTGAGGATCTCTAGGTTCCCCACAAATGTATACAAGCATTTTTTAAAGTTTATTTATTTATTTTGAGGGCGAGAATACAAGTGGGGGAGGAGCAGAGAGAGAGAGAAGAAGAGAGAGAGAATCCCAAGAAGGCTCCGCACCATCAGTGTAGAACTCAACGTGGGGCTGGAACTCATGAACCAAGAGATCATGAACCGAGCTGAAGGCGTCCACTCAACCAACTGACCACCCAGGCGCTCGTATTCAAGAATTTTATAATAGCATCCCCATAGTGGCCCACAGCATAATAGCTGGGGTGTCTATCAGTAGAAGACTTGATTGAAAATTGTGGTATAGTCATACAAGGAGTACTACTCAACAACGAAAAGGATAGAAGCACTGGCAAGGGTGAGTCTTGAAAGCTACACTCAGTGAAAGAAGCCAAGCCCACGTGCCTTCCTGGCCAGTCCCACCCCCACACCACTAAGGGCAACCACAATTCTGATTTTATTTTCCTACCACAGATCAGTTTTGCCTGTTCTAGAGCTTCGTATACACAGAGCATACCATATGTATTCTTTGGGGGTAAGTCTTCCCTCGCTCGGCATGTTTTTGAGATTCAGCCCTGCCGATACTCTATGCGGCAGTAGTTCATTTATTACTGTTATTCCCGAGTGTGAATAATTGTGTGACTATATTCTATCGTGTGAATAATCCATGGACTTTCATTACTCTTTTATCGACGGACACCTGGGTTCTTTCCCGGTTGTTTTTGATTGTGGTTTAATGATTACGGGGACAGCTGCAACGAACATACTGTCTACCTCCTCTTGTGGACATGCATTTCATTTACCATGCATAAATACCAGGAAGGGAACTCTGAGGCATAGGGTAGGTGAAATTTAATTTTATAAGAAACCAGACATTCCTCAATGGTGGTACCATTTTATACCCTCACCAGCAACACAGGAGATTTCTAACGTTGCCACATACCTGGTAACATTTGGTGTTGTCAATATTTTTAATTTCTGCCATTTTGGTGTGTGTATAGTGATATCTCATTGTGGAGAATTACTGTTCTCAAATCTATGAAGTAAAATACATAGGTTTATAAGGAAAAACACTTACCTTGAAAGAGATCAAAATATTTAATATATTTGAAATACAGTATTGTGTGTGCTTCTTTATTAACATTAAACAATAATATCTAGCAGGAGATCAAATAACTATCATTTTGAGGCCATAAGGAGACTACATAAGATGTTAAGACAGCTGTGATGACTAACTGAAATGAACTACCTGTGATATCTATTAGTGATTAAGTTCAAGGTACTACTAACACAGCTGTAGTTATCGCTTATAGTCATAATAGGAGGAAAATGAAGATAACAGAATAGAAAAATTGAAGGTGTAATATTTTCCACTGAGGTTTACAGACCCCAGATGAAAAACCTCGGGTGCGGAGGCTATAAAAACATTCCAGTTGAGAGGATGGTAAGATTAGAGAATCTCCTGGGTGCTGTCTGATTCTGAGATTCTAGCTGTTATGATGCAACCAATTCTAAGGTCAAGGCATCAAGTGAACTGGATAGAAATGAGAGCTTGGGAGCAATTATCAAGGAGGAAGGTTGGTGCCCAGAACAGCAGGTGGATGGCAAGGCAAGAAGAGGCAGGGCAGAAGAGAGGGAGGCTGAAGTGACTGTGGGGACTGCGCTAGGGGAAACACATCTCATGCTCTAACTCAGTAACTCACCACCATGTCTGCTCTACAGAATCATCTAGGTGGTTTGAAAAATAAAAATAAAGTGTCTTGGTTCTATCCTTGAAAATTTTGATTTAGTGGGGCCCGGAAATCAACATTAAAAAAATATCCATTGGTGGCTTAAATGAACACTGATGGTTGGGAGCCACCATTAGAAATAGGAGGTTTGTGCTACGGCATAACTGACATGTTTGGGGACATGTAGGAATGGTTTGGATGGGACAGCAGGCCAGTGGCGTCAAGGCTGGGAAGAAGCCAGGGAGCACATGGGTGATAGCGGTAGGGCAAGTAAGAGGCTGAGGGATAAGCTCGGATGGGAGAGGACTGTGGGCTTGTTAGGCAGGGTTCCTTACAGTCGTAGCTGGGCATTCATCAGGCCAGGTGTTCAAGACAGGGATTAGCATCACAGTGTTATTTACGTGAAGGTGGGCATGAACTTATATTAGTCAACACTCCCCAGAGAAATAGAACCAACAACGTGTGTGTGTGTGTATCTGTGTGTGCACACAAGGAGAATTCTAGGAATTGGCTCATGTGGTTATGAAAGCCAAGAAGTTCCCTGATCTGCTGTCTACAAGCTAGAGAACCAGAAAAGCCAATAGTGAACAATTCAGTCCAAGTCCAAAGGCCTGAGAATCAGGGGCCTGATGGTGTTAAGTCCTGATCTGAGTCTGAAAACCTGGGAATCCAGGTGTGCCCACGTCCAAGGGCAGAAAATGGAGGCTGTCTCACCTCAAGCAGAGAGAGAGAGAGAGAGAGAGAGAGAGAGAGTGAATTCACCCTTCTTCCACCTTTTTGTTTTATTTGTGCCCTCAAGGGAGTGGAGGTTGCCCACCACATTGGAGAGAGCCATCTGCTTTATTCACTTCACCAATTCAAATGCTAACCTCTTCCTGAAACATCCTCACAGACACGCCCATAAATAATGTTTTACCAGCTATTCTGGCATTTCTGACACAGAAAATTAACCATCACAGAGCTTTACAGCTGACAGAGAGTTAAACATAGACAGCATTCTAGGGGCGCCTGAGTAGCTCAGTCGGTTAAGCCTCTGACTTCAGCTCAGGTCATGATCTCACAGTTCATGGGTTTGAGCCCTGCATCAGGCTATGTGCTGACAGCTCAAAGCCTGGAGCCAGCTTCGGATTCTGTGTCCCCCTCCTTCTCTCTATGCCCCTCCCCTGCTAACATTCTCTCTCTCTCTCTCAAATAAATAAAATATTAAAAATTTAAAAAAATAGACACTATTCTCAATAAAATAAAAATAGACAGTTTTCATTTCCTGCTTACCTCACTTATGCTCAGTGTCAGGTGTTAAAAATCGTCAGTGTTCAAAAGCACCCAATTACCAATAATGGTATGTAGATTTTTGTCTTTGTGTTCTGAGTCTTAGTTTTTTGTTTTTTTTTTTCTTGAAAGTTTGGTAGAAACCAAAGGTATCTGTGCTAACTGAATTCAATGGAAACATACACCAACAATACCAGATTGGCCTCTGAGCACTGAAGTAGATTAGACTGAACATTTCACCATACCCTCTTAAACAGTATAAGGTCAATGACACATGTGAAGGTCCAGCTCACCCTATCCTCTATAATTTTAAACATGTTTCAATAAAAGTTGGTTTGTATAAAACAGCTTTAGAGATAGAGGAAGAGAATATAAAATAATGATAGAGTTGTTTGCAATAAACATATAGAAATTGTCTCCATATGAGACCATAACCCTTAAAAACAAACACAAAGAAAGACTTCCATCATTCAACACTTCCCTAAGGCCTCCTTTCTAGTAACTAGCTCCAGAGTCAATTCTCTGATCACAAATTATGATCAGTATACAGGACCTGAGAGATGTGTTTTCTTAGATTCACTTGGCCTGCCCTGCCTGCTGAGCTCTACTCCACTTGCTGGATGGGAAGCTTTCACCCGCCACTATCATTCCGGGCATTCTCGTTGGCCTTGGCCTTCCTGATGATGGGGACTGGGTTTTTGACATGGCTTCCACTGAGAACCCAGGACCAACAGCCAGCCAGGGAGGGCTATGGCTCCTCCCTCTACTCCCTAGTTGGGATGCAGCTCCCCATCATTAAACATAGGAGCTCATTTTCTCCATGCCCGAGGGGCTGGATCACACAACTCTGAAGCATGAGTTGTTAGTGTCCCATGGAAAAAACTTGACTAAAAAGGAGACAGGAGGGGCAGATAAATGCCAGTCCCTTTCTTTCTCCGATGGGCTATTCCAAGGGGTGGCAGTTCTTTATAGCCTGTTCAGGGACACAGTGTATGAACCAGCAGCCAGATGTGTTTTCGCATAATGCTGTGGACAGTGTATTAAAGTATTATCCCACTGTTCTGGCACTGGATCTCCTAGCAAAGCATGAGCACATAAGCTCTGTGTCAGGCTGTTTTCTAGGGAACATGATCTAACACCACACATGACTCAATCGTCTTTTTCGTAAGACTCATCCAAACTCAAGGAGAACAATCTTCCTGGCATTTAGGAGGGTAAGAAGAGTTTTCCCAATATGCAGAAAGATGGGGCGCCTGGGTGGCTCAGTCGGTTAAGTGTCCAACTTCAGCGCAGGTCATGATCTCACGGTCCGTGGGTTCGAGCCCCGCATCGGGCTCTGTGCCGACAGCTCAGAACCTGGAGCCTGTTTCAGATTCTGTGTCTCCCTCTTTCTCTGACCCTCCCCTGTTCATGCTTTCTCTCTCTCTGTGTCTCAAAAATAAATAAACGTTAAAAAAAAATTTTAAAAATATGCAGAAAAAAATTCCATAGAGTAGCTTCACAGTAGAAACAGAAGTGAAAGCAAGGTTTGACCATCCCGTGGGTTGGGAATAAGACCACAATTAAAAAAAAAATTGGAGTATAAGTAACATAGAGTGTTATGTTGGTTTCAAGTGTACAATATAATGATTCAATAATTCTATACATTACTCAGTGCTCATCAAGATACACATACTCTTAATCCTCTTTATCTATTTAATTGCTGTCCCCTCCCATCTCCTCTCTAGCAACCAGCAGTTTCTTTTCTGAATTTAAGTGTTTTGTTTGTTTTTTTGTCTCTTTTATTTCTTTGTTTGCTCATTTGTTTCATTTCTTAAGTTCCACATATGAGTGAAATCATATGATATTTATCTTTCTCTGATACACTTATTTCATTTAGCAGTATACCCTCTGGGTCCATCCATGTTGCTGCCAATGGCAAGATCTCATTCTTTTTTATGGTTTTATCCATTCATCTATCAGTGGACACTTGGACTGCTTCTTTACCTTGGCTATTATAAATAATGTTCTCGTAACCACAGGGGTGCACATATCTTTTTGAATTAGCGTTTTCCTTTTCTTTGGGCAAATGCCCAGGGTGGAATTACTGGATCATATGGTAATTCTAGTTTTAATTTTTTTGAGGAATCTCCATACTGTTTTCCTCGGTGGCCACACCTATTTGCCCTCCTACCAATAGTGCATGAGGTTCCTTTTTCTCCACGTCCTCACCACCTGCTTTTTTTCATGTTTTTCACTTCGTGTCCAGAATGTATAAAGAACTTATATAATTCAACACCAGGAAAACAAATAATCTGATTAAAAAATGGGCAGAGGGGGCGCCTGGGTGGCTCAGTCGGTTGAGCATCTGACTTCGGCTCAGGTCATGATCTCACAGTCCGTGAGTTCGAGCCCCGCGTCGGGCTCTGTGCTGACTGCTCAGAGCCTGGAGCCTGCTTCTGATTCTGTGTCTCCCTCTCTCTCTGACCCTCCCCCACTCATGCTCTGTCTCTCTCTGCCTCAGAAATAAATAAACATTAAAAAATTAAAAAAAAAAAAAAAGGGCAGAGGCCCTGAATAGACATTTTCCAAAGAAGACATCCAGATGGCCGACAGACTCATGAAAAGATGCTCAACGTCGCTCCTCATCAGGGAAATACAAATCAAAACCACCTCACACCTGTCAGAGTGGCCAAAATCTAAGACCACATATTTTTGGAGTTATGTACCTTGATCCATTTGTTTAAAACAAACAAAGACACAAATAGCCTGAAAATTTTTATTGAGACCAATCTGCCATTCTTTTATTCTGTTTGTTCTATTTTCCTTCATAGCTTTTATGAATATCTGAAAGAATGTCACTCCCTCTTTTTTCCTTTCTCCTTAGCTTACTGAAATGAAAACTCCACAGGAGTCTTTTCTGTCATGTTTATGGCTCTGCATGGTCAGAAGAAACTTGAGGTATTCTTAAGCATTCATTAATTCATTGATTTACTGGTTCATGGATTTAATGGACATTTATGCAGACAGGTCTGTTTTTTCAAATTCTCCCTATAGCAACACTTTAAAAGGGTCTGGACAGTTTCTTCATGAACATTTCTTGTGACTGAGAGCCCACCAGCCTTCAAAACCATGTACTGGGTTCAAGCAGAGCTGATATTCAGCTGCTATGGACTTATTTAAAAAATTTTTTAAGGTTTATTCATTTTTAAGAGAGAGAGAGACAGAGGACAAACAGTGGAGGGACAGAGAGAGAGGGAGACACAGAATCCAAAGCAGGCTCCAGGCTCCGAGGTGTCAGCACAGAGCCCGACACTGGTCTCAAACCCACGAACCATGAGATCATGACTTGAGCCGAAGTCAGACGTTTAACCAACTGAGCCACCCAGGCGCCCCGACTATGGACTTATTTAAATGCAGAAGTTGGTAAAATCATGAAATACTTTCATTTTAGTTAATAAGTGTATAATAGTAACTGAGAAACTATATGATTAATTTATATTATTTCTAATATGCACTCATTAGTTCAAATTAATTATCATAGGATGTCCCAATGATTACAGTTAAATAGGTTTTCTGACACAGAATGATTTAAGTGACTACAACAATGTTGAATAAAAGAATACCTTAAATAGTTTTATAAGAATTAGAAAACGTTGAATGTAATTGTTAGTTTAGCAGACATGGGAAGAGGCTTCTATAACGCGTAGCATCATTCCGGTAAAGGACATTTCCTATTTAAGGATTCTGAAAGTATTTAATGATGCCATGACCACAGTGGGCATGAAACCTGGACCTGAGGTGGGGTGGGCATGGATGCTGGCTGGGCAAAGCCACTGGGCTCCTGAGCAGACCAATGTGACAGCAGCCCAGGGGGGCGTGATCCCCATCCTATGCTCCAGGTTGACCCAGATGGGCAGTGGTACTGCAAGCTGTCAAATGCCGGGCACATGGAACGTGCTGACATCTGGGGCTGGGCCCCCTTCAGCTGCCTTCTGGATGCATTGAAGTGTTGGACGTCAATGACTTAATGATGCTCATCTACATGGGGGAATCAGTGGACACTTTTTATACTACGTTTTACGTCAAATCATGGCTCAGACAGGGACATCGTTAGCTGGAGACCCGCATCCAACAAAAGACCTTGCAAGAGATTTCTCCAAATCAACATACAACGAGGAAATTATCATAATGCTTTAATAAAGGTTTTGTACCGTGACTTCTATGAACGATGATGATGCCTAGTTAGTGGAGCAGTCAAACTTTCACGTTTGTGTTGTTGTTGCTATTGTAATTGCCTTTTCTCACTGTGAAAATCATTCTTCAAGTAGTTTAAGACTCATAAGAAGCTGCAACAAGAGGGAAGCATTCCTGTGTGCCCTTCGCCCAGCTTCCCCCGATGATAATAATAACGCACATAACCACAGTACAGCGTCCAAATCAGGAAAATCACATGATATAACACCATTAACTTGAATTCAGAACTATTCGGATTTCACCAGGTTTTACATGCACTCTTTTGTGTGTGGGTGTGTGTTGGGGGTGGTGGGGGGTTACCTCTATTTTTCCAGTCTTTCCTTAGGTTCTCTGTGCCAAGGTCTTGGAGTTTTCTCCATGGCTCCGTAGAGGGGGAGGCACAGCCATACACGAGTGCACCCCCACAAGCCCACATTCCTTTCACTTAACAATATTCATCCCATATGGAGAAATAGACCATGTTTATTAATCACTCCAGAAAGTATGTAATTTCATTAGATTGAGCTCTGTCTCTGGGCATTGAGTCATAGGAGGGAACAGCTCCCCAGCGACCCAGAGCTCCTACGACACGCTCTGTGGAGACCACACTTTGGGGCCAGCTGCTCGAATGCACTGCTGGAATCCCAGGCAGAAATGTGTAATGGCACGCCAAGGGCCGCTGAGCTGTCATGGCCCAAGCAGGGTTATTTGTGGCTTCCAAAGAGGGGCTGTAACCTTTTATGTTATCCACAAATCTCAGCCTTCAAGAGTCGGGGAGAAAATGCAACCATGCTGTTTGACCTAGCTAGCTCGTTCCCACCTTGCTCCTCTCCCCCTCCCACAGCCGTTGCAGTCCCAGACCCCGAGGAGCCTGCCTTTCTGTCCCAGAAAAAAAAAAGGGGGGGGGGGAGACACTATCTTTAGCATTGCACCAGGCCCATCTGAAATGGCTAGGCATTCCTTCTGATTAGATAAAGGAAGGTCCAAGAAAGTCATTGACAAACGGAAACTTTCTAGTTTGAGGCCCTGAACATACTGTGTTATTTGTAAGCAAGACAGGAAAGTCAAACTTCTTGACTGGGACACTTTGAATGGCAGCTGTGCACCGGGGACAATCATGTCTATGTCTGTACTCTTGTATCATTCACCAGACCAATCACAATGTCAGAGTTCAAGAGTGTCTCTCTTGTGCTTTGCAAGGTACAGGGAGAAGTTTCTGTTGTCATGACATAAAAGCAGGGCTTTAATTTTTCTCTAGCAACATCTTTGATCTACTTGTATATTTATTCACTTACTTCATTTACCAAGGAGTCTAACCAGTGAAATGATTGTAAGTGTGGGCTCTGGAATCACAGTCCTGAGTTTCACTCTTACCTCTAACACCTACTGGCTGTGTGACCTTGAGATTAGGCTGGTGTTACGGTTGACCTGTGTTCCCCCAAAATGTATATGTTGAAGTCCCAGCCCTCAGTAACTAAGAATATGACATTATTTGGAGATAGAGTTTTTACATAAGTAATCAAGTGAATATGAGGTCATTTGGATAGGCCCTAGTCCAATAGGTGTTCTTTATAGAAAGGGGAAATGTGGACACAGACACACAGAGAAGAAGGACCCCAGGTGGACGTGAAGGCACAAGTTGGGGTGATTGTTCCACAAGCCAAGGAACATCAAAGACTGTCCAAATTCCACCAGAAGCCAGGGGACAGGCCTGGAACAGACCCACTCCTCACAGTCCTCAGAAGTGGCCAACCCTGCCAGTACCTTGATCTTGGACTTCTAGTCTCCAGAATTATGACACAATAGATTTCTGTTGTGTAAGCCTCTCAGTTTGTGTCACTTTGTTACAGCTGTTTCAGAAAACCAATACAGCTAGTTATTCAACTCCAGGAGATGTAACTTTCTTACCTCTAAAACGCAAATGGTAACTTCAGCAATGATTCTCAGTGTCGTCCCTGGAACAGCAGTGCCAGCATCAACTGGTATGTTGTTAGAAAAATGCAAATTCTTAGGTCCCCACTCCAGATTTGCTAAATCAGAAATTCTGGACCTGGGACTCAGAGTTCTGTGTTTTAACAAGCCCTCCATGTGACTCTAAGGCATGCTTCATTGTGAGACTGCATAGTATTAGAGTGAGGATTATATCAGAATAATATGTTTAGAGTTCTTAGCATAATGCCTGACACAGAGTAAGAAACTAATATATGATTAACCATAATAAGATCTTCTCAAACATGTATAGAACACAAAGTATTCTAGTTACGAGAGATGTAACGATATACATAATATTGTCGTTCCATAAACTGGTGGAATTCACAACTATGGGAAAGGCATACACACAATGATTAACCATAGTGCTTTTAGGTGTTTTACTATTGTTTAAGATATGCTTTGGTAACATAGTAGATGCACTAAGGCAGAGGAAAGTCAAGATAGATTTTGATAGATAGATAGATAGATAGATAGATATAATCAAGTAGAGGAGACAGCTCCAACGTGTGATTTATTATTATTAAAATGATGTTTTGTCTTTAGATAAGTTTATCTAAATTCTTACAACATATCCCTGGTGTAAGATATTGTCTCTATCTCTATCTCTATCTCTATCTATCTATCTATCTATCTATCAATCAACTGAGGCTCACAACAACAAAATAACTTGCTACAAAGAACACATATAACTTGCCATAAAGACACAACCAAAGAACCTCATTTCAAGCCTTCTGCAGATTCTCCTCATCTTTGCCCATCCCCCATTCTGTTGTGCAGTCTCTTGTATGAGACGGGTAGGCTTCTCTCAGCCTTTGCTACAGTTGCCATGACTGCCCCGCTAGATCCTCTGCTCCTATAACTTGTGTCCCCACTCAAATGACTATAACAGGGCATCTCACTTCAGTGCTCAGTGGCCCCGCGTTCTGATGTTTCGGAGAGAACCAAAAGTCAAACCCCGGGATTATGATTCTTGGGTGGGTCCTCAGAATGGTGGACATTTGGAGGGAAGGGGATTGTGTCAGGCTAAAAGGCTCAAGAAACCATTTTGCTGTTTCCCTCTTAGTCTGAGGCTGATCATGAGGCCAGACTTTCTGGGCAGGTACCGTTGTAGTAGTCCCTGTGGTCCAGGAGGAAGAGGCAGAGAACTTTCTGGCCATAAGAGATATGGAGAATATGAACCGTGAAACACTGAGCCTAGAGTCAGATGGCTTGTGAAGGAAGACAACTTTATGTTCCATGAACCTCTAGTTTGAAATTATTTGTCCTCCCACTCAAGGCTTTCTGACCTCTGGCCCTGGTCTCCAGCATTATCTCCTGCTTTTTTTTTTTTTTTTTTTGCATACTCTTGCAGTTCCAGCCAGACACCATTCACTTACCTATTTCCCTGAGTGCCATCACTCCAGGTGTCATGTGTGCTGGGGCAGATGGGTTTGGCAAAGGAAGAGGCCTCTCAGGTTGTGGTCACAGAGTTCCTATGGCAACCTCTGCATCTTGCCCTAGACCATACTGAAGAGGCTTGTGGGGATTTATAGACTTAATCAAGTCTTTTTTTTTTTTTTTAATTTTCCCTGCCTCTCTATTTCTCTAATTTATTTTTTCCAACTTTCTGCCCTCATTCTTGAGTGGCCTTCATGTCCCTCCTCCCTCATTGCTCTTGGTGGTGTGAGTGGCGTTCTGGGAAAATGGTGGGCATTGAATGATGCCCCACCCTTCCTGCAGCGTCTGTTCCGTGGCAGGGCTTGAACATACTTGTGAGCACTCCAGCATGGGAGTAAAGGAGGGAATGGTGATGTTTCTTTGTGTCTTAGGAGTGGATGTCAACCTCCTTCTAGACACGTGAGACTCAGACCCAATGAACTGGAGCCAATTCTCCTCCCAACATATGCATATATCCCCATATGTAAACAAGCATTTCACCCAACATGTATTCATTGAGTACCTATGCTATTGTTACACTCAACCAAACCCTTGAGGATGTGGTTGCAAGTGAACAAAACAGATTTAATTCCTACCTTATCAATGCTGACTACCAGGAAAGCCATCCTTAAGAATTCCTTGAGATTCCTTAAGAATCTCAAAAATAAACCTTTTTGTTAAACTGATATTCTCATATCTTCGGATGGCCAGTAGTTTTTCTTCTGGTTTTCCTTTGAAGCCAAAGGGAGGTAGGAAGTAAAATGACAAGGATTCAGGAATCAGAAGACTTGAGTACGAATTCAATCTCCTCCCAACCCAATTAAGCGAGCCTGGCCAAGTGTAACCTTTGATCTATGGGGTAAATGCCCAGATGAAGGGACTGAGCCCTTTTGGGAACGTGGTCATGGTTATAGAGCATTCTGAACTCTGAAGATACAAAGAAAACTAGCGTTCATTCTTACCTCTTTTGGGTCTTTGACCCAATAGTTACGACATTGCAGACCACTGTAACCGATAAACACTCAGTAGTCTACCAAGATACATGTACGTTTCCTATCCACATCAAGTTCAGCTGGTGGAGGAACTGAGGCCAGTTACCCAGCATCCCAACGTGCCATAGTTTTGTTGCTGTTGTTTTAAGGTGTGGATACCAAGAGTACACTGCAATATGGACATTCGCTCACAAGATGAGGGAATAGAGAGAATGGAAAATTGCACAGAAGTGTTACAGGTGAGCCTGAAAGAGTGTGCATCACTTGCCCAAATTCCATGGAACAGCATTCAATCTCATGGCTGCATCTAACTGCAAGGAAGACTAGACATATAATCTACCTGTGTGCCCAAGAAGAAAGGGAAATAGACTTGCTAAATTCTTAGCAGCCTCTGCCATAGCCTCCTTAAGAAAGCAAAGACAAATTTGCACCTTATACCCAAAAAATAGATGCTAGCACCCAAAGACATGAAAAGAAAATGGTGATTATTTTTAGAGTTTAACACAGCCCCTGAAGCCACAATCCCTGGGATGAAAACCACTGATACACCAGCTCTTTACAGAAAAGGGTGATAGGTAATAGGTGATAAGTAATAAGTGATAGGTACCTGCTAACGTCATTTGGGGACCTCTCTAGTAATAAAGAGATCTTGGTTGAAGCCTTTAAAAATTCATCTTTTGGAAAGTGAAAGAAGGAATTGCTGTTGACATCTGTGACATGACTGTTACCTGCTTGGCCTCTCCAGATGTGGCCCAGGGGAGATAACTTTTCAAGAACATTTTGGCACATTTTCTTTACAGACCAATCAACAGAACAACCTACAAAGTGGAAGAAGGAAACCAAATGGAAAAGAGCATGAGAGAAAGTATTTTATTTCTTCTGTCTCATTTGATGTCTCCCTATCCCAATGCTGAGCCAGTGAACACAGGGGTTATCATAGGGTCTGGCAGTCATAGAAGGAACCCCAGAGCAGCTATGTACTCTCAAGGTTCCGACTCTCATGGCTCACCAAGTTTCTTTCTCTTATCTCCATCTTATGGGTCAAGAGAAGCTGAGCTTAAGACTGACCAAGTGAGAAGTTGGGAATGTGCGATTTAGTCAGTGCCCTGCCAGTAAATGATAATGTGCAATTAACTCTTTAAAGCAGTCTTTACTTACTTTTTTGAAGACTTACTAAAAAAAAAAAAGAAAAGAAAGAACGTGGTGTAGCAGACAAGGAATAAACTTTGCAGCAAGAGGAATTAAATATAGAGTCTAACTCTGTTACTTCAACTTTAGAGTCTCTGTTTCACATCTGTTAAAGTGGGAGAAAAGACATTTACTCTTCAGAGCTGTTGTGAACATTAAATCAGATAACTGTCGGGGCACCTGGGTGGCTCAGTCGGTTAAGCGTCCGACTTCAGCTCAGGTCATGATCTCACGGTTCGTGGGTTCGAGCCCCACATCGGGCCCTGTGCTGACAGCTCAGAGCCCGCAGCCTGTTTCAGATTCTGTCTCCGGCTCTCTCTGCCCCTCCCCTGCCTGTGCTCTGTCTCTCTGTCTTAAATAAACATTTAAAAAAATTTTTAAAAATCAGATAACTGTCTTAGAGCACACAACACAACCTCAGATCCACAATGAACATGTAAGTGTGAAAGGTAAGGGGCCGTCTTCAGAGAGAGAAAAAAGGATACAAAGCGATTCCTGCAGTGAGTACATATGCGAAACAATATAAACTCAAGGGCAATTACCCGTAACCAACAGAAATCTTTGGGCAATATTATTGCTATATTTCTGGAAATCATTGTCTGAACAGGATTGAGTTTGGATTTATTCTAGAATAGTCTTCATTCATATACATCTTTATCAAAAAACAAGATCATGCTGGGATGGGGGCCCCATCACTCTCCCTCACCCTCCACTATAGGAGTAAGAAGGCTGGGGCTGGGACTGTTGAATCCGTAAGTCTCTGCATTTACCCACTAGGAATCCCAGGAATTCCCCAGCATCGGGGGAAGAAGACAAGTTCCTTTTGGAAGAAAACGTATCGAGACAGGAACTGAATCCCAGGACCGCTCTGTCCAGAGGATATCTTGACTCCTCAGATCAAGAGGTACATATGGGATATTTCACAAACACCTTAATCGATGTACCCTGGACACATTAACTTATACCTTCTTCACCCAGTCCCCCCATTCTTGGAGCAGAGAAAGAAAGTAGGGGACTTTCAGCTCAAGT